>NC_057805.1:52725991-53069468 GCF_018294505.1 Triticum aestivum
GCGGGCTCTGGTTGGACGCGGGCGGCGGCGCGATTCCGTCCGGCCGGAGCGGACGTGTCCGGCGGCGCACGGGGATTTCTCTAGGGTTTCATGTGCGGATGTTTTCGGGAGGGGATGAGTATAAATAGGTAGAGGGAGCTAGGAGAGTCCAAATGAGGTGCGGTTTTCGCCCACACGATCGTGATCGAATGACCTACAGCATGGAAGAGAGTTTGGTGGGTTTTGGGCTGTTTAGAGAGGGGTTTTTTTCCTACACACACAAACGGACATTGCGGATGCCCGGTTAACCGTTGGAGTACCAAACGACCTCCAAATGGAACGAAACTTGACCGGTGGTCTACCGGTGGTATACCAAGGCCACTTGACAAGTCTCGGTCCATTCCGAGAACGTTTGACACCCGCTCACGAAAGAAAACAAGAGGGGTGCCGGAGGAGGTGGGAGCGCCGGATTGCAAAACGGACAACGGGGAAAATGCTCGGATGCAAGAGACGAACACATATGCAAATGCAATGCACATGATGACATGATATGAAATGCATGACAAGGACAAAAAGCAAAACGAAAGACAAAAACCCGACCACGAAGGGAATATCATAACACATAGCCGAAAATGGCAAGAGTTGGAGTTACAAATATGGAAAGTTACATCCGGGGAAACATCGGGAGCCATCATTTTGGTAATCATGAATAATCCCGGAGAGGAAACCGCTATCGGCTTAGGCAGATCAACAGTATGCAAATTGTTCATGGATGCAAAAGGTCTTGATATGAAAGAAATAGATGCACCAGTATCAAACAAGACTTTTGCAGGAATATCATTAACAGGAAGATTACCCATTATCACATCAGTAGATTCCTCCGCTTGAGCTGCATTCATCATGTTCACCTTAGTAGACTTTGGATTATGCTTGACCACTGCATTGCTGGAAGATCTGACAGGAGGAGGAGGCGGAAGACGCCTTTGGTTGAAGCATTTGTTAGCATAGTGACCTTTCTGCTGACACTTGTTGCAAGTCACCTCTGAGAGTGGACGGTGATAAGGAGCATTGGACTTTGGAGCTTGATTCTGAGACTTGTTCTGATAGCCAGAGTTGAAAGAACCATGGCCACCTTTGTTCTTCTGCTGGTAAGGCTGGCGAAATGGAGGAGGAGGCAACCAGAACTTCTGTTGCTTAGATGCCACAAGTGAGGAAGAAGAAGACTGAACTGCGTCTCTGACTCTCTTCTTAGAAGCCTCACACTTGAGCTGAGCAGCCTCTTGCTTCAGTGCCATGTTATAGAATTGATCAAACTGAGTAGGCTCAACAAGAACGAGAGCTAACTGCAGATCCTCTCTAAGGCCACCTCTGAAGTGATAGATCATACTCTTTTCATCAGGAATGTTGAGGATATAAACCTTAGAGTCACCCGCCAGGAGGGGCCGGGTTACTCATAATGGTCATCGCCTGAAGCCCGGCGCCAAGCTTGAAGACGGCAGGCCAAAGATGGGCTTAAGACCCGGATATGGCTTAAGGCCTGTAGTTACAACCGCCATTATGATAGAACTTGTAGTGTAAGGCAAGAATAGTTGAGAGTCCGAGCCGGACGCTCTTATGAGCCGGCCGGGACTCTGAGAGCTGCTGGGCGTCAACCTCTCTATATAAAGGGACGACCCGGTGGCGATTTAGGGACGGAAAAGATCTCATCGAGAGCCAGGCATAGCAATCAAGCTCCCTGCTCATCGAAACCATAAGCAATACCACCTCAACTGTACGTAGGCTTTTACCTTCACCGCAAGGGGCCGAACTAGTATAACCCTCGTGTTCCTAGTCCCGTTAACCCCTTTAAGCTTCCTAGCTGCGATGGCTCCACGATTAAGTCCTAGCACGAGGACATCTACCGTGACAATTCCACGACAGTTGGCGCCCACCGTGGGGCCAGCGCACGGTGGATTTGAGTTCTTGAAGGGCAGCTTCGAAGGGCTCAAGGGATACGCTGTGGGCCGAATGACCAAGAGTCGTCGCGGCAAGCTCTACATCGATGATGCAAACTGGGGCCCCAACGCCGGCTCAGTGGAGTATGGGTACCGGGTCCCCTTCGGCGGAATTCATGTCTTCATTGGCAAGATTGGTGAGCCGGGCCCCGAGCCGGATCTTTGCGCCGATCTCATCGAGGCGGCTCAGCGTGCACGACCCGTCCGGGCCCTGCCTGCCTTGAGGCATGATTTTGTGGGATGTGTCCATGGAGGGATTTCTGATGGATCTGGTGATGAGACGGCCGCCGGCTCTGACGGCGAGTCGTCCACAGATGAGTCAAACTCGTCGTATCAACTTCAAGATGGCAGGCTCAGGGGCTGTTCCGATGGTGACAGTATTCCGGACCCTTTTGAGCCACCGAGCCGGGTTGGAATCTTCATGGACGGTGCACAGCCTGTTCAAAACCCTGCGGCCGGGTCAGGAAATCCGGTGCCCTCGCCGGCTCAGGTGCTGATGGATCTCACGGACAAGATGACGGCCCTGTTGACCGCCACGGTCGACCCGGCGGATCAAGCTCAACATGACGCGGAGGTGGCGCAGTTAAAATTGGATCTAGTGAAATCCAAGGAGGATCTGGCAGCGGAAGGGATCAGGATGGCTGCGGAGAGGGCGGCTCTCGACGCCCAGACTCAGCTGATTCAGGCGCAGTCCTTCCGGCTCATGATGGATCAGAACGCGTCCAATGAGGTCATGAGAAGGAGGCATCAAAAGGCCCAATTTCGACTCCCTCCGGTCTACGATCCTCGAAACCTCTTCAACACGCCAGGTGCAGGGTCTAGTAACCCGCCGGGGGTCATAGTGCCCGGGTCTGGGACCCCTGTTCAGCCACAAGTGATGGGGCCTCCCCGAGTGAACCCTGCCCCGCCTCAGTATGTGCCAATACCACCGGGTCATTATGCTAACCCGCTGGAGAACATGGTTGCCGCAGCAGCACGGCTGGCGGCTCTCCCAATTGACGGCGACTCTCCTACGGCTGTTGAAACCCGCCGGGTCAGAGAACTCCTTCAGACAGCGCTGGCACAGCAGGAGGCGTATTCTTACAGCCGGGACAGGATCCACTCAACCCCTCATCCGGGCCGGAGTCCGAGTTACAGCAGACACATGGTCTCTGCGACCGGCTCAAGTAATGTCCGACGCCATGACCCGCCCCCTGGCCATGGCCCGGCTCATAACGGAGTCTTTCACGCAGCGGACCAAGATAGAGCGCGACAAGAGGCGGAGCAGGCGCCTCAGTTGACGGCTTACCAGACACCCCCGGCTTATCCGACGACTTCCGTCGACGTGGGTATCCCTACGAGGACCGGAGGTGTCCCTTGTTTAGTGCTGGCTCTCCGTAATGAACGTCTACCCAAGGACTTCAAAGGGCCGAGGAAGGTGCCTAATTACACGGCTGATTTACAACCCGGGGCCTGGATCGAGAGTTACGAGATGGCCATGGAATTGCTGGAGGTCAGTGAAGCTGTGATGGCCAAGTACTTCACCATGATGTTAGATGGGACTGCCCGCACTTGGTTGAAAGGGCTACCACCGAATTCCATCGGGTCTTGGGCTGAGCTGAATGCCCGTTTCGTCCAAAACTTCAAGGATACCTGTAGGCAGTCCATGTCAATTGTGGATTTGACTAACTGTAAACAGTAGGAGGGTGAGTCTACGACACATTGGGTTCGCCGGGTCAAAGAGATCATACATTCATCTGATAAGATGGATGCCGGTTCTGCAGTCTTAATGTTGGAACAGAATTGTCATTTCCTGCCCCTGAAGATGAAACTCGGGCGGCTTAAGCGCGACTGCAATGATATGGGTACGCTGATGGCGGCTCTCGTCAAATATGGCGACTCTGATAGTACCAAGGACCCCGCTTCAGATGATGAAAGGACAGGGAAGGGAAAGAAGAACGGCAATGGCAAGGGTCCTCAGCATAACCCGGGGAACCAAGGAGGTGGCAAGCGTAAGGCCGACGGCAGCCTGGAGTTCGTGGCCAACGCCAGCTCACAGGGTAATAACCAGCGACGCAAGGGGAGGCCACCTCCCCGAGCCAGCGGGTCAGGCCCGACGCTGGAGCAGCTGTTGAATGAGCCTTGTCCAAGGCACGGTTCTAGGGAGAAGCCAGCTACTCATTTATGGAAGGATTGCGCGATCATGAAGGCCTTTAAGAATTCCAATACCTTTAACAGTAACAATGGCCCGGGCGGCGGCTCAGGCGCTGGCGGTTTTCATGGCCCGGGCGGCGGCTCAAATTCTAATCCTCAGAACGGTCAAGGGGGCTTTAATCAGCAGTCTGGTCAGGGTCCTCAATAGCAGCAGGGGGGTTGTCGGACCAATCCGAAGCAGCTGAACGGTGGACAGTATCACGTATTTACCACCAGTCTGTGTAAGCGAGATCAGAAGCTTCATAAGAGGGCTGTGAATGCTGTTGAGCCGGCGGTTCCACGCTATTTAAGATGGTCTGAGCAGCCTATCGTGTGGAGTAGGGAGGATCACCCTCCCCGGGTTGATAACCCGGGTCACTTGGCTTTGGTGGTGGCTCCTCAGGTGGGAGGATATAAGTTCACTAAGGTGCTCATGGATGGAGGCAGCAGCATCAACATCCTCTATTATGAGACCTTCTGTCATATGGGGTTGATTGATAAGAACCTCAGCCAGTCCAATACTGTTTTCCATGGCGTGGTGCCTGGTAAGTCGGCTTATCCAGTTGGTAAGATCGAATTGGAAGTGGCCTTTGGAGACGAGTACAACTACAGGGTGGAAAAATTGACCTTTGAGGTGGTCAAGATAAGAAATCCGTATCATGCCATATTTGGGCGGCCGGCTTACGCCAAGTTCATGGCACGGCCGTGTTATGTATACTTACAGCTCAAGATGCCGGGTCACAATGGGACCATTACGGTTCACGGCAGCCGGAAGGTGGCCTTGGAGTGTGAGGAAGGTGATGCAGCCTATGCAGAATCTGTTTGCGCAACAGAGGAGTTGAAATTTTACAAGGACAATGTCGACCCAACAGATATGACCTCTCTGAAAAATCCGACCACGAAGCATGAGCCGGCTATGAAATTTAAGTCGGCCGACGAGACTAAGCTTGTTGATTTCGTTCCAGGTGATTCATCTCAGCAGTTTAGCATCAGTGCCAATCTGGATCCAAAATAGGAAAGCGCGCTCATCGAGTTCATCCGTGAGAATAGGGACATTTTTGCATGGAAGCCTTCTGACATGCCAGGTGAACCTAGAGAACTCGCTGAGCACACTCTCAATGTTGATCCAAAATTTAAGCCGGTCAGGCAATTCCTTCGGCGGTTTAATGAAGAGAGGCGGAAAGCCATTGGTGAAGAGGTGGCCCGGCTCTTGGCGGCCGACTTTATTGTTGAAGTCTTTCACCCGGAGTGGCTAGCTAACCCGGTGCTCGTACTCAAGAAGAACGGCACCTGGCGGATGTGTGTGGACTACACGGACTTAAACAAGGCATGTCCGGCTGATCCTTTTGCTCTTCCCCGTATTGATCAAATCATTGACGCTACGGCGGGTTGCGCGCGCTTAAGTTTCTTGGATGCTTATTCTGGATACCATCAGATTAAAATGGCAGTTAAGGACCAGGAGAAGACGGCGTTCATTACTCCCTTTGGAGCCTTCTGCTATGTGTCTATGCCTTTTGGGCTCAAGAGTGTACAGGCGACTTATCAGCGTTGCGTGCAGAACTGTCTTCATAACCAGATTGGGCGCAATGTTCATGCTTATGTGGATGATATTGTGGTTAAGTCCAGGGAAGAGAAAGCCTTGATAGATGATCTGAGGGAAACCTTTGATAATCTCCGGGTCTACAAGATGATGCTTAACCCTGCCAAGTGTGTTTTTGGTGTTCCTGCAGGCAAGCTCTTGGGTTTCTTGGTTTCTAACAGAGGTATTGAAGTTAACCCGGAGAAGATCAAGGCAATCACCTCTCTGGTTAAGCCGGCATGTATAAACGGCGTCCAGCGCCTGGCGGGTCGTATCGCTGCTTTGAGCCGGTTTATAAGCCGCTTGGGTGAGAAGGCCATGCCATTGTACCAGTTGATGAAGAAAACTGATAACTTTGTCTGGAATGATGCTGCTAATACTGCTTTTGAGGATTTGAAGAGACAGCTGGCTGAGCCCCCGGTCCTTGCTGCTCCGGTTGACAAGGAGCCTTTATTGCTGTATGTAGCTGCTAACACACGGGCCGTCAGTGTGGCTGTGGTGGTGGAACGCAAGGAAGAGGGCAAGGAGCATCCGGTTCAGCGGCTGGTTTATTACATTAGTGAAGTGCTCATCGAGTCCAAGCAGCGGTATCCACATTGGCAGAAGCTTGTTTATGGTGTGTTCATGGCAAGCCGGAAGCTTAAGCATTACTTCCAGGGTCACCCTATCACTGTGGTTAGCTCTGCTCCCCTTGGAGATATCATCCAAAACAGAGAAGCTACAGGAAGAGTGGCTAAGTGGGCTATAGAGCTCGGGCCTCATGGTCTGAAGTACGTACCACGCACTGCTGTTAAATCTCAAGCCTTGGTGGATTTCATCAACGATTGGACAGAGTTACAAGTGCCCGAAGAAAAGCCGGATAACACATATTGGACTTTCACTTCGATGGGTCCAGGCAATTGGAGGGCTCGGGGGCTGGAGTTGTATTGACTTCCCCTAAAGGTGACAAGTTCCATTACGTGCTACGGTTGATGTTTCCTTGCACTAACAATGCGGCTGAATACGAGGCCTTGCTCCATGGTCTTCGGATGGCTAAGGAGATGAGCTTGAGCCGGGTAAGATGCTTCGGCGACTCGGACTTCGTGGCTCAACAGGTATCGGGCAAGTGGGATTCCAAGGACCCTCTTATGGCGGCTTATCGCCATGAAGTTGATGCCATTGCTGGACACTTTCAGGGTTACCAAGTAGAGCACATCGATCGCAGGAAGAACGAGGCGGCTGATGCTTTAAGCCGGCTGGGCTCTCAGCGAAAACCGGTGCCGCCTAATACTTTCCTGGATGTCTTGCATAACCCTTCTGTTAAGTTGCCTACAGAGGAAGACTTGGCTGTCCCTAACCCGGAGGCACAATTGGTGGCGGCTCTCCACATCATCCCGGACTGGACAGTGCCCTATCTGGCTTACATGACCCGGGGAGATTTGCCTGAGGATGAAACTTTGGCCAGACAAATAACCCGGCGGTCTAAGTCAATGGTTGTTATCAATGGTGAGTTGCATCGCCGCAGTGTTACGGGAGCGTTCCAGCGTTGGGTCTCCCCTGAGGAAGGCCAAGAGATCTTGCGTGAGATTCATGAAGGGGATTGTGGCCATCATGCCGGCTCAAAATCCCTTGTGGCCAAAGCTTTTCGTCATGGCTTTTATTGGCTGACGGCTCATGCTGATGCGGAGGACTTGGTCAGTAAATGTGATGGTTGCCAAAGGTTCTCACGACGGGCTCATGTGCCGGCTCAGGAGCCGAGGATGATACCAATCACTTGGCCGTTTGCAGTCTGGGGGTTTGATATGGTTGGGCCTTTTAAAAGGTCCAAGGATAAGAAGACCCACCTCTTGGTGGCAGTTGACAAGTTCACAAAGTGGGTTGAAGCAGAGCCAGTTAGCAAGTGTGACGCGGCCACGGTGGTTCAATTCATGAAAAAGGTGATATTTCGCTTTGGCTTTCCACACAGCATTATAACTGACAATGGTACCAATCTGTCCAAGGGCGCCATGGAGGAGTTTTGTCAACGAGAGCATATTCGACTTGATGTTTCATCAGTGGCTCATCCTCAATCCAATGGTCAAGCTGAGAGATCTAATTAGGAGATCTTGAAGGGCATTAAGCCCCGGCTTTTGGTCCCTTTTCAACGGACGCCGGGTTGTTGGGTGGAGGAGTTACCCTCCGTGTTATGGAGCATCAACACTACTCCTAACAGGTCTACGGGTTACACGCCTTTCTTCATGGTTCATGGAGCAGAAGCAGTCCTCCCCAGTGACATCCGTCATGACTCGCCTCGAGTGGCGGCTTATGTTGAGGCGGATAATGAACAGGCGCGCCAAGATGCTCTTGACTTGTTGGACGAACAGCGTGACGTGGCCGCAGCTCGTTCAGCGATTTACCAACAAGACCTGCGCCGTTATCACAGTCGCCGGGTTAAGTCCCGGGTCTTCCAGGAAGGTGACCTGGTGCTCCGGCTCATCCAAGATCAAACAGATGCGCACAAGCTATCCCCGCCTTGGGAAGGACCCTTTGTGGTCAGCAAGAACTTGCACAACGGGTCATATTACCTCATTGACATTCGGGAGCACAAAGATTCACGCAAGTCGGAGGAGGAGACCCGTCGGCCGTGGAACATAGCTCAGCTTCGGCCTTATTACACTTGAGCCACCGGCTCTCGTAATATACATATTTCTATAAGCCATGTATATATTATGATAAGCAATAAAGCAGGACCTCTGTCCTTTTTCTCCTCCAAAGGTAAATGTGTTGTTTCCATTACAAGATCACATGGTAACTTGGAGGTGGATCCGGCTTATGATCGTATTCGAATCTAGCCGTACGTAATATAGTCACTTGGGGGCTTCCTGTTCAAACATAGGTCGTATTCGAACCAAAGAGAACATAGCAGTCGATACCCATTTGATTGGCAAAGTGCCGAGCTCATTGGGGAGTTTTCCTTGATCATATTTGAATCATGGCTCAACCCCCTTTGGGAACCGACGTGGATCATATTCGAATCAGCGTCGTTAAACAATTCTCAAGGTCATTTGGGGGCTTCCTGTTCAAACATGGGTCGGATTCGAACCCAAGAGAACATAGCTGTCGGTACCCTCTTGATTGGCATCGCCAAACCCACTGGGGGCTATGTGATCGCATTCGAATCTTAGCTTAACCCCTTTGGGACGGGTCTCTGGTCGTATTCGAACCGGAAGCCCCTAAGTTTTGATTTTTTGGCTTACAACAAGTTCTTATGGTTGTATCAACAGTGTACACGGCGGTTCTTATTCCGCCGATTTAACTTTGATTCACAAGGTTAGTTACACGCAATCAGTATTATCAAGACAGGTAAACCGGGTTGAGGTATCAACCTTATTATCCGGGTTATACAAACCGGAAGCGGACTTGAAGGCCTGTAAGTATGTTATTACGGTTATATCAAGGATTTAATTGAGGACCGGTCTTGGGTGACTTAGATTCATATTCCGGGTTATATATATGAGACGATGATTTCTCAGTACGGTAAACCGCCAGGAGACTTGTGATTTGTTTTCCTATGCAGGATAGTTAAAGACAACTATTTGAGCTTAAGGAAAATGAATGATCAATTATGACCCGGAAGAATATAAGGAAGCCACTTCAAATGGAGTTAAGCATTCAACAGGTGCACGATGGCATGACAAAGTTAAAATATTGTTCCTACTCTATTACAAGACTCCCCGAGTCCAAAAGATGAGGCATTGTTTTAAAGATGTAGTCATGAGCCGCCTACAAGTTAAGATGCTTGTCGAGTTGAAGCTTCCGGCTCATCCCTCTCCGCTCCTCCGGCTGTTCCCAAGACCTGGAAGGTTGACGATTTCCAGTCAATGCCGCTCAAAGCTTCAAACTGAGCTTCCTCGTCAATTAACCCGGCTGGGTTAATGTCCGGGGCAAAGGTGTGCTTACGAGTCGGCGGGACTAAGCTGATGGCTTCATAACGCGGAGTGGGGATCCTCTGATTCTCTGCATCATAGCCCGGCTGGTACTTGGTCAGATCAGTGTCATTCCCAATCAGGGTGGCCACCGGGCGCACGATCTTCAGACAAGCAGCAAAGTCCTTTTGGTCGAAAGGGGTGCCGTCTTCCTTCAAGCTGGGGTAGCCAAGGGCAATGTCCGCCGGGTCTAGCTCTGGAAGGAAAACCTTGGCCTGGCTCAGAGCAGCTATGGCTCCGGCTCTTGCAGAGGCCCATCGCAGCTCTTGAACACGCTGAGGAAGAACGGCCAGCCGGCGAAGTACTTCCGCCAGGTGAGTCGGAACCTCATTGGATAGGGCCACCATGGCCAAGGCGCGCTGTGACCCAGTGTAGAGTTGCTCCACCAGGGTGTACACGGCCTTCAGCTTTGTCAGCACACTCTGATTGAGGTTGGCACTTCTGGGGCCTGTTTAACAGAGTAAGATAAGCCGCTGGCAATGATGGGAGTTATGAGATGTCAATATTATAAACTTGACGAGAGCCGGTGGAATGACTTACCGAAGATTGCGGCGACCATCTGTGACACGTGGCGTTTTAAGCCGGAGAGTTCGGCGGTTCTCTCCGACAGAGCCTTCTCTGCCTGTTCAGCCCGACTCACCAGAGTAGCTTTCTCTTCGGCCAAAGTTTTCCTTTCAGCTTCAAAGTTCTTCTTCAGCTTCTCTTGAGCAGCAATACTGGACTCAAATTTGGCGTTGGCCTTCCGGGTCTCAGTTTCCTGAGTCTTCAGGCGGCTCTTCAGCTCAGAGATATCAGTTTCAAATTTTTTGCAAGCGGCCTGCACAATTTCCGGGTTATAGCCTGAACAATTATTATGCGATTTTAAAGTCCCAAGCACTTTCCAAGCAAAGACACTTGGCACTTGGGGGCTAATGCATGTTGAAAGTCTCCATCTACAAAGTACCGGTTCATGGAAGTAAGCCGGAACTTAAGTCTACAACATATTCTATCATAAGTAGTAGACTTGGGGGCTAGAGTATGGTAAAGATAACTATGCGGTAAGCAATAGAGTGGTACCTCAGACTTCTGCTGTATCTGATTCACCATGTCGATCTCCAAATCCCGGCTCTTGTGCACCTGACTAACATAGCCGGAGACGATCTCTCCGATGCTCAAGTGAGCATAGTTGGTGAGGTCCAGATTGGCCCGGCGGTGCTCTAGCAACTCTTCCTTGGCGGAGCACTTGGCCAGCGCAGTAGGTCTCCCCGGCTCAACAAACAACGTCCGGGTGATTACCACGTCCGGGTCATCGGCCGGCTGAGCCGGGCTGGAGGTCTCCGGGTTAGCAGAAGTCTCTGCGATTGGCTTGTCGGTTGGAGCGGTGGCTTCAGGAGCAGAGGCAACTGGCCTTTCTTGAGCTGCAACCTCCGGCTCAGGCAAGTCCGGCTCTTCGACCGGCTTGTTCTTCTTCGCCCTCTTGCTGAGCTTTGCCTGGTCACTGAAAGGACAAAAAGGTTAGTACAAAAGTATGAGTAAAGATAAGCACAACAAGAGATGATCATCATTACCCGGGTATGGTCTTGAAGGCCGGCAGGTTTGATTGCATCGAGTCACCAGAGGAAGGTGAGGTTTCCTGATAGTTTGAATCAGAAGAATTGAGCGGTTGACGTATAACACCCGCCAAAGGATGAAAAGGGTACAAGTGGGAGATAACCTCGGTCCGGCGTTTCCTCGACGCTTCAGGTAAACCGGAGGAGAGGTCAGCGTCCTTGTTGGTCCGGGTGTGCCGCCGGCTCTCATGAATCTGTCGCTTCAAAAGAAATTGAGGATCTTGATAAGCTAAAGGATGTGAAAATCTTACTTTCCGGGTTACTCTTCGGACTTTCAGCCTTGGCAAGGGCTCCGAGTCGGAGGAAAGTGTCATTACCTCTTCAATCACCGGGTTACTTGCTCCGGTGTCATCCTGCTGATGAACAGTATTGATAAGGTGGACAGAAATAAACAAGAAATACGGCAAGAGCTTACAGGTTTAGGGGTTACCTCTGACTCGGAGCTGTCGCTTAGTTGGAGCAGATCTGAAGCAGTAGGCTTGCTTCCCTTCTTGCGGGGAGCGGCTCTCCTGGCGGCTTTCTTAGCCTTCCTGGCCTTCTTGGCCGCCTCATGGTCATACTTGACCTTCCAGAATTTATCATCAGCCTGAAAAAATACAATGAAGATTTCTTAAGGTTCAGATGAAAACTATCTAAAGGAGAAAATAAGATGTTTAGATCAGCGGCTTACCGCTGGAGCCGGGTTGGTCTTGCAGAAGGGGCTTAAGCCGGTCCTCCCGCAGTCTGCCAAGCTCTCATTCAAGAGGGCCTTGGTCATGTCTTCAGCAACGTCTTCAGGAAGATCGTTGGGGCTGTGTCGTAGGGGGTCATCTTTCCGGCCTGTATATTCACACATTAAGTCGGGGCGGCGGCTCAAGGGGATCACCCGCCACGAGATCCAGACCCGGACCAGATCAATTCCATTGAGGCCATTTCTCAGGAGAGCCTTGATTTTGTTGATGGTGGGGATCAGAGGTTGGCGCTCCGCCTGCGATAGCTTGTCTGACAGAGGGTGAGTTGGTTCCAGGCGCGAGGGACGAAAGCCGGGCAGCGGGCTCTCGTCAGTCGGCGAAGTGTCCTGGCAGTAGAACCACGTCTGGTTCCAGTCCTTTGGGTGGCTTGGCGGCTCGGCGTAAGGAAAAAGGCAGTCTCTCCGGCGTTGAATAGAGATTCCACCAAGTTCTAGGCTTGGTCCGTTGGCGCACTCATTCTGGCGGTTTAAATAGAATAACTCTCTAAAGAGCAGAAGGCTGGGCTCTTCTCCAAGGTAGACTTCGCAGAATACTTGGAAGTTGCATATGTTTGACACGGAATTGGGTCCTATGTCTTGTGGCCGCAGATCAAAGAAATTCAGCACATCTCTAAAGAACTTTGAGCCGGGCGGTGCGAAGCCCCGGCTCATGTGATCCGCAAATATTACCACCTCCCCGTCCCTTGGCTGTGGTCTCTCCTCTGACGGGTCAGGGGCGCGGTAAGACATGACGTCCTTCTTGGGCAGGTAACCCGTTTTCACAAAGTCTGCTAAGGTTTCGTCAGTGACGTTGGACCTCATCCAGTTGCATGTGATGGGTGCTTTGGGAGCTTTGGGAGGCATGATGAAAGTCGGAAGCCTATGATAAAAGGAAATGTCCGGTTTAATTATAAGCTGGATGAAATTTACAGTTCAATGTTTAAAGTGGCGGCTTATGAAAGGGGCCTAATGACATGTAGCTAAATGCATTGGGTTATCTAAGCCGCTGGTGGTATTGAGAGTAATTCAATTGTCTACAGCTTTATCATAAATGAGCCGGAAAATTTTACGGCGCGTGGCTTCTTTGAGCCGGACATGTAAGCCGCCATGACTCAACAGATACAGTTTTTACTAAGTGTGGTGAAAACAGGTTTCACACATCGCAGTAACTAATTTGGATCAAAATGGTCGACTTAAGAGGAAAATTTCTAGACCTAAAACAGACGCAGAAGAAGTTCGCGGGTTCGAACGGAGCCTCTATGCAGTGAAAGGGGATCTATGTACATTGGGAATGGAAGTGAAACAACTACCGCAACAGTCTATACAGTCTAAAGATCAAGAAGGGTGGTAAAAATGAAATCTACCAAGGGCTCGCGATGAACGGCGAAGAACACGGGAAGAACAGCCAAGAACCTAATGTGGATCTACTCTACGGAGTAACTGGGACTTACGGATGCTGGAGAGATGCGGAGATCGCCGCCGTTATCTGGTCACGACAGGTTGATGCAGCGGCCGGAGTTGGTGAAGACAGGAAGACCCGCGGCGGCGGTGGAGCTCGAGCGCAGCACAGTGGCGAGAGGAAGAAGATGGAGGTGGCGAAATGACTGGAGGCTCATTGGGCCGGGCTACTTATAAGGGCAAGCTCATAAGTGGGCGCGAGAAATGAGGAGGCCACGGCGCGGTTATCTCACCGTAACAACGCCTCGATTTTTGGGACGACAGTTAAAGATTAGATCCGTTGCGGATATGGTGGAGTAAAAAATGGACTTAATGGAAGATGACGTCACGAGGGTTACCCGGAGTCCAGAAGATGACGTCACGGCGGGTTATGGCCTTCACACAATTGTAAGCCAGAGATTTTCTGTCGAAAGGATTGAAGATTGACATGAGCCGGCTCAAATCAATCTGGGGCCTAATGTTGAGGATATAAACCTTAGAGTCACCCGCCAGGAGGGGCCGGGTTACTCATAATGGTCATCGCCTGAAGCCCGGCACCAAGCTTGAAGACGGCGGGCCAAAGATGGGCTTAAGACCCGGATATGGCTTAAGGCCCGTAGTTACAACCGCCATTATGATAGAACTTGTAGTGTAAGGCAAGAATAGTTGAGAGTCCGAGCCGGACGCTCTTATGAGCCGGCCGGGACTCTGAGAGCTGCTGGGCGTCAACCTCTCTATATAAAGGGACGACCCGGCGGCGATTTAGGGACGGAAAAGATCTCATCGAGAGCCAGGCATAGCAATCAAGCTCCCTGCTCATCGAAACCATAAGCAATACCACCTCAACTGGACGTAGGCTTTTACCTTCACCGCAAGGGGCCGAACCAGTATAACCCTCGTGTTCCTAGTCCCATTAACCCCTTTAAGCTTCCTAGCTGCGATGGCTCCACGATTAAGTCCTAGCACGAGGACATCTGCCGTGACAATTCCACGACAAGGAACGTCTTGTTTAGCGAAGCGAGCAAGTTTCTAAA
This sequence comes from Triticum aestivum, assembly GCF_018294505.1. Lineage (NCBI taxonomy): Eukaryota > Viridiplantae > Streptophyta > Magnoliopsida > Poales > Poaceae > Triticum > Triticum aestivum. The sequence goes on from NC_057805.1 coordinate 52,740,429, forward strand.
ACTGGATGTTGAATTGATACATGGACATGTTGCCTTGCTTGAGATTGCGGAATTCCTCACGCTTGCTCTCAACAACACTTTGTGGAATGTGGTGCGCTTTGAAGTCCCGACAGAAGTCAGTCCAAGTGATCACACGACCTCCTCTGGAATCTTTGTATTGTTGATACCAATCAGCAGCTTGGTCCTTGAGCTGAAAAGAAGCGAATTTGACATAGTCCTCAGGCCTTACATTGCTACATTAAAAATGCTTGTTGATGTCCACGAGCCAATCATCGGCATCCGTGGCCTCGGCATAGTAGCTGAAAGACTTGGGCTGATTTGCGAGAAACTGGTTGAGTGTAGCGAAGTGAGGCTGATTATTGCCTTGACCTTGATTGCCTTGATTGCCTTGCCCTTGGGTGCGTTCTTGCAAGAGTTACAGAATCATCTAAGCATTGGCGTTGGTGGCTGCCATGAAAGCTTGCCATGCCTCCGGAGGCGGAGGTGGTGGCGGAGGGTTCGCTTGACTCCCTTCATTGCGATCCGGATTCTGACGCGTTGGCGGAGCCATCCTGAAGAGGGTGACATCCGTTAGCATCTTGATAGACAAATAGATAAGTAGAATCAACGGATAGAAATTGCAACATATAGTCTTCACAATAAACATTCGAACGAGGATGAACGAATGAATTCCGTAGTAAATCATCACACTTCCATTAAGTTGAGAAGCCACTTAGAAAAAGGTATGGAATCAACATCTGACTTTGAAGCAACTCGAATACCACAATTCAAAACAAAACAAAGTATTGGCTTGCAGAATGAGCCGGAACAAACATATGATAGATATTTCGTCCGAAGTTTTTGTGGTGGGCCCACACGGGCTCAATCGTACAGCACCATCATGTACAAGGCTGTGCACATGACATACGAAGCGTCCCCGAGTCGGCATAGCCAAGGACTCTTTAAGACACTACGAGACCACTGTAAAACCAACCGTGTACAGGCGGACCACTAGATGTCAAACCCCAATCTCATATCATGCGTCTATCGGAAAGATATCCTAAGGCTACTTGAATTCCCACTTATAAACTCCCGAAACTTTCTGGTTATGCAATCTGGTGTTGGGGATACAGGGGACACAAAATATATCACCCAAACTAGCAATCCCTAGATCCAGCTGTATCCATACGTCAACACATAACCAAGAAACCTTCGGAAATCGTGTACCTCAACCTTCGAAAAGCATCCATTATATAAGTTATGGCAATACTCCCGAACTCCCGCCCCAGTACTGGGTGGCGTCGAGGTGATCTCACCAACAACTACATAAAAGAGATTTCGATGTCGGCGAAACTCAGGTATTCCAGAACTGCAACGATAAAATTGTGACGACAACACCTCGGAGCTCAACTCCCCGGGACACTGCCACAACCCCTAAATGTCAGGAGGCACCAAGAACAATGTTCTCGTCATAAAACCATCGGAACGATTCCAAGATACCCGCGTGATCCTAAAATTTTTTTTAGTGAAATTTGAGGAGAGAAGAGTCAAAACTTCTACGTCAGGAGACCTCACCAGAGCGACGAAGGGACTGAGGAGTAAAAAGAATCCTACTCTCCGATATATATAATCCTAAGACTCAAAACATTTTTGTTCTAGACTCAACAACGCCAGCGATTCGATCAAGCAGGGGGCTCCTAAGTCGGGGATGGCTCTGATTACCAACTTGTAACGCCCACGATGCGGCTATATCTCCCACGTGTCGAGGCACGACTTAGAGGCATAACCGCATAGTGGTTTTGTCGCAAGAAGGGTCATCTTCACACAATCCCATGTAATGAACAAGAATGGGATAAAGAGTTGGCTTACAATCGCCACTTCACACAATACATAAATATAAATCATACATCATCCAAAATACACACATAGACCGACTACGGTCAAGATCCGAATGAAAATAAGATAACCCCAAATGCTAGATCCCCGATCGTACCAACTGGGCTCCACTACTGATCATCAGGAAAAGACACATAGTAACGACCACGTTCCTCATCGAACTCCCACTTGAGATTGATCCCATCATCTGCACTGGCATCGTCGGCACCTGCAACTGTTTTGGTAGAATCTGTGAGTCACGAGGACTCAGCAATCTCACACCCGCGAGATCAAGACTATTTAAGCTCGTAGGAAAGGATGGTGTAATGAGGTGGAGCTGCAGCGGCAATAAGCATATATGGTGGCTAACATACGCAAAAGAGAGCGAGAAGAGAAGCAACGGAACGGTCGTCATCTAGAAATGACCAAGAAGTGATCCTGAACTCCTACTTACGTCATACATAACTCAAACCGTGTTCACTTCACGGACTCCGCCGAGAAGAGACCATCACGGCTACACACACGATTGATGTATTTTAATTGGGTCAAGTGACAGGTTCTCTACAACCGGACATTAACAAATTCCCATCTGCCTCATAACCGCGGGCACGGCTTTCGAAAGATAATACCCTCCAGGGGTGTCCCAACTTAGCCCATCATAAGCTCTCCCGGTCAACGAAGGATAAACCTTCTCCCGGAAAGACCCGATCAGTCTCGGAATCCCGGTTTACAAGACATTTCGACAATGGTAAAACAAGACCAGCAAAGCCGCCCGAATGTGCCGACAAATCCCGATAGGAGCTGCACATATCTCGTTCTCAGGGCACACCGGATGAGCAGTCCATACAACTAAAACCAATCCTCGAGTTTCCCCAAGGTGGCGCTGCAAAGGGCTCTAGTTTGGACCAGCACTCAGAGGAACACTGGCCCGGGGGTTAAAATAAGATGACCCTCGGGCTCTAGAAAACCCGGGGGAAAAAGGCTTAGGTGGCAAATGGTAAAACCAAGGTTGGGCCTTGCTGGAGGATTTTTATTCAAGGCGAACTGTCAAGGGGGTCCCATAAATCACCCAACCGCGTAAGGAACGCAAACTCAAGGAACATAATACCGGTAAGACAGAAACTAGGGCGGCAAGAGTGGAACAAAACACCAGGCATAAGGCCGAGCCTTCCACCCTTTACCAAATATATAGATGCATTAATTAAATAAGAGATATTGTGATATCCCAAAATATCCATGTTCCAACATGGACCAACTTCAACTTCACCTGCAACTAGCAACGCTATAAGAAGGGCTGAGCAAAAGCGGTAACATAGCCAAACAACGGTTTGCTAGGAAAGGATGGTTAGAGGCTGTCATGGCAATACGGGAGGCATGATATAGCAAGTGGTAGGTAGCGCAGCATGGCAATAGAGCGAACAACTAGCAAAGCAAAGATAGAAGTGATTTCGAGGGGTGGTCATCTTGCCTGCAAGGTTCTCAGAGTTGTCGAAAGCTTGATCCTCGCAAGCGTACTCAACAGGTTCCTCGTTCACGAACTCATCTCCTGGCTCTACCCAAGACAAGAACACAAGCAACGGAACCATAATCAATCACGAGAAATGCACAAGCAACATGATGCAAAACATGTATGATATGCGAGACATGATATGCGATGCATATGCGTGCTCCGGAAGGAAAAATATGAACAAGGCAGTAAATTGGAAAACCAAGCATGCCACTGGAAAGATGAGATGATTTCGGTCGAAATCGATATAAAGATCACCGGAAACGGATGCACGGTTTGCAAATGGCAAGCAAAACAAGAATGACACGAATCTGCGATTAACAGCATGATAGCACTTAAAATGCAACAAGTAACAACGCTACAGCACTCCAACACAGCGACAAAGCATATGACAGTAATCTACAGGAGATGCTTGACAAAATATGAACACTGAGCTACGGCTAGATCACAACATAACAAGCTCAAACAAGCATGGCAGAAGTGCAAAACATAACAGGTTCACAAACTTTGTGAAATTACTGGACATGGCAGAAAACAGCATCAAGTAGCAATGTTCAGAGCACGAAAACAACATGCTACAGGAACTTAACATGGCAAAACAAGGCATGGAAGTGTTCTACTAAATGCATATGACAAAAGTCCCTTACTGACCATAAGCCAAAAAGGACCAGAAGATATGATGGCAAGCATGTAAACATAGCAAGTTTCATTATCAGGTTTCAGACTTGGCAGGAAAACAGAGCATGGCAGAAACAATAATATGAAGGCATCTTGGTGAGCTTGATGCACTCACCAAAAAGCAATGCATGACAAAACAAGCATACCTAAAGCAAGATGGCATGTTTATGAAGCTATCCATGGCAAGAACAAAAGCATAGCATGTATGGATCAACTACAACAAGCTTGGCAATATTGAATAACATGTAAACAATCTGCCAGAAATATTTTATAGCAAAAGTAGAGCAAGATTGAGTCATGCTATGGCACTCCATAACTGCAAACAAGGGCAGGAATGGATCAATTACAATAATATCTACAAAACATCCTTACTGAACATCACCAAAATATGCATGGATCTCTCTGTATCATCAAGTTTATATGGCAACAAAATAACAGCAGACAAAGACTTGGAGAGAACACTGTCCCTGAAATCAGAAACATTACGGGGCCTAGTTTGCATGCTTGTGCTAGTCACCACAGAGACCACCAAAATACATGGCATACATCCTTGGAAAGATGGCATGGCATACAACAAAACACATGTAGAGCTCATGCCCATAAGATGCACAGATTAAATGATAAAAAAAGACAAATCTCCAAGTTCTGCTAAGAACCAGCAGATAACAACAACTAGCACTCTTGCACCAGAGATTTGGGCATCAAGATGGCCACTAATGAACATGGTGCAATTTAATAAAATGTAGAGAATCACGAGACGAACAATTCGATATATTACACGCGCGAAACGGAGCTACATGAAAAGAGTTATGATGCTACAAACATGACAATATGCTGTAGAATTCTCAGGACTTGGCAAAATTCGGAGAAAAGGAGAGGTCAACCTCGAGCGTTGACTGGATCGGATCGAGGTACGGGAGCTCGGGCCGATGGAGTCGCCGGGGCTGCTGCTCGCCGGAGGGAGGGAGGGCGACGGCGAGGGGGAGGACGGCGGCCGGCGGGCGAGGAGGACGACGAGGAGAGGCGCCGGCGGGATCGGGGCTGCGGAGCTCGCCGGATCCGGTGGCGGCCGAGGGCGGCGGGGCGGAGGCCGACGACAGGCGGCGCAGCGGAGGCCGGGCGGCGGCGGCGCGCGGCGCGATTCCGTCCGGCCGGAGCGGACGTGTCCGGTGGCGCACGGGGATTTCTCTAGGGTTTCATCTGCGGATGTTTTCGGGAGGGGATGAGTATAAATAGGTAGAGGGAGCTAGGAGAGTCCAAAAAAGGTGCGGTTTTCGCCCACACGATCGTGATCGAACGACCTACAGCATGGAAGAGAGTTTGGTGGGTTTTGGGCTGTTTAGAGTGGGGGTTTTTGCTGCACACACAAACGGACATTGCGGATGCCCGGTTAACCGTTGGAGTACCAAACGACCTCCAAATGGAACGAAACTTGACCGGTGGTATACCAAGGCCACTGGAAAAGCCTCGGTCCATTCCGAGAACGTTTGACACCCGCTCACGAAAGAAAACAAGAGGGGTGCGCCGGAGGAGGTGGGAGCGCCGGATTGCAAAACGGACAACGGGGAAAATGCTCGGATGCAAGAGACGAACACGTATGCAAATGCAATGCACATGATGACATGATATGAAATGCATGACAAGGACAAAAAGCAAAACGAAAGACAAAAACCCGACCACGAAGGGAATATCATAACACATAGCCGAAAATGGCAAGAGTTGGAGTTACAAATATGGAAAGTTACATCCGGGGTGTTACATGCCGTACCAGGAACAACACCTTTAAGAGCTCGCCAAATGAAGATTTTTATCTTACTAGGGACTTCCAACTTCCACACAGCCGACCAAACAGGATTAACATTTGAGGTCCCTTCACTACTAATAATTTTTTGAACCAAACTGGTGTTCCCATTCTGAGTAGTAGGCTGACCGAACAGAAAATGAGTGTGATTTGGTCTTATGCCATGCTACAAAATCCTCGTTTAGATGCACTGATATAGGAATTCTCAAAATTCTTTCTGCATCAATTGGAAGGAAAATAATCCTGATAAGTTCCACATCCCAGGCTCCTGTATTAGGATCAATCAACTCATTCACCGTTCTTAGTAAGACGTTCCCTTTCCTTGTGTGGATCATCCTTGTTGGACTCGAAGGTACCCAATGGTCCTCCCAGATATTTATTTTCTCACCGGAACCAACTCTCCAAATGTGGCCTCTCCTGAACGTTTGCAGACCAGCGACGATACTCTGCCACGTAAAAGATGATCCCTTTTTTGGCCCTGCCTTTAAAATATTTCCATCAGGAAAGTATTTTGCTCTTAAGACAGTAGCAGAAAGAGTGTCCGGATGCGTTATCATTCGCCAACTTTGTTTCGCTAGCATGGCTAAATTAAAAGCATGGAGGTCCCGAAACCCCATACCTCCTTTATCTTTTGGAAGACACATCCTCCACCAAGCTAGCCAGTGCATTTTCTTCTCTTCCTCTGTATCCCCCCACCAAAAGGCCGCCATTGCATCTGTGATTTCTTTACATATTTTCTTTGGAATTTTAAAAACAACCATGGCATAAACTGGGATATATTGGATAATTGCTTTCAAAAGAATTTCCTTTCCTCCTAAGGACAACAACTTTTCCTTCCAACCTTTAAGTTGATTCACAACTCTTTCAATGAGATGAGATAAACTATCACTCCGGTCCAAACCCACCATAGATGGAAGACCAAGATATGTGTCAGAGATTGCTTCCGTCATTATGTTCAGTTCTACATAGACCTGAGCTTTGATATCCACATTCACATTTGGGCTGAAGAAGATACTACACTTCCCTTCACTCACCAATTGTTCAGAACTTGCACAGTATTCATCCAATACATGTCTCAATGAGGTTGCATTATTCATATCCGCTTTCATAAGGATCAGGGAATCATCAGCAGATAGTAAATCAGAGACTGATGGTGCATTTCTGCACACCCGAACACCTTCAATGCTACGAACCTCCTCTTTATGAGCCAAAGCACTAGATAAACCCTCTGCACACATAAGAAATAAATAAGGTGATAAGGGGTCCCCTTGTCGGAGCCCCCTTGTAGGGGTAAATTCCTCTGTTTCTTGATCATTATACCTCACTTTGTATTTCACCGAGGAAAGACAAGCCATTAAAAGCTTCACAAACTCCTTTCCAAATCCTAGTCTTTCCATCATCCTCTCCATGAATATCCACTCCACACGATCATAGGCTTTGTGCATATCAAGATTTACAGCACAATACCCCTCCTTTCCTTTCTTTTTATTTTTTATAGTATGAATGCATTCATAAGCTAGCAAAATGTTATCCATAATGAGTCGGCCTGCAACGAATGCACTTTTCACTAGGGCAATAATATCATCAAGACAGAGCTTAAGACGGAAAGCTATCATTTTAGAGATCACATTGTAAAGAACATTGCAAGATGCATCGTTGATTGGGGAGGCCGGATGCGTGTCTCCCTCCACTGTCCGGTGTCTGAAGAGAAAACCTTAAGATCCATGGATCCACCTGTCTTATGCCACCTCCTTTTTCGACAAAAGGTGGATTTTATTAACTAAAAAATGAAGTATCAAATGGATACAAACATAATGGGTACACGTCCGGCCTCTGCATAACTAGAATGCACACATCCAACACCACAACACACACTAAAACACGCCGGCCAATAGCAAATTCATATAATACCAAAGCTATGGCTAAGGGAGAAAAAAGGAAAAATACCCAAAGGGATCATATCCACGATGGGCAATCTATAGCAATGACTGAAGGAAATATGCCCTAGAGGCAATAATAAAGTTATTATTTATTTCCTTATATCATGATAAATGTTTATTATTCATGCTAGAATTGTATTAACCGGAAACATAATACATGTGTGAATACATAGACATAGTGTCACTAGTATGCCTCTACTTGACTAGCTCGTTGATCAAAGATGGTTATGTTTCCTAGCCATAGACATGAGTTGTCATTTGATTAACGGGATCACATCATTAGGAAAATGATGTGATGGACTTGACCCATTCCGTTAGCTTAGCACTCGATCGTTTAGTATGTTGCTATTGCTTTCTTCATGACTTATACATGTTCCTATGACTATGAGATTATGCAACTCCCGTTTACCGGAGGAACACTTTGTGTGCTACCAAATGTCACAACGTAACTGGGTGATTATAAAGGTACTCTACAGGTGTCTCCGAAGGTACTTGTTGGGTTGGCGTATTTCGAGATTAGGATTTGTCACTCCGATTGTGGGAGAGGTATCTCTGGGCCCTCTCGGTAATGCGCATCACTTAAGCCTTGCAAGCATTGCAACTAATGAGTTTGTTGTGGGATGATGTATTACGGAACGTGTAAAGAGACTTGCCGGTAACGAGATTGAACTAGGTATTGAGATACCGACGATCGAATCTCGGGCAAGTAACATACCGATGACAAAGGGAACAACGTATGTTGTTATGCGGTCTGACCGATAAAGATCTTCGTAGAATATGTGGGAGCCAATATGAGCATCCAGGTTCCGCTATTGGTTATTGACTGGAGAAGTGTCTCGGTCATGTCTACATAGTTCTCGAACCCGTAGGGTCCGCATGCTTAAAGTTAGATGACGGTTATATTATGAGTTTATGTGTTTTGATGTACCGAAGGAGTTCGGAGTCCCGGATGAGATCAGGGACATGACGGGGAGTCTCGAAATGGTCGAGACGTAAAGATCGATATATTGGACGACTATATTCGGACATCGGAAAGGTTCCAAGCGATTCGGGTATTTTTCGGAGTACCGGAGAGTTACGGGAATTCGTATTGGGCCTTAATGGGCCATACGGGAAAGGAGAGAAAGGCCCCAAAGGGTGGCCGCACCCCTCCCCATGGACTAGTCCGAATTGGACTAGGGAAGGGGGACGCCCCCTTCCTTCCTTCTCCTTCTCCCTTCCCTTCTCCTACTCCAACAAGGAAAGGAGGAGTCCTACTCCCGGTGGGAGTAGGACTCCCCCCTTGGCGCGCCCTCCTCCTAGGCCGGCCGCCTTCCCCCTTGCTCCTTTATATACGGGGGCAGGGGGGCACCCCATGGACACAACAATTGATCTATTGATCTCTTAGCCGTGTGCGGTGCCCCCCTCCACCATATTACACCTTGATAATATCGTAGCGGTGCTTAGGCGAAGCCCTGCGTCGGTAGAACATCATCATCGTCACCACGCCGTCGTGTTGACGAAACTCTCCCTCAACACTCGGCTGGATTGGAGTTCGAGGGTCGTCATCGAGCTGAACGTGTGCTGAACTCAGAGGTGCCGTGCGTTCGGTACTTGATCGGTCGGATCGTGAAGACGTACGACTACATCAACCGCGTTGTGCTAACGCTTCCGCTTTCGGTCTACGAGGGTACGTGGACAACACTCTCCCCTCTCGTTGCTATGCATCACCATGATCTTGCGTGTGCGTAGGATTTTTTTTGAAATTACTACGTTCCCCAACAGTGGCATCTGAGCCAGGTTTTATGCGTAGATGTCATATGCACGAGTAGAACACAAGTGAGTTGTGGGCGATATAAGTCATACTGCTTACCAGCATGTCATACTTTGGTTCGGCGGTATTGTTGGATGAAGCGGCCCGGACCGACATTACGCGTACGCTTAGGCGAGACTGGTTCTTCCGACGTGCTTTGCACAGAGGTGGCTGGCGGGTGTCAGTTTCTCCAACTTTAGTTGAACCGAGTGTGGCTACGCTCGGTCCTTGCGAAGGTTAAAACAGCACCAACTTGACAAACTATCGTTGTGGTTTTGATGCGTAGGTGAGAACGGTTCTTGCTAAGCCCGTAGCAGCCACGTAAAACTTGCAACAACAAAGTAGAGGACGTCTAACTTGTTTTTGCAGGGCATGTTGTGATGTGATATGGTCAAGACATGATGCTAAATTTTATTGTATGAGATGATCATGTTTTGTAACCGAGTTATCGGCAACTAGCAGGAGCCATATGGTTGTCGCTTTATTGTATGCAATGCAATCGCCCTGTAATGCTTTACTTTATCACTAAGCGGTAGCGATAGTCGTAGAAGCATAAGATTGGCGAGACGACAACGATGCTATGATGGAGATCAAGGTGTCGCGCCGGTGACGATGGTGATCATGACGGTGCTTCGGAGATGGAGATCACAAGCACAAAATGATGATGGCCATATCATATCACTTATATTGATTGCATGTGATGTTTATCTTTTATGCATCTTATCTTGCTTTGATTAACGGTAGCATTATAAGATGATCCCTCACTAAATTATCAAAGTATAAGTGTTCTACCTGAGTATGCACCATTGCGAAAGTTCTTCGTGCTGAGACACCACGTGATGATCGGGTGTGATAGGCTCTACGTTCAAATACAACGGGTGCAAAACAGTTGCACACGCGGAATACTCAGGTTAAGCTTGACGAGCCTAGCATATAACAGATATGGCCTCGGAACACGGAGACCGAAAGGTCGAGCGTGAATCATATAGTAGATATGATCAACATAGTGATGTTCACCGTTGAGACTACTCCATCTCACGTGATGATCGGACATGGTTTAGTTGATATGGATCACGTGATCACTTAGAGGATTAGAGGGATGTCTATCTAAGTGGGAGTTCTTAAGTAATATGATTAATTGAACTTAAATTTATCATGAACTTAGTCCTGATAGTATTTTGCAAATTATGTTGTAGATCAATAGCTCGCGTTGTTGCTTCCCTCTGTTTATTTTTGATATGTTCCTAGAGAAAATTATGTTGAAAGATGTTAGTAGCAAAGATGCGGATTGGATCCATGATCTGAGGATTATCCTCATTGCTGCACAGAAGAATTATGTCCTTGATGCACCGCTAGGTGACAGACCTATTGCAGGAGCAGATGCATACGTTATGAACGTTTGGCTAGCTCAATATGATGACTACTTGATAGTTTAGTGCACCATGCTTAACGGCTTAGAATCGGGATTTCAAAGACTTTTTGAACATCATGGACCATATGAGATGTTCCAGGAGTCGAAGTTAATATTTCAAGCAAATACCCGAGTTGAGAGATATGAAGTCTCCAACAAGTTCTATAGCTAAAAGATGGAGGAGAATAGATCAAACAGTAAGCATGTGCTCAGATTGTCTGGGTACTACAATCGATTGAATCAAGTGGGAGTTAATCTTCCAGATAAGATAGTGATTGGCAGAATTCTCTAGTCACCATCACCAAGTTACTAGAACTTCGTGATGAACTATAATATGCAAGGGATAACAGAAACGCTTCCCAAGCTCTTCGTGATGATGAAATCGACGAAGGTAGAAATCAAGAAAGAGCATCAAGTGTTGATGGTTGACAAAGACCACTAGTTTCAAGAAAAGGGCAAAGGGGAGAAGGGGAACTTCAAGAAGAACGGCAAGCAAGTTGCTGCTCAAGTGAAGAAGCCCAAGTCTGGACCTAAGCCTGAAACCGAGTGCTTCTACTGCAAAGGGACTGGTCACTGGAAGCGGAACTACCCCAAGTATTTGGCGGATAAGAAGGATGGCAAAGTGAACAAAAGTATATTTGATATACATGTTATTGATGTGTATTTTACTAGTGTTTATAGCAACCCCTCGGTATTTGATACTGGTTTAGTTGCTAAGAGTAGTAACTCGAAACAAGAGTTGCAAAATAAACAGAGACTAGTTAAGGGTGAAGTGATGATGTGTGTTGGAAATGGTTCCAAGATTGATATGATCTTCATCGCACACTCCCTATACTTTCGGGATTAGTGTTGAACCTAAATAAGTGTTATTTGGTGTTTGTGTTGAGCATGAATATGATTTGATCATGTTTGTTGCAATACGGTTATTCATTTAAATTAGAGAATAATTGTTGTTCTGTTTACATGAATAAAACCTTCTATGGTCATACACCCAATAAAATGGTTTGTTGGATCTCGATCGTAGTGATACACATATTCATAATAATGAAGCCAAAAGATGCAAAGTTAATAATGATAGTGCAACTTATTTGTGGCACTGCCGTTTAGGTCATATTGGTGTAAAGCGCATGAAGAAACTCGATACTGATGGGATTTTGGAATCACTTGATTATGAATCACTTGATGCTTGCGAACCGTGCCTCATGGGCAAGATGACTAATACACCGTTCTCCGGAACTATGGAGAGAGCAACAGATTTGTTGGAAATCATACATACAGATGTATGTGGTCCGATGAATATTGAGGCTCGTAGCAGGTATCATTAATTTCTGACCTTCACAGATGATTTGAGCAGATATGGGTATATCTACTTAATGAAACAGAAGTCTGAAACATTTGAAAAGTTCATATAATTTCAGAGTGAAGTGGAAAATCATCGTAACAAGAAAATAATGTTTCTACGATCTGATCGTGGAGAAGAGTATTTGAGTTACGAGTTTGGCCTTCAGTAAAAACAATGTGAAATAGTTTCACTACTCACGCCACCTGGAACACCACAGTGTAATGGTGTGTCCGAACATCGTAACCGTACTTTATTAGATATGGTGCAATATATGATGTCTCTTACCGATCTACCACTATTGTTTTGGGGTTATGCATTAGAGACAGCTACATTCACGTTAAATAGGGTACCATCTAAATCCGTTGAGACGACATATTATGAACTGTGGTTTGGCAAGAAACCAAAGTTGTCGTTTCTTAAAGTTTGGGGTTGCGATGCTTATGTGAAAAAGTTTCATCCTGATAAGCTCAAACCCAAATCGGAGAAATGTGTCTTCATAGGATACCCAAAGGAGACAGTTGGGTACACCTTCTACCACAGATCCGAAGGCAAGACATTCGTTGCTAAGTATGGATCCTTTCTAGAGAAGGAGTTTCTCTCGAAAGAAGTGAGTGGGAGGAAAGTAGAACTTGATGAGGTAATTGTACCTGCTCCCTTATTGGAAAGTAGTTCATCACAGAAATCTGTTCCTGTGATTCCTACACCAATTAGTGAGGAAGCTAATGATGATGATCATGTAACTTCAGATCAAGTTACTATCGAACCTCGTAGGTCAACCAGAGTAAGATCCACACCAGAGTGGTACGGTAATCCTGTTCTGGAGGTCATGTTACTTGACCATGGCGAACCTACGAACTATGAGGAAGCGATGATGAGCCCAGATTCCGCAAAATGGCTTGAGGCCATGAAATCTGAGATGGGATCCATGTATGAGAACAAAGTGTGGACTTTGGTTAACTTGCCCGATGATCGGCAAGCCATTGGGAATAAATGGATCTTCAAGAGGAAGACGGACGCTGATAGTAGTGTTACTATCTACAAAGCTAGAATTGTCGCAAAAAGGTTTTCGACAAGTTCAAGGTGTTGACTACGATGAGAGTTTCTCACTCGTATCTATGCTTAAGTCTGTCCGAATCATGTTAGCAATTGCCGCATTTTATGAAATCTGGCAAATGGATAAACAAAACTATATTCCTTAATGGATTTATTAAAGAAGAGTTGTATATGATGCAACCAGAAGGTTTTGTCAATCCTAAAGGTGCTAACAAAATATGCAAGCTCCAGCGATCCATCTATGGACTAGTGCAAGCATCTCGGAGTTGGAATATACGTTTTGATAAGTTGATCAAAGGATATAGTTTTATACAGACTTGTGGTGAAGCCTGTATTTACAAGAAAGTGAGTGGGAGCACTACAGCATTTCTGATAAGTATATGTGAATGACATATTGTTGATCGGAAATAATGTAGAATTATTCTGCAAAGCATAAAGGAGTGTTTGAAAAGAGTTTTTTAAAGAAAGACCTCGGTTAAGCTGCTTACATATTGAGCATCAAGATCTATAGAGATAGATCAAGACGCTTGATAAGTTTTTCAATGAGTACATACCTTGACAAGATTTGGAAGTAGTTCAAAATGGAACAGTCAAAGAAAGAGTTCTTGCCTGTGTTACAAGGTGTGAAATTGAGTAAGACTCAAAGCCCGACCACGGCAGAAGATAGAAAGAGAATCAAAGTCATTCCCTATGCCTTGGCCATAGGTTCTATAAAGTACGCCATGCTGTGTACCAGATCTATTGTATACCCTACACTGATTTTGGCAAGGGAGTACAATAGTGATCTAGGAGTAGATCACTGGACAGCGGTCAAAATTATCCTTAGTGGAATAAGGATATGTTTCTCGATTATGGAAGTGACAAAAGGTTCGTCATAAAGGGTTACGTCGATGCAAGTTTTTACACTAATCTAGATGACTCTAAGTCTCGGTCTAGATACATATTGAAAGTGGGAGCAATTAGCTAGAGTAGCTCCGTGCAGAGCATTGTAGACATAGAAATTTGCAAAATACTTACGGATCTGAATGTGACAGACCCGTTGACTAAAATTATCTCACAAGCAAAACATGATCACACCTTAGTACTCTTTGGGTGTTAATCACATAGCGATGTGAACTAGATTATTGACTCTAGTAAACCCTTTGGGTGTTGGTCACATGACGATGTGAACTATGGGTGTTAATCACATGGTGATGTGAACTATTGATGTTAAATCACATGGCGATGTGATCTAGATTAGTGACTATAGTGCAAGTGGGAGACTGAAGGAAATATGCCCTAGAGGCAATAATAAAGTTATTATTTATTTCCTTATATCATGATAAATGTTTATTATTCATGCTAGAATTGTATTAACCGGAAACATAATACATGTGTGAATACATAGACAAACATAGTGTCACTAGTATGCCTCTACTTGACTAGCTCGTTGATCAAAGATGGTTATGTTTCCTAGCCATAGACATGAGTTGTCATTTGATTAACGGGATCACATCATTAGGAAAATGATGTGATTGACTTGAACCATTCCGTTAGCTTAGCACTCGATCGTTTAGTATGTTGCTATTGCTTTCTACATGACTTATACATGTTCCTATGACTATGAGATTATGCAACTCCCGTTTACCGGAGGAACACTTTGTGTGCTACCAAATGTCACAATGTAACTGGGTGATTATAAAGGTACTCTACAGGTGTCTCCGAAGGTACTTGTTGGGTTGACGTATTTCGAGATTAGGATTTGTCACTCCGATTGTGGGAGAGGTATCTCTGGGCCCTCTCGGTAATGCACATCACTTAAGCCTTGCAAGCATTGCAACTAATGAGTTTGTTGCGGGATGATGTATTACGGAACGAGTAAAGAGACTTGCCGGTAACGAGATTGAACTAGGTATTGAGATACCGACAATCGAATCTCGGGCAAGTAACATACCGATGACAAAGGGAACAATGTATGTTGTTATGCGGTCTGACCGATAAAGATCTTCGTAGAATATGTGGGAGCCAATATGAGCATCCAGGTTCCGCTATTGGTTATTGACTGGAGAAGTGTCTCGGTCATGTCTACATAGTTGTCGAACCCGTAGGGTCCGCACGCTTAAAGTTAGATGACGGTTATATTATGAGTTTATGTGTTTTGATGTACCGAAGGAGTTCGGAGTCCCGGATGAGATCAGGGACATGACGAGGAGTCTCGAAATGGTGGAGACGTAAAGATCGATATATTGGACGACTATATTCGGATATCGGAAAGGTTCCGAGCGATTCGGGTATTTTTCAGAGTACCGGAGAGTTACGGGAATTCGCATTGGTCCTTAATGGGCCATACGGGAAAGGAGAGAAAGGCCCCAAAGGGTGGCCGCATCCCTCCCCATGGACTAGTCCGAATTGGACTAGGGAAGGGGGACGCCCCCTTCCTTCCTTCTCCTTCTCCCTTCCCTTCACCTACTCCAACAAGGAAAGGAGGAGTCCTACTCCCGGTGGGAGTAGGACTCCCCCCTTGGCGCGCCCTCCTCCTAGGCCGGCCGCCTTCCCCCTTGCTCCTTTATATACGGGGGCAGGGGCACCCCATGGACACAACAATTTATCTATTGATCTCTTAGCCGTGTGTGGTGCCCCCCTCCACCATATTACACCTCGATAATATCGTAGCGGTGCTTAGGCGAAGCCCTGCGTCGGTAGAACATCATCATCGTCACCACGCCGTCGTGCTGATGAAACTCTCCCTCAACACTCGGCTGGATCGGAGTTCGAGGGACGTCATCGAGCTGAACGTGTGCTGAACTCGGAGGTACCGTGCATTCGGTACTTGATCGGTCGGATCGTGAAGACGTACGACTACATCAACCGCGTTGTGCTAACGCTTCCGCTTTCGGTCTACGAGGGTACGTGGACAACACTCTCCCCTCTCGTTGCTATGCATCACCATGATCTTGCGTGTGTGTAGGATTTTTTTTGAAATTACTACGTTCCCCAACAATGACCATATCAGCACCAACTATCATGACACTACAAGGACAATGATGTTCTTCAACAGCAACGCCTTCAGGAAAGGAGCGACACTCATGCGCTTTCGTCACCGGATCCAATCATCAACGATCAGATTCTAGGCTTTCACCCCGAAGAACCATTCCAAGCATATCCGAGCAATGCCTTCAACAAGGTAACGACGCAAATACATCATTATTGTCAGGTATAACCAGCTCGGGTATGACCTAGGTTTTCACCCCAGAGCTCGAGGACGGGTACTCAAAAAGCACCATCATTAAAGTCAATCATGTGTTGCCGCCACCATTTTTCCACAATCTCAGCAGTTACATGTGATGGCTTAGAAAACCGACCGTCGTCGCTGCACAACCATATCCTATGCGTCAAGTCGATGTCCATAGATTGCATCTGACAGCTGAAGACCACCACCGGATCTAGAGAGAGAAACCCTCACAAAGATCTTTTGGTGACCACCACAATTCGTAGTGAGGGCGCCGCCAAAGGACGGAGTGGTCACCACGGATCTACACCATCGGCAGAGCACACCACCATTGACTGCCACCTCATTGGAGATAGCCCTGCCAAGATCCGTCGACCCAAGTTTTGGCACGGATGGATCTGAGACACGAAAGGAAGATTTGTCCGGCGGCCAAGAGGCAGGGTGAGGGAGTCCTGGATTAGGTTGTCCCCGGGTGTCCGTACTATTCGATATGGGCCAGACTGATGGGCCATGAAGATAAAGCAGAAGACTATCCCCCGTGTCCGGGTAGGACTCCTATATGCGTGGACGGCAAATTTTGGTGTCCGAATGTACTATTTCCTTCCCTTGTAAACCGACTATGTACAACCCTAGGCCCCTCCGGTGTATATATAAACCGGAGGGTTTAGACCGTAGAGGCTATCAGAATAATCATAGGCTAGACAACTAGGGTTTAGCCATTACGATCTCGAGGTCGATCAACTCTTGTAACCCTTATACATACCGAATATAATTGAGCAGGACGTAGGGTTTTATCTCCATCAAGAGGGCCCGAACCTGGGTAAGCATCATGTCCCTACTATCCCTTATTACCATCAATCCTCAGATACATAGCTTGGGATCCCCTACCCAAGATCTGCCAGTTTTGACACCAACACAGGGCGCTGCAGCCCGCCTGGCCGCTGCACCGTCCCGTCGGCCCGCTGACGCCGCAGCCGGCATCAACGACACACGCCAAGCACGTCGAACATGCCGATCCATGCCACCACACACAAAGTAGGCTGGAACACGCCTAGTGATACGTCTCCGACGTATCTATAATTTTTGAGGTCTGCGTCCATAGGGCTCGATCAAGTGTTATCACCGAGCCTAGTGATACGTCTCCAACGCATCTATAATTTTTGATTGTTCCATGCTGTTATATTATCATTCTTGTATGTTTTATAATCATTTTATAGTCATTTTATATCATTTTTTGGTACTAACCTATTGACATAGTGCCAAGTGCCACCTCGTAACACCCGGATAATCATGCTACAGTAATCTCACGTTAATGATGCCACGTCACCACGGTTACTGTTGTTAACCTCGCGATGATTCGAAACCGTTTCAAAATTTAAATTCAAATTAATGTCAATAATAAAAGTTTTCAAAAATATAAACAAAAATGTTCGGTGGGTGCCAGATATTGCACTGATAATTATTGTGGAGAAAACATATTTTTAGAAAATGCCTAACTATTTTAAAATAATGTAAAACAGAAAAGAAAATAAATAAAAAGAAAAGAAAATGCAACAGAGGAAACAAACAAACAAAGGAGGAACCCCCCCTCCCCCCACTGGACCCTGGCCCAACTGGGCCGACCCCCAGGCCCAGCCGGCCGGCCCACCCCTCTCACCTTATCCCCTCACCCCCACCCACTCACCGACAGCACCCACTCCCCCCCGAAATATCTCCTCCTCCCTCCCCTGATCCAGAACGGGATCGAGAGGAGACCACCGTCGCCGACCGCCCCTTTGCCGTCGCCGCCCAGAGCTCGCCCTCGCCGGAGCACCCCCCCCGCCGGCCTGCTTCCCCTCCTCCCCTGCGTCGCGTCGTCCCCGACCCCCCTCCACGAGCCCCGCTGCCCCGTCCCTACAAACCTCGGTGAGGCCACGGCCTCGTCCTCCTCTCTCCCTCGCCCCCGCGCTCACCGCGCCCCGCGACCACCGCGGCCGCCCTGGCCACCGGCCTCGCCTCCCCGCACCCTCTGCGGGCGAGCGCCCGCCCCACGGCCCCCCTCCGTCGCCGTGCACTCGCCGACCCGGGGCCCGAACGCGCTCACCGCACCCCCGCCTTCCCCTCCTCTCTGTCCCGCATGCGCTCCGGTCGCGCGCACGCATCTCGCCGCCGGCCCACGCGCGGCCTGCGTTCGGCCACCACGACCCGGCCTCCTCCCCCGTCTCTCCCTCGGTCCCGTGGTCGCGCCACCGCGCCTGCCCCTCCGCGCCACTCCGACCGCACCGGCGCCACCCCTCGCCTCCACCCGCCGTGGCCCCTGGCCGCGCCGGCGAGCCCCGCCCTCGGTGCCCCGGCGACCTCGTCCCGCCCTGCGGCGAGCGCTCGCTCAGGTGCGCCCGCACCCGTGGACCAAACCCGCTCGCCCCCCCCCCCCCTGGGCCACTGCCAGGTGGGCCTCGCCCCCTAAGCCACTGCCCCCTGGGCCCGAACCCCGTGGGCCTATGACAAACGGGGCCCAGCCCACAGAACGAAAAGAAAAAATGAAATAAAATGAAATGATTAAAAAAATAAATAATAATAATAATAATAAATAATAAACTAATTAATAAAAATTAATAAATAAATAAAAAAAAATAATAAAACAAATGATAAAAATAAATTTAAATAATTAATTAATTAATTAACTAAATTAATTAAGTTAATTAATCCTGTTTAAATTAATCTAATTAGATAATTAATTAACTAAACAGTAGTTAATTAGGTAACAGCCCCTGACAGGTGGGACCCACCTGTCAGGTTGACCAGGTCAACGGTCAACGTTGACTGCTGACGTCAGCATGACATCATGCTGAGTCATAAATCCATTTTCGAATTAAGTTAAATAATTAATTAAATTCCAGAAATTAATAAAATCTTTAGAAAATCATATCTTTTAATCCGTAACTCGGATTAAAATATTTTCAACATGAAAGTTGCTCAGAACGACGAGACGAATCCGGATACGCAGTCCGTTCGTCCACCACACCTCCCTAACCTATCGAACTCGCAACTTTCCCCCTCCGGTCCGTCTGTCCGAAAACGCAAAACATCGGGAATACTTTCCCGGATGTTCCCCCCCTTCGCCGGTACCACCTACTGTCGCGTTAGGACACACCTCGCACTGCTCATTGTCATGTCACGCATCGTCATGCTTATGTTTGCATTGTATTTACTGTTTCTTCCCCCTCTTCTCTCCGGTAGACTACGAGACCGACACTGCTGCTGCCCAGTTCGACTACGGAGTTGACGACCCCTCCTACTTGCCAGAGCAACCAGGCAAGCCCCCCCCTTGATCACCAGATATCGCCTATTCTTCTCTATACTGCTTGCATTAGAGTAGTGTAGCATGTTACTGCTTTCCGATATCCTATCCTGATGCATAGCCTATCCTTGCTACTACTGTTGTTACCTTTACCTGCAATCCTACATGCTTAGTATAGGATGCTAGTTTTCCATCAGTGGCCCTACATTCTTGTCCGTCTGCTGTGCTATACTATCGGGCCGTGATCACCTGGGCGGTGATCACGGGTATATACTTATATACTATATACATGACACATGTGATGACTAAAGTCGGGTCGGCTCGTAGGAGTACCCGCAAGTGGATCTTTGTGGCGGAGCGACAGGGCAGGTTGAGACCGCCTAGGTGAGAGGTGGGCCTGGCCCTGGTCGGCGTTCGCGGTTACTTAACACGCTTAACGAGATCTTGGTATTTGATCTGAGTCTGGCCATTTGGTCTATACGCACTAGCCATCTACGCGGGAGTAGTTATGGGTATCCCGGCGTCGTGGTATCAGCCGAAGCTCTTTTTGACGTCAGCGACGGAGCGGCGCGCGCCGGATTGGACTGGAACGCCACTAGGCTAGGTCTGCTTCCGGCCGCCCTCGCAACGTGCAGGTGTGCATAGGGCGATGGGCCCAGACCCCTGCGCGCATAGGGTTAGACCGGCGTGTTGACCTCTCGGTTGAGCCTAGGTGGGGCTGCGACGCGTTGATCTTACGAGGCCGGGCATGACCCAGAAAAGTGTGTCCGGCCAAATGGGATCGAGCGTGTTGGGTTATGTGGTGCACCCCTGCAGGGAAGTTTATCTATTCGAATAGCCGTGTCCCTCGGTAAAAGGACGACCCGGAGTTGTACCTTGACCTTATGACAACTAGAACTGGATACTGAATAAAATACACCCTTCCAAGTGCCAGATACAACCCGGTGATCGCTCTCTAACAGGGCGACGAGGAGGGGATCGCCGGGTAGGATTATGCTATGCGATGCTACTTGGAGGACTTCAATCTACTCTCTTCTACATGCTGCAAGATGGAGATGGCCAGAAGCGTAGTCTTCGACAGGACTAGCTATCCCCCTTTTATTCTGGCATTCTGCAGTTCAGTCCACTGATATGCCCCTTTACACATATACCCATGCATATGTAGTGTAGCTCCTTGCTTGCGAGTACTTTGGATGAGTACTCACGGTTGCTTCTCTCCCTCTTTTCCCCCTTTCCTTTCTATCTGGTTGTCGCAACCAGATGCTGGAGTCCAGGAGCCAGACGCCACCGTCGACGACGACACCTACGACACTGGAGGTGCCTACTACTACGTGCAGCCCGCTGACGACGACCAGGAGTAGTTAGGAGGATCCCAGGCAGGAGGCCTGCGCCTCGTTCGATCTGTATCCCAGTTTGTGCTAGCCTTCTTAAGGCAAACTTGTTTAACTTATGTCTGTACTCAGATATTGTTGCTTCCGCTGACTCGTCTGTGATCGAGCACTTGTATTCGAGCCCTCGAGGCCCCTGGCTTGTATTATGATGCTTGTATGACTTATTTATGTTTTAGAGTTGTGTTGTGATATCTTCCCGTGAGTCCCTGATCTTGATCGTACACATTTGCGTGCATGATTAGTGTACGGTCAAATCGGGGGCGTCACAAGTTGGTATCAGAGCCGACTGCCTGTAGGAATCCCCCTTTCCACACTCCTTGGCCGAAGTCGAGTCTAGACATTACAAAACTTTTACTAACATGGCTGTGTGTCTTACGGGCCCACGTCGCCATTGGGTGGTACTAGGATCTTTTACTCCTCGACCTTTACTCTGGGACTCTGAACTCTCTTCTACTCGGGTTAAACGAATTTACTAACTCTAACACTAGGATCCCGTGACCGCATTCACCCCAAAGTTGGATAAGCCATAGTTGTTTCTTAGAATAGTATTTTGAACAATTCACACACTGTCATTTGACTCCTTTGAAACGTCTTTGCTTTCAGATGGAACCCACGAGGCAGGTCGTGCGCCACACGACGGCCATTGGTGCCTCGGGATCACCGGCTGTGCTAGCTGAGATGATGACCTATCTGGGTTATCGCTGGCACCCTGAGTACACCGTCTACGAGGAGTACCAGGACTTTAACCAGGAGCAGTACCGTGCCATCGTCCACCTCTACTCGCGGGAGTATGACTCCACTACTGTGCTGCACACCGCACATGGTGTTGGTGTGACCATCGATATGGCTGTCCACGATGCTGCCTATGCTGCTCTGACACGTCTTCGTGGAGAGTATCGGGAGTTGGACACCTCCCCTTTCAGGCACATTGCTATCGCATCTGATGTTGGTGCGGAGGGATACTATACTGCTGCCTACTCCACTGTCACCCGAGAGCCCTTCTACCATCAGAACCTGGTTCTGCATGCTGATGGGCTGGATCGAGCTAACCGAGCTCTTCGCCACGAGATGTACACCACCCGTCAGCACCTTTACCGTGCTCTGACGCTGCTGCACCCCTTTGTCCGATCTGGACAGCTACCGCGTACTGCGATCTACCCAGCCAGGACCGTGATGCCCCACGGTGTCGGTTGGCCAGAGGTGGGAGGCTACTCTCCCGCACTTGGTCCTCTTCTGCCACCTGAGCGTCGGGCTCTACACCTGAGTATCCGCGGCCCCCAGTCTGCTGACGTGGAGGGCTATCCGTTGCCTCACTACCAGCTGTCGGGCTACGATTACCTCCACAGTACCTCTTGGGACTGATGTAGGCTTGCTTGTAGTGTTAGATGCATTCGCCGCGAGCCTGTGTGCCGTCTATGATGTTTTATTCTATGTACTGAACTCTGTGTACTGAACTCTATGCATGACCCCTTTTGTAAGTTATGCCGACTACTATGTAGTAGCTATCGTGCTCCTTTCATTATGCATGTTTCATCATGAATGCTTCTTGTCTTTACAAATTTCTCAATGTTGAACCTCTGTTATATATTAGCAGGATGGTTAGACCAGGTGGTCGTGGTAGTGGTGGAAATGCCCCACCACCACCTGAGTACATGGCTGGTATGATCCAACAGTTCGAACTGAACCGCCAATTCATGGAAAATATGATGGCTCAGTTTCCTCGCCCCAATATGGACCAGCAACCAACCCCAGTAACTCTGCAGGATTTCATGCGCCTGAACCCAACTGTGTACCGCAGCTCAACTCAGCCTCTGGATGCTGATGACTGGCTCCGTGACATCACCTATGAGATGGAGTCTGCCGATGTAGCCCCTGCCAGCTATGTCAACTTTGCTTCCTTCTTTCTGAAGGGACCCGCAGCTCAATGGTGGGACAGCCACAGGCGTACTCTGCCAGCTGGAACAATCATCACCTGGCCAGACTTCCAAGCTGCTTTCCGTGCCCGCTTCATTCCTCAAGGAGTCATGGACCGGAAGAAGCGTGAGTTCCGCAACCTCACCCAAGGCAACAAAACTGTTGAAGCTTATCAGCGGGAGTTTCTGGACTTGTCTCGCTATGCTGAGGAGGACATTGCAACTGATGCACGCAGACAGGAGAAGTTCCGTGATGGCCTTCAAGCTGACATCAAGCTCGCACTTCTAGTGCATGACTTTGCTGATTTCGCCACCTTGGTGAACAAGGCCATCAATGTCGAAACTGGTCTGCAGGAATACCAGAGCTCTCACAGGCGCAACCGTGACACAGGCTCATCTTCGGGCTCGCCCTCACAGAAGCGTAAGATATGGATCCCGAACAGCATGTACCGACCAAATGCATCTGCCCCAAGGCAGACCTATGCTGCACCTCGTCTGCCTCCACCACCATCTAGGCAGTCAAGACTTCCAACCCCACCGTCCCAAGCCCCTGTTCCTACTCCCAATAATGGCTTGTGCTTCAGGTGTGGTCAACCAGGGCACCGTGCTAGAGAATGCAACCAGAACCAGAATCAACTGGCCCTTCCAGCCACTGGCCGTGGTAACAACCAGCCCCGCAACAACAATGCTAAGTCTTATGGTCGTGCTCAGGCCAACCACGTTGATCTCAACGAAGCTCAAGACTAGCCTGCTACTGTGATGGGTACACTCCTCGTAAATTCAATACCAGCTTCCGTTTTATTTGATACAGGTGCATCACATTCATTCATGTCAGAAGATTTTGCATTTATGCATGGCATTAGAAGCGAAGACATGGTTGCTTCACTTTTAGTACACACCCCTGCGGGCCAATGTCGAACCTCCATGATTTGCAACGACGTCCCCGTTGAAATTGAAGGACTGGAATTTCTTGTCTCTCCCATCGTACTGAAGTCTTGTAGCATCGATCTCATTCTGGGAATGAATTGGTTAAAAGCGCATGCTGCTTCAATCGTTTGCACCACTAAGACCGTCCATCTGCTACACCCTTCAGATGAGATAGTTACTTACCAAGCCCATCTGGTGCAAAATGCCGAGGCAAGGCTCTATGCATTGAATGCATTGAACGCTGCACCACTCGAGGGCATTGAAAACATTCCCGTCGTGCGTGAATTCCTCGATGTCTTCCCTGAAGAACTTCCAGGGATTCCCCCTGCTAGAGCTGTCGAATTCATCATCGACTTGAAACCAGGCACCACTCCTATAGCCAAGAGACCCTACAAAATGCCGCCGCATGAACTCCTTAAGCTTAAGGAGGAAATTGACAAATCTCTTCGCAAAGGATTCATTCGCCCAAGTTGCTCTCCTTGGGGAGCACCTTCTCTCTTTGTCAAGAAGAAGGATGGGACAAACCGGTTAGTTCAAGACTACCGTCCTATAAACCAAGCTACCATTCAGAATAAATACCCTCTTCCTCGGATCAATGATCTGTATGATCAACTGGCGGGTTCGTCAGTGTTCTCTAAGCTCGACTTGAGGTTGGGTTACCACCAGATCCGTGTTCGCGAAGAGGATATCCCAAAGACCGCCTTCGTGACTCGATATGGTTCATACGAGTACACCGTCATGTCTTTCGGTTTAACCAATGCTCCAGCCACCTTCTCTCGTCTGATGAACTATATATTCATGGATTACCTCGACAAGTTCGTTGTGGTTTATCTGGATGATATCCTGGTATTTTCCAAGAACGAAGAAGAACATGCTGAACATCTTCGACTTGTGCTGGAAAAGCTACGAGAGCATCAACTATATGCCAAGTTCTCCAAATGTGAATTCTGGCTACCGGAAGTAACCTATCTTGGGCATGTCATCTCTAAGGATGGTATTGCCGTCAACCCCGAGCGAGTTCAGGCTATTCTTGATTGGACTCCTCCCAAGAACGTTAAGCAAGTCAGAAGTTTTCTCGGTCTCGCCAGCTATTGCCGTCGATTCGTCGAGAACTTCTCCAAGATCGCCAGGCCTCTGACTAACCTGTTGCATAAGGGCGTCAAGTTCCAATGGACAGACAAATGTCAGGAAAGTTTCCAGGCACTCAAAGACAAGTTGACTTCTGCCCCAGTTCTAGCTCCACCTGATACTAAGAAGGACTTCGTCATTTACTGCGACGCTTCCCGTCAAGGATTAGGCTGTGTCCTAATGCAAGACCGCAAAGTGATTGCTTATGCCTCTCGGCAATTGCGCCCTCACGAAGAGAACTACCCAGTTCACGACCTCGAACTTGCTGCTGTCATTCATGCGCTGAAGCAGTGGCGACATTACCTTCTTGGTAATCGTTGCGAGATCTTCACTGACCACCAAAGTCTGAAGTATCTGTTTACTCAGCCAGATCTGAACCTCCGTCAGCAGAGATGGATGGAGCTTGTTGCAGACTTTGACTTGGGTATTTCCTATACGCCAGGCAAGGCTAATGTAATGGCTGATGCCTTGAGCCGCAAGTCTTACTGCAACCACCTCCAGGTTCACAAAGTTCAGCCCTCGCTTGTTGAAGAATTCAGGAAGCTGAACCTCCATATTGTTCCTCCGGGTGCACTCGCTCCCCCTCCTAAGGAGTTTGGCAAGGTGAACCTCCACGTTGTTACCCAGGGTTCCCTCAATACCCTAGTTGCTAAACCAGATCTCGTGGATAGCATCAAAAGGCTACAGAAGTATGACTCTGAAGCCCACAAGATTAAGCGCTACCTCGCAGAAGGAAAGCCCTCATTCTTCACTATTGCTGAAGATGGCACCTTATACTTCAAGGGCCGCCTAGTGGTGCCATGTGCAGAGAAAAACCTGGATATGACACAGGAAGTTATGAAAGAAGCTCATGATACGCCTCTATGTATCCATCCTGGTAGTACAAAGATGTACCAAGACATCCGTCAGAGATTCTGGTGGTCTAATATGAAGCAAGACATTGCTCGTTATGTTGCTGAGTGTGACGTTTGCCGTCGTATCAAAGCAGAACATCAAAGGCCTGCTGGAACTCTGCAACCTATCTCTATTCCTGAATGGAAATGGGACCATGTTGAGATGGACTTCGTCACTGGATTTCCCAAATCACAGAAAGGTAATGATGCTATTCTTGTCGTCATTGACCGGCTTTCCAAAGTTGCACATTTTCTGGCGGTCAAAGAAACGATCACTGCTAGTCAGTTGGCAACGCTCTATATGTCCAGGATTGTTTCACTCCACGGTATTCCATTGGTTATCAGCTCAGACCGTGGCAGCTTATTCACTTCAAGATTCTGGGCAAGTTTCCAAGAAGCTATGGGAACTCATCTGTCATTCAGTACTGCATTTCATCCTCAGTCGCAAGGGCAAGTTGAACGCGTCAACCAAGTTCTCGAAGACATGCTTCGAGCTTGTGTTATTTCCTTCGGCAAGAAATGGGAGGAATCTCTCCCGTATGCTGAGTTCTCTTATAATAATAGCTATCAAGCTAGTCTGAAGATGGCCCCCTTCGAAGTGTTATATGGACGAAAGTGCCGAACCCCTCTGAACTGGTCAGAAACTGGGGAACGTCCACTCTTCGGTCCGGATATTATCCAAGATGCCGAAGAACAAGTCCGCATTATTCGTGAGAATCTCAAGACTGCTCAGTCACGTCAGAAGAGTCAGTATGACCGTCATCATAAAGACATGGTCTATCAACCTGGCGAAAAGGCTTATCTTCGAGTCACACCTATGAAGGGTGCTCACCGCTTCGGGATCAAGGGCAAACTAGCTCCTCGATATATTGGCCCATTCACTATTCTCGAAAGGCGTGGAAAAGTGGCATACCAACTGGAGCTTCCGCCGAACCTTTCTCAGGTTCACGATGTGTTCCATGTGTCACAGCTCCGCCGTTGCTTCAAGGACCCAATCCGAGCAGTGGATCATGAAGTGCTCGAATTGCAGCAAGACCTCTCCTATAAGGAGCATCCAGTCCGCATTCTCGACCAAGCTGAACGCCGCACACGTCAGAAGGCGATCAAGTTTCTCAAGGTCCAGTGGTCGCACCATTCTGAAGATGAGGCCACTTGGGAACGAGAGGATCGTCTGCGCGAAGAATACCCCGCATTTTTTCCTTCTACCTGCTAAATCTCGGGACGAGATTTCTTGTAGTGGAGGAGATTTGTAACGCCCGGATAATCACGCTACAGTAATCTCACGTTAATGATGCCACGTCACCACGGTTACTGTTGTTAACCTCGCGATGATTCGAAACCGTTTCAAAATTTAAATTCAAATTAATGTCAATAATAAAAGTTTTCAAAAATATAAACAAAAATGTTCGGTGGGTGCCAGATATTGCACTGATAATTATTGTGGAGAAAACATATTTTTAGAAAATGCCTAACTATTTTAAAATAATGTAAAACAAAAAAGAAAATAAATAAAAAGAAAAGAAAATTCAACAGAGGAAACAAAAAAAAGGAGGAACCCCCCTCCCCCCACTGGACCCTGGCCCAACTAGGCCGACCCCCAGGCCCAGCCGGCCGGCCCACCCCTCTCACCTTATCCCCTCACCCCCACCCACTCACCGACAGCACCCACTCCCCCCCGAAATATCTCCTCCTCCCTCCCCCGATCCAGAACGGGATCGAGAGGAGACCACCGTCGCCGACCGCCCCGTTGCCGTCGCCGCCCGGAGCTCGCCCTCGCCGGAGCACCCCCCTGCCGGCCTGCTTCCCCTCCTCCCCTGCGCCGCGTCGTCCCCGACCCCCCTCCACGAGCCCCGCTGCCCCGTCCCTACAAACCTCGGTGAGGTCACGGCCTCGTCCTCCTCTCTCCCTCGCCCACGCGCTCACCACGCCCCGCGACCACCGCGGCCGCCCTGGCCACCGGCCTCGCCTCCCCGCACCCTCTGCGGGCGAGCGCCCGCCCCATGGCCCCCCCTCCGTCGCCGTGCACTCGCCGACCCGGGGCCCGAACGCGCTCACCGCACCCCCGCCTTCCCCTCCTCTCTGTCCCGCACGCGCTCCAGCCGCGCGCACGCATCTCGCCGGCGGCCCATGCGCGCCTGCGTTCGGCCACCACGACCCGGCCTCCTCCCCCGTCTCTCCCTCGGACCCGTGGTCGCGCCACCGCGCCTGCCCCTCCGCGCCACTCCGACCGCACCGGCGCCACCCCTCGCCTCCACCCGCCGTGGCCCCTGGCCGCGCCGGCGAGCCCCGCCCTCGGTGCCCCGGCGACCTCGTCCCGCCCTGCGGGCGAGCGCTCGCTCGGGTGCGCCCGCACCCGTGGACCAAACCCGCTCGCCCCCCTGGGCCAGTGCCAGGTGGGCCTCGCCCCCTGAGCCACTGCCCCCTGGGCCCGAACCCCGTGGGCCTATGACAAACGGGGCCCAGCCCACAGAACAAAAAGAAAAAATAAAATAAATTGAAATGATTAAAAAATAAGTAATAATAATAATAATAAAAATAATAAACTAATTAATAAAAATTAATAAATAAAATAAAAATAAAATTAATAATAAAACAAATGATAAAAATAAATTTAATTAATTAATTAATTAAGTTAATTAATCCTGTTTAAATTAGTCTAATTAGATAATTAATTAACTAAACAGTAGTTAATTAGGTAACAGCCCCTGACAGGTGGGACCCACCTGTCAGGTTGACCAGGTCAACGGTCAACGTTGACTGCTGACATCAGCATGACATCATGCTGACGTCATAAATCCATTTTCGAATTAAGTTAAATAATTAATTAAATTCCAGAAATTAATAAAATCTTTAGAAAATCATATCTTTTAATCCGTAACTCGGATTAAAATATTTTCAACATGAAAGTTGCTCAGAACGACGAGACGAATCCGGATACGCAGTCCGTTCGTCCACCACACCTCCCTAACCTATCGAACTCGCAACTTTCCCCCTCCGGTCCGTCTGTCCGAAACGCAAAACATCGGGAATACTTTCCCGGGTGTTCCCCCCCTTCGCCGGTACCACCTACTGTCGCGTTAGGACACACCTAGTACCGCTCGTTGTCATGTCACGCATCGTCATGCTTATGTTTGCATTGTATTTACTGTTTCTTCCCCCTCTTCTCTCCGGTAGACTACGAGACCGACACTGCTGCTGCCCAGTTCGACTACGGAGTTGACGACCCCTCCTACTTGCCAGAGCAACCAGGCAAGCCCCCCCCCTTGATCACCAGATATCGCCTATTCTTCTCTATACTGCTTGCATTAGAGTAGTGTAGCATGTTACTGCTTTCCGATATCCTATCTGATGCATAGCCTATCCTTGCTACTACTGTTGTTACCTTTACCTGCAATCCTACATGCTTAGTATAGGATGCTAGTTTTCCATCAGTGGCCCTACATTCTTGTCCGTCTGCTGTGCTATACTATCGGGCCGTGATCACCTGGGCGGTGATCACGGGTATATACTTATATACTATATACATGACACATGTGATGACTAAAGTCGGGTCGGCTCGTAGGAGTACCCGCAAGTGGATCTTTGTGGCGGAGCGACAGGGCAGGTTGAGACCGCCTAGGTGAGAGGTGGGCCTGGCCCTGGTCGACGTTCGCGGTTACTTAACACGCTTAACGAGATCTTGGTATTTGATCTGAGTCTGGCCATTTGGTCTATACGCACTAGCCATCTACGCGGGAGTAGTTATGGGTATCCCGGCGTCGTGGTATCAGCCGAAGCTCTTTTTGACGTCAGCGACGGAGCGGCGCGCGCCGGATTGGACTGGAACGCCACTAGGCTAGGTCTGCTTCCGGCCGCCCTCGCAACGTGCAGGTGTGCATAGGGCGATGGGCCCAGACCCCTGCGCGCATAGGTTTAGACCGGCGTGT
The DNA here is from genome assembly GCF_018294505.1 of Triticum aestivum. Lineage (NCBI taxonomy): Eukaryota > Viridiplantae > Streptophyta > Magnoliopsida > Poales > Poaceae > Triticum > Triticum aestivum. The sequence goes on from NC_057805.1 coordinate 52,770,473, forward strand.
TGACCTCTCGGTTGAGCCTAGGTGGGGCTGCGACGCGTTGATCTTACGAGGCCGGGCATGACCCAGAAAAGTGTGTCCGGCCAAATGGGATCGAGCGTGTTGGGTTATGTGGTGCACCCCTGCAGGGAAGTTTATCTATTCGAATAGCCGTGTCCCTCGGTAAAAGGACGACCCGGAGTTGTACCTTGACCTTATGACAACTAGAACTGGATACTGAATAAAATACACCCTTCCAAGTGCCAGATACAACCCGGTGATCGCTCTCTAACAGGGCGACGAGGAGGGGATCGCCGGGTAGGATTATGCTATGCGATGCTACTTGGAGGACTTCAATCTACTCTCTTCTACATGCTGCAAGATGGAGATGGCCAGAAGCGTAGTCTTCGACAGGACTAGCTATCCCCCTCTTATTCTGGCATTCTGCAGTTCAGTCCACTGATATGCCCCTTTACACATATACCCATGCATATGTAGTGTAGCTCCTTGCTTGCGAGTACTTTGGATGAGTACTCACGGTTGCTTCTCTCCCTCTTTTCCCCCTTTCCTTTCTATCTGGTTGTCGCAACCAGATGCTGGAGTCCAGGAGCCGGACGCCACCGTCGACGACGACTCCTACGACACTGGAGGTGCCTACTACTACGTGCAGGCCGCTGACGACGACCAGGAGTAGTTAGGAGGATCCCAGGCAGGAGGCCTGCGCCTCGTTCGATCTGTATCCCAGTTTGTGCTAGCCTTCTTAAGGCAAACTTGTTTAACTTATGTCTGTACTCAGATATTGTTGCTTCCGCTGACTCGTCTGTGATCGAGCACTTGTATTCGAGCCCTCGAGGCCCCTGGCTTGTATTATGATGCTTGTATGACTTATTTATGTTTTAGAGTTGTGTTGTGATATCTTCCCGTGAGTCCCTGATCTTGATCGTACACATTTGCGTGCATGATTAGTGTACGGTCAAATCGGGGGCGTCACACACCTGTTGTTTTCTACATGTTTTTTACATCGCAGGAAATCAATACCAAATGGAGTCCAAACGCAGGGAAACTTTTTGTGGATTTTTTTGGACGAGAAGACATCCAGTGGGCTGGAGAACCACCTGGGGGGGTGCTCCAAGGGGAGCACAACCCCCCAGGGCGCGCCTCCAAGCGCGCCTAGGTGGGTTATGCCCACCTCGGGTGCCCCCTGAACCGCCTCTTTGCTCTATAAATACCCCAATATTCCAGAAACCCTAGGGGAGTCAACGAAAATCAATTCCAGCCGCCGCAGAGTCTAGAACCACCAGATCCAATCTAGACACCATCACGGAGGGGTTCACCACTTCCATTGGTGCCTCTCCGATGATGCGTGAGTAGTTCTCTATAGACCTACGGGTCCGTAGTTAGTAGCTAGATGGCTTCCTCTCTCTCATTTGATTCTCAATACAATGGTCTCTTGAAGATCCATATGATGTAACTCTTTTTGCGGTGTGTTTGTTGGGATCGGATGAGGTTTGAGTTTATGATCAGATCTATCCTTTTATCCATGAAAGTTATTTGAGTCTTCTTTGATCTCTTATATGCATGATTGTTTATAGCCTCGTATTTCTTCTCCGATATTTGGGTTTTGTTTGGCTAACTTGATCTATTTATCTTGCAATGGGAAGAGGTGCTTTGTGATGGGTTCGATCTTACGGTGCTTGATCCCATTGACAGAAGGGGAACCGACACATATGTTTCGTTGCCATTAAGGATAACAAGATGGGGTCTATTTCTTCATAAATAGATCTTGTCTACATCATGTCATCGTTCTTATTGCATTACTCCCTTTCTCCATGAACTTAATACACTAGATGCATGCTGGATAGCGGTCGATGTGTGGAGTAATAGTAGTAGATGCAGACAGGAGTCGGTCTACTAATCTTGGACGTGATGCCTATATAATGATCATTGCCTGGATATCTTCATGATTATTCAAAGTTCTATCAATTGCCCAATAGTAATTTGTTTACCCACCGTTCGCTATTTTTTCTCTAGAGAAGCCACTAGTGAAATCTACGGCCCCCCCGGTCTCTTCTTTAATATATTTGCCTTTGCGATCTATTTTCCTTTGCTTTTATTTTCAGATCTATTAAACCAAAAATACAAAAATACCTTGCTGCACTTTATTTTATTTGCCGTTCGATCTATCAATTATTACAACTCTCTCACGTGCGTTTATCAATTTCCGGCGCCATTACCCGAAAGGGATTGTCAACCCCTTTAATATGTCGGGTTGCGAGTATTTGTTATCTGTGTGCAGGTGTTGTTTACGTAGTGTTGCTTGGTTCTCCTACTGGTTCGATAACCTTGGTCTCATCACTGAGGAAAATACCTAACGTTGCTGTGCTGCATCATCCCTTCCTCTTTGGGGAAATACCGACGTAGTCCTAGCCGACATCAACAGGAATTTCTGGCGCCGTTGCCGGGGAGGATCACGCCAAGATAGTCTCCCGGCCACGTGCCAATTTCTGGCGCCGTTGCCGGGGAGACATCATCAACATCTACCAGGTTCCTAATCACAAATCGCATCTCCTCGCAATTTACATTATTTGCCATTTGCCTCTCGTTTTCCTCTCCCACACTTCACAAAAAATTTATCGTTTTATTCGCCCCCTTTTCGTTCGCCGTTTTCTTGCCGGATTTGTTTTTTGAGTGCAATCTTGTTGCATAGTTACAATGACTCAAGAGAACACCAAGTTGTGTGATTTCTCCAATACCAACAACAATGATTTTATTGGCACTGTGATTGCTCCTCCCGCCACTAGTGCGGAGTCTTGTGATATTAATACTGCTTTGCTGAATCTTGTTATGAAAGATCAATTTTCCGGTACTCCTAATGAGGATGCCACATCCCATCTTAATACCTTCGTGGAATTATGCGATATGCAAAAGAAAAAAGATGTGGATAATGATGTTGTGAAGATGAAATTATTTCCGTTTTCTTTGCGTGATTCTGCAAAAATTTGGTTTTCTTCTTTGCCTGACAATAGTATCGATTCTTGGAATAAGTGCAAATATCCTTTTATCACTAAGTATTTTTCGCCCGCAAAAATTATTTCCCTTAGAACTCAGATCTTGAATTTCAAGCAACTTGAACATGAGCATGTTGCACAATCTTGTGAAAGGATGAAAATGATGCTAAGAAATTGCCCAACTCAAGGGTTAAATCTTTGGATGATCATGCAAATTTTTTTATGCGGGGTTGAATTTTGTTTCTCATAATCTTTTAGATTCCGCCGCGGGTGGTACTTTTATGGAAATTACTTTGGGTGAAGCCACCAAATTGCTTGATAATATTATGGCAAATTATTCAGAATGGCATACCGAAAGAGCTCCTACTAGTAAAAAAGTTAATTCAGTTGAAGAAATTTCTTCTTTGAGTGAAAAAGTTGATGCTCTTATGAAATTGGTTGCTAGTAAAAGTGCTCCTGTTGATTTCAATGATATGCCTTTGTCTTCTTTGATTGAGCAAAATAGTGACGCCGTAGATGTGAATTTTATCTCGCGAAACAATTTCAATAACAATGCTTATAGAGGTAATTTTAATCCTAGGCCTTTTCCTAGTAATTCCTCTAATAATTATGGTAAGTCCTATGGAAATCCTTCTTATAATAATAATAGGAACACCTCTGATCTGGAGAATAATATTAAAGAATTTATCAACACGCAAAAAGTTTTCAATACTACAATGGAAGAAAAGTTGAATAAGATTGATGATTTGTCTAGAAGTGTTGATAGAATTTCTCATGATGTAGAAAGTCTCAAGATGAAATTTTTTTGTGCCTAAGGTTGAGGAATCAACTAAATCTCTTTATGTTTCTATGGATGAAAGTAAGAAAAGAACCTCTATGCTTAGAGCTAAAAGATAATTTTTAGAAAAACGTTTTCTAGTGATTGCTTTCATAAAAATGATGAAGATCTTAAAATGATTGGTGTTTCTTCTATTAATTCCTTGTTTAGTAAAATTAAGATGGATGAGAAAGGGACTAGAGAAGATTCAACTTTAGCTAGAAGGTGTCACGATAATTCGGAGGGTGAAAATCTTGTTGAGAAAATTGATTAAAGTGGGTTTGAAGAGGTCAAGACTTTAACTAGTGATGTGCCCACTCTTTTGGATTACAAAGACTTTAATTATGATAGTTGCTCTTTGATTTATTGTATTTCTTTGTTGCAATCCATGATAAATTCACCCCATGCCTATGAACAAAATAAATCTTTTACTAAACATATTGTCGATGCTATGATGACAGCTTAGAAGAAAAGTTGAAATTAGAAGTTTCAATTCCTAGAAAATTACATGCTGAATGGGAACCTACTATCAAAGTCAAGATTAAAAATTATGAATGTTTTTATTTGTGTGACTTGGGTGCTAGTGTTTCTACAGTTCCGAAATCTTGATGTGATGTGCTTGGTCTTACCGATACTGAAGAGTGTTCTTTAAATTTGCACCTGGCGGATTCTACTATTAAAAAGCCTATGGAAAGAATTAATGATGTTCTTATTCTTGAAAATAAGAATTATGTGCCCATGGATTTCATTGTTCTTGATACTTATTACAATCCGTCTTGTCCAATTATTCTTGGTAGACCGTTTTTACGTACTATGGGTGCCGCGATTGATATGAAAGAAGGCAACATTAAATTTCAATTTCCACTAAGGAAGGGTATGGAACACTTCCCTAGAACAATAATTAGGCCACCATATGAATCAATCACGAGGGCATCTTATGGATCTAGAAACAAAGATGACAAACTTAGATCCTTGCTTTATGCCTAGCTAAGGGCGTAAAACAATAGCGCTTGTTGGGAGTTAACCCAATGAATAAAATTTATTTTTGTTTTTTGCTTTCTTTTCTTGAGTGTTTGCACAATTATGCTACTGTTATGATTGTGTTTTTTGTGTTTTAATTAGTGTTCCTTTAGGATCTTCTTGGGTGATAGTTGTTTGATCTTGCTGAAAAAACAGAAGCTTTTGCGTTCACAAAAATAATTTCCATAAATCAAAGAAACGTGATTTTGCTCTAATTATTTTTGTAGAAGATTAATATACAAATTGCTCAGGTCTTCCTAAGTTTTCAGAATTTTTGGAATTATAGAAGTATTCAAAATATCCAGATTGCTACCGACTGTTATGTTTTTGACAGATTCTGTTTTCTTTGTGTTGTGTGCTTGTTTTGATGATTCTATGGTTTCCTTTAATAAGTTTTTGCCATACAAAATTTGGAATACAGTAGATATAATGCAAGAATAAAATATGAATTGGGTTGCAACAATACTTATAGTAGTGATTTGCTTTCTTATACTAACGGATCTCACGAAGTTTTTGTTGAGTTTTGTGTGATTGAAGTTTTCAAGTTTTGGGTGATGTTACGATGGATGAAGGAATAAGGAGTAAGAAGAGCCTAAGCTTGGGGATTCCCATGGCATCCCAAGCTATTATCTAAAGAGAAGCAAGCAACTAAGCTTGGGGATGCCCCGAGTGGCATCCCCTCTTTCTTCTAACGACCATCGGTATTTTACTCGGAACTATATTTTTATTCGTCACATACTATGAGTTTTGCTTGGAGCATCTTGTATGATAGAGTCTTTGCTGTTTGGCTTTTTGTTTTAAGCCTTGATTCCTTGCTAGACACACCTATTTGAGAGAGACAAAATTATGCCATGACTTGTTAGAATTGCTCTCTATGCTTCACTTAAATCTTAATGAGTTATGGAATTGCTCTAGTTCTTCACTTACATCTTTTTGAGCACGGTGTGCTTTAGTGAAATTTTTAAGAAATTCTCTCTTGCTTCACTTAAATTATTTTGAGAGAAAGAAATATTATGCTCATGATCTTCACTTATATTTGTTTGAGCTTATCAAAAGAAACACATGAAAATTAGTCCCAAAGTGATAGATATCCAAGAAGGATATAATAAAAACTTTCATGAACATCACTGGACAAAATAAAATTGATTCCTCGTAATAGTTTTGATATATGATGATGTGATATGTGAGTCATTTTGATGAGTAATTATGCTTTAGTAAGAATATTGTTGTTAAGGTTTGTGATTCCGTATGCAAGCATGAAAGTCAATAGTCATGCAATGAAATTACATCCTACTTGTGGTGCATTATTTGGTGTTCATTATGCTTAATGCTCGCTTATGAGATTATTCGTTTCTTGGTTGGTCGCTTCTCAATCTTTTGCTAGCCTTCATTCTGCACTAAGTATGATCACTACTTGTGCATCCAAAATCCTTTAAACCAGTTTTGCCACATGAGTCCACTATATCTACCTATATGCGGTATTATTTTGCTGTTCTAAGCAAATTTGTATGTGCCATCTCTAATTTTCAAAATAAATTTCTCTTTTGTGTGCTCGTACTGCTCGCGAGGCGGTGAGGGGTGGCTAATATTTTCAATGCTAGATGTGTTATTCTCACGATGAGTGTTTATTCACTTGTCATTGCATGAGAGTAAGGCAAAGGTATTAGGGATGCCCAGTCCCGAAATGAAAAATGAATTTACTTTATGTTGTCAAATAATAAATTCCTTCGGAAGTGTTGGTATGGAAGGCAGCCGTGGATACGGTTAGCCATGGAAAGTGAAAGTATGGTGTAAAAAGGAATAAACTTTATTTTCTGTTTGGGAACCGCCTATGATATATCTAGCATGGAAAGTGCTGGGAGCTCTAAGTCGGTTTCGTTGATGGGAAAAGTATGTCTCTCAAAATGTTTTTATCTCTCAATTTTCGCTTTGAGCTCTGGCACCTCTACAAATCCATACTTCCCTCTGCGAGGGGCCTTTCTTTTACTTTATTCAATTTTTTATTTTTAGTTGAGCCTCCATCTTCTCCTATAAAGCACCAACTAGGGGGTACTATGATCATACTTGAGCATTGGGTGTAGCTAATATGCGAGTGTGTTTCATGAATGGATCAATGATTGAGCATGATGGGCTAGGGATAACTTATTTTCGCGTTGATATTTTGAAAGACATGGTTGCTTGTTGATATGCTTGACTATTTAAGTCTCATGTCAAAACTAGACTATTGCTTTGAACCATATAAAAGTCCAAATTTCCATGCTATAGAGAAAAGAATATGAGATGACATGTTAGGCAGCATTCCACATCAAAAATTCTGTTTTTATCATTTACGTACTCGAGGACGAGCAGGAATTAAGCTTGGGGATGCTGATACGTCTCCAATGTATCTATAATTTTTTATTGTTCCGTGCTGTTATATTATCATTCTTGGATGTTTTATAATCATTTTATATCATTTTTTGGTACTAACCTATTGACATAGTGCCAAGTGCTAGTTGTTGTTTTCTGCATGTTTTTTACATCGCAGGAAATCAATACCAAATGAAGTCCAAATGCAGCGAAACTTTTTGTGGATTTTTTCGGACCAGAAGACATCCAGTGGGCCGGAGAAGCACCTGGGGGTGCTCCGAGGGGAGCATGATACGTCTCCAACGTATCTATAATTTTTGATTGTTCCATGCTATTATATTATCTGTTTTGGATGTTTAATGGGCTTTAATATATCTTTTTATATTATTTTTGGGACTAACCTATTAACCGAAGGCCAAGTGCAAATTGCTGTTTTTTGCCTATTTCAGTGTTTCGCAGAAAAGGAATATCAAACGGAATCCAAACAGAACAAAACCTTCGCGAGTATCTTTTTTAGAGCAAATGCAATCTAGGAGACTTGGAGTGGAAGTCAAGGAAGCAACGAGGCAACCACGAGGCAGGAGGGCGCGCCCCCCACCCTCGTGGGCCCCTCATAGCTCCACCGACCTACTTCTTTCGCCTATATATACTCTTATACCCTGAAAACATCAGGGAGAGCCACGAAACCACTTTTCCACTGCCGCAACCTTCTGTACCTGTGAGATCCCATCTTGGGGCCTTTTCCGGCGATCTGCCGGAGGGGGATTCGATCACAGAGGGCTTCTACATCAACACCATAGCCTCTCCGATGATGTGTGAGTAGTTTACCACAGACCTTCGGGTCCATAGTTATTAGCTAGATGGCTTCTTCTCTCCCTTTGGATCTCAATACAAAGTTCTCCTCGATGTTCTTGGAGATCTATTCGATGTAATTCTTTTTGCGCTGTGTTTGTCGAGATCCGACGAATTGTGGGTTTATGATCAAGATTATCTATGAACAATATTTGGTTCTTCTCTGAATTCTTATATGCGTGATTTAATATCTTTGCAAGTCTCTTTGAATTATCGGTTTAGTTTGGCCTACTAGATTGATCTTTAGTGCAATGGGAGAAGTGCTTAGCTTTGGGTTCAATCTTGCGGTGCTCGATCCCAGTGACAGAAAGGAAACCGACACGTATTATATTGTTGCAATCGAGGATAAAAAGATGGGGTTTATATCATATTGCTTGAGTTTATCCCTCTACATCATGTCATCTTGCCTAATGCGTTACTCCGTTCTTATGAACTTAATACTCTAGATGCATGTTGGATAGTGGTCGATGTGTGGAGTAATAGTAGTAGATGCAGAATCGTTTCGGTCTACTTGTGATGGACGTCATGCCTATGTTCATGATCATGCCTAGATATTCTCATAACTATGCGCTTTTCTATCAATTGATCGACAGTAATTTGTTCACCCACCGTAATGCATGCTATCATGAGAGAAGCCACTAGTGAAACCTATGGCCCCCGGGTCTACTTTACATCATATAAATTTCCAATCTACAATTCTAGTTTACGATTTACTTTGCAATCTTTACTTTTCCAATCTATACAACAAAAATACCAAAAATATTTATCTTATTATATTTATCAGATCTCACTCTTGCAAGTGGCCGTGAAGGGATTGACAACCCCTTTATCGCATTGGTTGCAGGGTTCTTGATTGTTTGTGCAGGTACTAGGCGACTTGTGTGTAGTCTCCTACCGGATTGATACCTTGGTTCTCAAAAACTGAGGGAAAGACTTATGCTACTTTGCTGCATCACCCTTTCCTCTTCAAGGGAAAACCAACGCATGCTCAAGAGGTAGCAGAGCACAACCCACCAGGGCGCGCCTGGATGCCCAGGTGCGCCCAGGTGGGTTGTGCCCACCTCGGGTGCCCCCTGAACCGCCTCTTTGCTCTATAAATACCACAATATTCCAGAAACTCTAGGGGAGTCGACCAAAATCAATTCCAGCCGCCGCAAAGTCCAGAACCACCAGATCCAATCTAGACACCATCACGGAGGTGTTCACCACTTCCATTGGTGCCTCTCCGATGATGCGTGAGTAGTTCTTTGTAGACCTACGGGTTCGTAGTTAGTAGCAAGACGGCTTCCTCTCTCTCATTTGATTCTCAATACAATGGTCTCTTGGAGATCCATATGATGTAACTCTTTTTGCGGTGTGTTTGTTGGGATCGGATGAACTTTGAGTTTATGATCAGATCTGTCTTTTTATCCATGAAAGTTATTTGAGTCATCTTTGATCTCTTATATGCATGATTGCTTATAGCCCCATATTTCTTCTCCGAAATTTGGGTTTTGTTTGGCCAACTTAATCTATTTATCTTGCAATGGGAAGAGGTGCTTTGTGATGGGTTCGATCTTACGGTGTTTGATCCCAGTGACAGAAGGGGAACCGACACGTATGTATCATTGCCATTAAGGATAACAAGATGGGGTCTATTTCTACATAAATATATCTTGTCTACATCATGTCATCGTTCTTATTGCATTACTCCGTTTCTCCATGAACTTAATACACTAGATGCATGCTGGATAGCGGTCGATGTGTGGAGTAATAGTAGTAGATGCAGACAGGAGTCGGTCTACTAATCTTGGACGTGATGCCTATATAATGATCATTGCCTGGATATCTTCATGATTATTCAAAGTTCTATCAATTGCCCAATAGTAATTTGTTTACCCACCGTTCGCTATTTTCTCTCTAGAGAAGCCACTAGTGAAATCTACGGCCCCCCCCGGTCTCTTCTTTAATATATTTGCCTTTGCGATCTATTTTCCTTTGCTTTTATTTTCAGATCTATTAAACCAAAAATACAAAAATACCTTGCTGCACTTTATTTTATTTGGCGTTCGATCTATCAATTATTACAACTCTCTCACGTCCGTTTGCCAATTTCTGGCGCCGTTACCCGAAAGGGATTGACAACCCCTTTAATACGTCGGGTTGCGAGTACTTGTTATCTGTGTGTAGGTTTTGTTTACGTAGTGTTGCTTGGTTCTCCTACTGGTTCGATAACCTTGGTCTCATCACTGAGGGAAACACCTACTGTCGCTGTGCTGCATCATCCCTTCCTCTTTGGGGAAATACCTACGTAGTCCTAGCCGACATCACCTAGCTCCGCAGATCCGCAGACTCCTGTCCAGCTTTCGCTCTTAAACCAAACACTAGACTTAATACAATCTCTCACCATCACGGAAGTGTCAGCTCCGAACTACGCCCAGCTTGGACTGGGGGCTGAGAGCAGGGAATTCTACGTCCCACCCACCACCCACTTAATAGACACTGCCGAGGATTTAACCGACATGCTAGACTACGCCTCCGAAGACATTGATAGCATGGACGATAATGTCGAAGCCGAACCAGGTCTACACCCGCCTATCGCTGGGCATTGGACGGCCACTTCTAACTATGGCGTATACATGGTGGATACACCTGAGAAGAAGGACAGCGATGGCACTCAAGACCCAGATGAGGATAAGCCCATCGATGAACCACCAAAGCGCCGGCGCCAGCGGCGTCGCTCACGATCGCGTCGAGCAAGGGAAAGCAATACAGGCACCGGAGATAATGATACTCCGGACAACGCCGAAGACCTGAAGTTCGAGCAGGATGAAAGGGAAGAGGGTCAATACAGCCCCGAACACGCCGATCACGAGGATTCGGAAGATATTAACTACCTACCTGTCTCCAAAGAGGATGTTAGCCTTGGTAACGATGATTTCATCGTCCCAGAGGAACCCCTCGAACAAGAACGCTTCAAGCAACAGCTCATCGCCACCGTGCGGAGCCTGAAAAAGAAACAGCGGCAGCTCCGAGCCGAACAGGATACGCTCAACGACAGATGGACCAAGGTCCTGGCCGCCGAAGAATATGGCTTCGAGCGCCCAACAAAGAGTTACCCGAAGCGCAGGCTACTGCCATAATTCGATGACGAGGCCCTTGCGCCAATACCGTCAAAATACAATCAAGCTGATCAACAGGACCGACCACCACGTGGACGGGACAAAATGGCTAATTATGCCGAATACCAGCCCGCGCCCCTCGCCATAGAGGCAAGGAGACAGCAGCTCCGGGCTACACATACGACTTATGTCAGGACCTGACCAATAGAGCTGGCCAGACCAGATCAATCTATGGATCAATAGGACGTGCCCCAGCACGAGATGACGGCCATCATGCCTGGCATGACAAACATAACCAAGTCCGGGATCAGCACCGAACACATATGTCATCCGAACTCCGTCGTGATATCGCCCAGTACAAAGGTGCCGCACACCCCATGTGCTTTACCGATGAGGTAATGCAGCACCAATTTCCGGAAGGGTTAAAACCCGTGAACATCGAGCAATATGATGGAACGACGGATCTCGCCATATGGATTGAAGATTTTCTTCTCCACACTCACATGGCTCGCAGAGACAATCTCCACGCCATTAAATACCTCCCTTTAAAGCTGAAAGGACCAGCACGGCACTGGTTGAACAACCTCCTAGAAAACTCCATTGGAAGTTGGGAAGACTTAGAGGATGCTTTTCGGGCCAACTTTCAGGGCACTTATGTCCGGCCACCGGATGCTGATGACCTGAGTCACATAATTTAGCAGCCCTGAGAGTCAGCTCGCAAACTTTGGAATCGGTTCTTAATTAAAAAGAACCAAATCATGGACTGTCCGGACGCTGAGGCCTTAGCGGCATTCAAGCACAGCGTCCATGACGAATGGCTCGCCCGACACCTCGCACTACTGGAATCAGGATCTTTGCCGTCAGCTAGCTGATGGCAAAGAAGGTCTTTGCCATAAGGTTAAATGAAACTGACGGCAAAGACTAAGCTGACGGCAAAGATATTGTTTGCCGTCAGCCGGCTCTTTGCCGTCCGCTAGCTGACGACATAGATGCATTGTCGTCCGCTCGCTGACGGCAAAGAGGGATGGTCGCCCACTAGCGACAGCCACCTAACGACCACTTTCTTCGCCGTTCGCTAGATGACGGCAAAGAAAGTGCACAAACTAACGTCCGTTAGCTGGGCTCTTTGCCGTATGCTAGCAGACGGCAAAGAACCATTCGCTAACTAAAAATCAAACACGCCCGCACCCGACCCCTCGATTTCTCTCTATCCCCTCTCTCTGCCCCGTGCCCGAGCCGCCGCCGCCCCGCGCCACCCCCGTCGCCGCCCTGCGCTACCCCCGTCACCGGCTGCCCCGCCCCCGTGCCGTCCCGCCCCCGTGCCGCCCCGACCCTGTGCCGCCCCGCCTCCGTGCCGCCGCCGCCCCGCGCCACCCACATCGCCGTGCTGCCCCGGCGACCCCTTCTCTGCCCCGGGGACCCCCTCTCCGCCCCCGCTCAAGCCTTAAGGTACCCCCTCTCCCCCACTGGTAATATTCCTCCAAGTGCTCTTGTTCTCCTTTACATTAGGTGTTCACTTGGAGGTAGAGAAACACAATTGTTTCTTAATCTGCTGAGACCTGACTTTCAAGCATCTCTAGTCCTTGTTAGAGACCCCTTATCTTAATTCATATGCATGTAATCTTCTAGGTAGAATTGTTTGGCAGGAGTAGATATTGTTTTGCATTGTGTTCCGTTTCCTTCTAATTAAGGATCGAATAATTGACTTGGCGTACCTGGTTATGCTATCCTAATCTTCAAGCTCAGTTTGTAAGACAAGTGCACATTTCTGGATGATCAATTTGATTCGAGTATGTATTACTGATACGTCTCCAACGTATCTATAATTTTTGATTGCTCCATGCTATTATATATTCTGTTTTGGATGTTTAATGGGCTTATTTATACACTTTTATATTATTTTTGGGACTAACCTATTAACCCAAGGCCCAGTGCAAATTGCTGTTTTTTGCCTAGTTCAGTGTTTCGCAGAAAAGGAATATCAAACGGAGTCCAAACGGAATGAAACCTTCGGGAGCGTGATTTTTGGAACAAACGTGATCCAGAGGACTTGGAGTGGACGTCAAGCAATCAACGAGGAGGCCACGAGGCAGGGGGCGCGCCTACCCCCCTGGGCGCGCGCTCCACCCTCATGGGCCCCTTGTGGCTCCACCGACCTACTTCTTCGTCCTATATACACCTACGTACCCCGAAACCATGGAGGAGCACCACGAAAACCTAATTCCACCGCCGCAACCTTCTATACCCGTCAGATCCCATCTTGGGGCCTTTTTCGGCGCTCTGCCGGAGGGGGCATCGATCACAGAGGGCTTCTACATCAACACCATAGCCTCTCCGGTGATGTGTGTGTAGTTTACCTTAGACCTTCGGGTCCATGGTTATTAGCTAGATGGCTTCTTCTCTCTCTTTGGATCTCAATACAAAGTTCTCCTCGATCTTCTTGGAGTTCTATTTGATGTAACTCTTTTTCCGGTGTGTTTGTCGAGATCCGATGAATTGTGGGTTTATGATCAAGATTATCTATGAACAATATTTGAATCTTCTCTGAATTCTTTTATGTATGATTGGTTATCTTTGCAAGTCTCTTTGAATTATCAGTTTGGTTTGGCCTACTAGATTGATCTTTCTTGCAATGGGAGAAGTGCTTAGGTTTGGGTTCAATCATGCGGTGCTCGATCCCAGTGACAGTAGGGGAAACGACACGTATTGTATTGTTGCCATCGAGGATAAAAATATGGGGTTTATATCATATTGCTTGAGTTTATCCCTCTACATCATGTCATCTTACCTAATGTGTTACTCTGTTCTTATGAACTTGATACTCCAGATGCATGCTGGATAGCGGTCGATGTGTGGAGTAATAGTAGTAACGCAGGCAGGAGTCGGTCTACTTGTCACAGATGTGATGCCTATATACATGATCATGCCTAGACATTCTCATAATTATGTACCTTTCTATCAATTGCTCGACAGTAATTTGTTCACCCGCCGTAATACTTATGCTATCTTGAGAGAGGCCACTAGTGAAACCTATGGCCCCCGGGTCTATCTTCCATCATATTAATCTCCCTTCAACGAGCTATTTCTGTCACCGTTTTTTTGCAATCTTTACTTTCAATCTTTATTATAAAAATACCAAAAATATTATCTTATCATCTCTATCAGATCTCACTTTTGCAAGTGGCCGTGAAGGGATTGACAACCCCTTTATCGCGTTGGTTGCAAGGTTCTTATTTGTTTGTGTAGGTACGAGGGACTTGCGTGTGGCCTCCTACTGGATTGATACTTTGGTTCTCAAAAACTGAGGGAAATACTTACGCTACTTTGCTGCATCACCCTTTCCTCTTCAAGGGAAAACCAACGCATGCTCAAGAGGTAGCAAGAAGGATTTCTGGCGCCGTTGCCGGGAAGTCTATGCACAAGTCAAGACATACCAAGTACCCATCACAAACTCTTATCCCTCGCATTACATTATTTGCCATTTGCCTCTCGTTTTCCTCTTCCACACTTCACCTGTGCCGTTTTATTCACCCTTCTTCTATTCGTCTTTTCGTTTGCTTTGATGTCTTACTTGGCTCGTTTGCTCGTTTGGTTGGAATAGTTGTTTATTTATTGCTAAACAGAGAACCTAAGATCTATGGATCCTCATCCGCTTGCTAATCTTTTTAAGAGATCCAATTATGATGAACCAATTGCTAGTGAGTTTTGTGCACTAGATTATCTTTATGATGTTTTGCTTGAAATTCGTGAATCTGAAAATTATGATGAAAAATTTATGAAGAGATTCACGGTAGCTCCTTGAATAAAAAGCATGATTGCAATGATTTTACTATAAATTCTCTTGATGTCAATCGTGCTAATAATATGCAAAACCCTAAGCTCGGGGAAGCTAGTTTTGCTATGTCTACTACTTGTTGCAATGATCATGATTGGGGTGATCCTTCTTTTGATCTTGAAAATTTATTTAAGCCCCATGATGAATATGAGATTGATAATAGTATTTGTAATATTATTCAAAGTGGGTTTGGAAGAGTGTCAACTTTAGATCCCACATATTTGGAGAATGTTCAATCTTATGAAATTATTGATAAAAGTGGGTTTGGAGAGGTCATGACTTTAGTTAATGTCAATCCCACTATTTTGGAAGAGTGTCAACTTTGCATGCATGTGGATCGTGTTGAAAATATTTTATGTGATAGCTATTTTATTGAATTTGCTTATGATCCCACATGTAATTATTATGAGAGAGGAAAATATGGTTGTAGAAATTTTCATGTTACAAAATTACCTCTCGTTATGTTGAGATTGCTATTGTTTCTTTCTTCCTCTTTGCATATGGTAGTTTTTGCTTACCTTGATAATTTGTTTGCTTATAAAATGCCTACGCATAGGAAGTATGTTAGACTTATGTGTGTTTGTCACATGTTTTATGATGCTCTCTTTGTGCTTCAATTCTTGTCTTTCACGTGAGCATCATTAAAATTATCAATGCCTAGCTAAAAGGCTTTAAAGAAAAGCGCTTGTTGGGAGACAATCCATTTTTTTTCCTTGCTGTTATTCAATAAATCTTTGATCTAGCCTCTGGTTAGATTTGTTTTTGTGTTTTAATTAGTGTTTGTCCAAGTAGAACCAATAGGATCTTCTTGGGTGATAATTGTTTGATCTTGCTGAAAAAGACAGAAACTTTGCACTCAGGAATATAATTGTTTAAACTCACGAGAGCGTGATAAAATACCAATTCGTTTTGCAGTATATCAGTACGCAAGTTGTCCAGGTTTTCCTAGTTTTTCAGGATATTTGGAGTTGCATAAGTTTTCGAACAATTCTGATTACTACACACTGTTCCGTTTTTGACAGATTCTGTTTTTCTTGTGTTTTTTGCTTATTTTGATGAATCTATGGCTAGTCACGGGGTTTATGAACCATAGAGAAGTTGGAATACAGTAGATTTAACACCAATATAAATAAATAATGAGTTCATTACAGTACTTTAAAGTAGTGGTTTGTTTTATTTCACTAATGGAGCTCACGAGATTTTTCTGTTATGTTTTGTGTTGTGAAGTTTTCAAGTTTTGGGTAAGGATTTTATGGATTATGGAACAAGGAGTGGCAAGAGCCTAAGCTTGGGGATGCCCAAGGCAGCCCAAGGTAAATCCAAGGACACCAAAAAGCCAAAGCTTGGGGATGCCCCGGAAGGCATCCCCTCTTTTGTCTTCATCCATCCGTAACTTTATTTGGAGCTATAGTTTTATTCACCACATGATATGTGTTTTGCTTGGAGCGTCTTGTATAATTTGAGTCTTTGCTTTTTAGTTTACCAAAATCATCCTTGCTGTACACACCTTTTGGGAGAGACACACATTAATCAGATTTATGAGAATACTCTTTATGCCTCACTTATATCTTTTGAGTTAAACAATTTTGCTCTAGTGCTTCACTTATATCTTTTAGAGCACGGCGGTGGTTCTATTTTATAGAAATAATTGATCTCTCATGCTTCACTTATATTATTTTGAGAGTCCCTTAGAACAGCATGGTAATTTGCTTTGGTTATAAATTTAGTCCTAATATGATAGGCATCCAAGCTAAAAACTTTAAAGTGCGTTGAATACTAAGAGAAGTTTGATACTTGATGATTGTTTTGAGATATGGAGGTAGTGATATTAAAGTTGTGCTAGTTGAGTAGTTGTGAATTTGAGAAATACTTGTGTTGAAGTTTGCAAGTCCCTAAGCATGCACGTATGGTAAACGTTGTGTAACAAATTGAAACATGAGCTGTTCTTTGATTGTCATCCTTATGAGTGGCGGTTGGGGACGAGCGATGGTCTTTTCCTACCAATCTATCCCCCTAGGAGCATGCGCGTAATACTTGGTTTTTGATGACCTGTAGATTTTTGCAATAAGTATGTGAGTTCATTATGACTAATGTTGAGTCCATGGATTATACGCACTCTCAACCTTCCACCATTGCTAGCCTCTTCGGTACCGTGCATTGCCCTTTCTCACCTTGAGAGTTGGTGCAAACTTCGCCGGTGCATCCAAACCCCGTGATATGATACACTCTATCACACATAAACCTCCTTATATCTTCCTCAAAACAGCCACCATACCTACCTATTATGGCATTTCCATAGCCATTCCGAGATATATTGCCATGCAACTTTCCACTGTTCCGTTTATTATGACACGCTTCATCATTGTCATATTGCCTTGCATGATCATGTAGTTGACATCGTATTTGTGGCAAAGCCACCATGCATATTATTTCATACATGTCACTCTTGATTCATTGCCCATCCCGGTACACCGCCGGAGGCATTCATATAGAGTCATACTTTTGTTCTAGTATCGAGTTGTAATCATTGAGTTGTAAATAAATAGAGGTGTGATGATCATTATCAATAGATCATTGTCCCAAATAAAAAAGAGAAAGGCCAAATAAAAAAAGGCCCAAAAATAGAAAAAAAAGAAGAAGAAAAAAAAAGAAAAAAAAGAGAGAAATAAAAAGGGACAATGCTACTATCCTTTTTCCACACTTGTGCTTCAAATTAGCACCATGATCTTTATGATAGAGAGTCTCTTGTTTTGTCACTTTCATATACTAGTGGGAATTTTTCATTATAGAGCTTGGCTTGTATATTCCAACAATGGGCTTCCTCAAATGCCCTAGGTCTTCGTGAGTAAGCAAGTTGGATGCACACCCACTTAGTTTCTTTTGTTGAGCTTTCATACATTTATAGCTCTAGTGCATCCGTTGCATGGCAATCCCTACTCCTTGCATTGACATCAATGGATGGGCATCTCCCTAGCCCGTTGATTAGCCGCATCAATGTGAGACTTTCTCCTTTTTTGTCTTCTCCACACAACCCCCATCATTATATTCTATTCCACCCATAGTGCTATATCCATGGCTCACGCTCATGTATTGTGTGAAAGTTGAAAAAAGTTTGAGATTACTAAAGTATGAAACAATTGCTTGGCTTGTCATCGGGGTTGTCCAAGATGAGAGCATCTTGTGTGACAAAAATGAGCATGGACAAACAATATGATTTTGTAGGGATGAGCTTTCTTTGGCTATGTTATTTTGAGAAGACATAATTGATTGGTTAGTATGCTTGAAGTATTATTATTTTTATGTCAATATTAAACTTTTATCTTGAATCTTTCGGATGAACATTCTTGCCACAATAAAAAAATTACATTGAAGAATGTGCTAAGTAGCATTCCACATAAAAAATTCTGTTTTTATCATTTACCTACTCGAGGACGAGCATGAATTAAGCTTGGGGATGCTTGATACGTCTGCAACGTATCTATAATTTTTGATTGCTCCATGCTATTATATATTCTGTTTTGGATGTTTAATGGGCTTATTTGTACACTTTTATATTATTTTGTGACTAACCTATTAACCCAAGGCCCAGTGCAAATTGCTGTTTTTTTGCCTATTTCAGTGTTTCGTAGAAAAAGAATATCAAACGGAGTCCGAACGGAATGAAACCTTCGGGAGCATGATTTTTGGAACAAATGTGATCCAGAGGACTTGGAGTGGACGTCAAGCAATCAACAAGGAGGCCACGAGGCAGGGGGCGCGCCTACCCCCCTGGGCACGCCCTCCACCCTCGTGGATCCTCCGACCTACTTCTTTGTCCTATATATACCTACGTATCCCGAAACCTTGGAGGAGCACCACAAAAATCTAATTCCACCACTGCAACCTTCTGTACCCATGAGATACCATCTTGGGGCCTTTTCTGGCGCTCCGCCGGAGGGGGCATCGATCACGGAGGGCTTCTACATCAACACCATAGCCTCTCCGATGATGTGTGAGTAGTTTACCTCAGATCTTCGGGTCCATAGTTATTAGCTAGATGGCTTCTTCTCTCTCTTTGGATCTCAATACAAAGTTCTCCTCGATCTTCTTGGAGTTCTATTCGATGTAACTCTTTTTGCGGTGTGTTTGTCGAGATCCGATGAATTGTGGGTTTATGATCAAGATTATCTATGAACAATATTTGAATCTTCTCTGAATTCTTTTATGTATGATTGGTTATCTTTGCAAGTCTCTTTGAATTATCAGTTTGGTTTGGCCTACTAGATTGATCTTTCTTGCAATGGGAGAAGTGCTTAGGTTTGGGTTCAATCATGCGGTGCTCGATCCCAGTGACAGTAGGGGAAACGACACGTATTGTATTGTTGCCATCAAGGATAAAAATATGGGGTTTATATCATATTGCTTGAGTTTATCCCTCTACATCATGTCATCTTACCTAATGCGTTACTCTGTTCTTATGAACTTGATACTCCAGATGCATGCTGGATAGCGGTCGATGTGTGGAGTAATAGTAGTAGATGCAGGCAGGAGTCGGTCTACTTGTCACGGATGTGATGCCTATATACATGATCATGCCTAGACATTCTCATAATTATGCACCTTTCTATCAATTGCTCGACAGTAATTTGTTCACCCACCGTAATACTTATGCTATCTTGAGAGACGCCACTAGTGAAACCTATGGCCCCCGGGTCTATCTTCCATCATATTAATCTCTTGTCAACGAGCTATTTCTATCACCGTTTATTTTGCAATCTTTACTTTCAATCTTTATTATAAAAATACCAAAATATTATCTTATCATCTCTATCAGATCTCACTTTTGCAAGTGGCCGTGAAGGGATTGACAACCCCTTTATCGTGTTGGTTGCAAGGTTCTTATTTGTTTGTGTAGGTACGAGGGACTTGCTTGTGGCCTCCTACTGGATTGATACCTTGGTTCTCAAAAACTGAGGGAAATACTTACGCTACTTTGTTGCATCACCCTTTCCTCTTCAAGGGAAAACCAACGCATGCTCAAGAGGTAGCAATTACATGTCACAAAAATATGCCACTGAACTGAATGCGTATTCGAAAGAGGATCCACTGATATATTCTTTGGGAGACGTAGGTCATATTTCAATTGTCCAGTTGATGATCTAGAAAGTACTGTACATGCCTAATGAAAAACCTGAAAGAGGGAGTACTTGCAGTTGTCTAAATGCGCAATAGGAGCAAGCGCGTGATGGCCGCTAAAGTTTCTTCAACGCAGAATTGCTGTAAATTTCTTACGTTTCACTCACTAGTTCTGCACTAGCGTAAATAAACGTGTAATCTTGAGGTAGTCTCTGCCTCTCTGGGCGGCCCAGAACAGTTTTGGTATGATTTGGTTCAAGCTGTTGCCATCATATGTCCACAAGTGCATTGCTTTTTGAATGTGAAATGATAGCTTCATGTAGTTGATTATCTTCTGCTCAAAACTTCTGCTGCTATAATGTTCTATGATAATGTTGTAAGGGTAGTAATTGGTCTCTTCTGCTGCTTATCAAAGATGGGGGGAAGCCGCCACCGCAGGCTCCGCTTTGCCACACCGGAGTACGAGTTGGATGCTTTCGAGTTCTTCAATATCATACTTGGGACTTCCTCCAGGAGGCAGGTATATAAAAGGAGAGATCTCCCCTTCACCCATCTCATTATGATAACTCTACTGTTTGCTACATCACTCCTTGTCCCAAACTGCAGAGGCTGCCTGACACTTTTATGAAGATGCTGGACGGCCATCGGCCAAAGAATGTGAAGCTGAGATAGGCCGGAAACGGGCTTCGCAGGCATTGGGACGTGGAGTTGGTGATCAGGTACGACCACATGTACCTGTGTCGTGGCTGGGAGCAGTTCTACCATGCCTACGACCTGCGGCACGGGTACTTCCTTCTCTTCAGGTACGACGGCGACGCCATGCTCACCGTGAAGGTGTTCAACACAACCATGTGTCGCATGCGCTACCAGGACGACGATGATGCCAGTACGTTATGCCTCTTCTTCCTCTACATTTGGCTTTGTCTCACATCGATTGTTAACGATCATTGTTGCATTTGGTCAGGCAATGGGAGCAGCAGTAGCGATTCTGGCTGCAGCAAAAGCAGCAGCGAGGATGATCCGGAATGGAGTGGGGAAGAAGAGGAGCAGAGTGGGTAGGAGGAGGTGTAGGCTGACGATGGGCAAGAGATGGTGGTGGCTAAGGATGACCTAGCGATGGTGGTGGCTGACGATGGGCAAGAGATGATGGTGGCTGAGGATGACCTAGCGATGGTGCTGCCTGAAGATGGCCTCGCGATGGTGGTGGTGCCTGACAATGACCTCGCGATGGTGGTGGCGTCGGCGATCCCACAGCCGGGCGACATGACCATGCCAATTATGGTAGAAGACTACATCCCACTGCCTCCACCACCTCGCAGCTCTTGGCGCATAAGGATGAGGAAGGAGAAGGAGAAGAAGGAGGAGGAGTGAACTATGGCAGGTATGTCAGATCTCCAAAATGATCTATACTTAGCTTTGTTTCCTCCGATAAGTTAGCCCTAATATGCTAAGTTATCTCTAATATGCTTAGTTTCCTAGGTTTGCTCAATAATGACATACACTTGGCTTACTTGTGTAAAAAATGGCATAATTATGCTTAGTTAACTCAAAAATGGCATAATTAGTTAAGTTAGCTCCAAAATGACCCATTTAACCTAGGTTAGCTCCAATATGATCCATTTTACCTAGGTTAGCTCCAAAATGACCAAGTTTACCTAGGTTAGCTCCAATATGATCCATTTTAGCTAGGTTAGCTTCAAAATTACTTATGTTAGCACAAAAATGACCTATACTTACCTTATTTTCCTCCAAATTGACATAATAAGCTTAGTTAGCTAAAAATGCATAATTACCTATGTAAGCTCTAAAATGACACAAGTAAGGAATAAGAAGAAGAAAAACAAGGAAGAGGAGAAAAAGAAAGAATAGAAGAAGAAAGAGAAGAAAAAGAAAGAATAAAAGAAGAAGAATGAGAAGGAAAAGGGTAAAAACCTTCTTCTTCTTCTAGTTCTTCTTCTTCTAGTCTTCTTCTTCTTCTTCTTCTTATTCTTCTCCAAAATAACCTAAGTTAGCTCTAATATGCTTAGTTACCTAGGTTAGCTAAATAAAGACCTATACTTAGCTGCTTTATATCAAAAATGGCATAATATGCTTAGTTCACTCAAAGATGGCATAATTAGCTAGGTTAGCTCCATTTTACCTAAGTATGCTTACTTCTTCTTCTTCTTCTTCTTCTTCTTCTAGTATTCTTCTCACTTTCTTGTTTCCCATTTTGCAGATTTCATTTAATTCACGGAAGCTTGCATGGATGGAGTGCTTCTTTTCCCTTTCTGCTTTTATTTTGTATTGATGAACTTGCATGGATGGAACTTGTTATATGGATGGATAACTGTGTTGGATGAACAATGTGAAACTTTTGTAATATGTATGGAAGGAACTATGTGTTGGTTATGTATGTATATATGATGAAACTTGTGTGTTGGATATGTCTTCTGTGAAATTTGTGTGTTGAAACTTGTGTGTTCAAATTGAATGAATTTAAGAAAAAACAAGGGCTATACAGGATCTTTGCCGTCTGCTGGCAGACGGCAAAGAGATTTTCCATAAGCCAACAGACGGCCAAGATGCCACGTGGCAGCTACCTGTGCAACCTGGGGGCTGGCCTATTTGGTTACTTTGTCATCTGCTCGCTGACGACAAAGGTGCAATGGTCTTTGCCGTCTGCCAGCGGATGGCAAAGTGCATCGTTAGCCCCCTAACAGCCATAAGCTGCCACGTGTGCCGTCCAGGACCTTTGCCGTCAGCTGGCTGACGGCAAAGACCATTTCATCTTTGTCGTACGCCAGCGGACGGAAAAGAAGCCTTCTCTGTAGCCTATTCAGCCGGACCTCTTTCCGTCTGCTGACGGACGACAAAGGCCTTTGCCGTCCGCCAGGTATGCCTTTGTCGTCCGCCATGGCGGACGGCAAAGTGCCTGATTCCTGTAGTGTCGGCCAGGAAAAGCCGAAGACCATGGCAGCTCTTACTACACTTATGACCCGCTTCTATGCGGGGGAAGATAGCTGGTTGGCTCATAGAAGCAACATTTCCAGCTATCCTGGCACTTCTGAGGCCAGGGATGGCAATGGAAGGCCATGGCGTAACAAGAACAAACGTCGGTACAATAACGAAACAGAGGATACGGCAGTAAACGCCGGATTCAGTGGCACTAAACCTGGTCAGCGGAAGAAGCCATTCAAAGGTAACAGGGACGGCCCATCCAACCTGGAAAAAATACTAGAGAGACCTTGCCAGATTCATGGCACCCCTGACAAGCCTTCCAAGCACACCAACAGAAATTGCTGGGTTTTCAAACAGGCCAGTAAATGAAATGCCGAACATAAGGGGAAAGGACCTCAAAATGAGGATGAAGATGAGCCTCGCTCGCCGAACACTGGGGGACAGAAACAGTTTCCCCCCCGAAGTGAAAATGGTGAACATGATCTATGTCACCCACATCCCCACGAAGGAGCGCAAACGCGCATTAAGGGACGTCTACGCCGTAGAGCCTGTCGCCCCAAATTCAACCCAAGGTTGGCTTGTCCGATCACCTTTGATCACAGGGACCACCCAACCAGTATCTGTCACGGAAGTTCGATGGTCCTGGTACTCAATCCTATCATCGACGAATACCATCTCACTAGAGTCCTAATGGATGGCGGCAACAGTCTCAACTTGATCTATCAAGATAATGTCTGCAAGATGGGTACCGACCCATCAAGAATCAAGCCTAGTAACACTACCATTAAAGGAGTGATACCCGGCATGGAGGCCCGCTGCACGGGCTCCTTAACACTGGAAGTAGTATTCGGCTCTCCAGGCAACTTCTGAAGCGAAGAATTGATCTTCGACATCGTCCCTTTTCATAGTGGTTATCATGCACTGCTCGGACGAACTACTTTCGCCCACTTTAATGCAGTCCCGCACTATGCTTATTTGAAGCTCAAAATGCCCGGACCGCGCGGCATCATCACAGTAAACGGAAATATGGAGCGCCCCCTCCGTACTGAGGAGCACACCGTGGCTCTAGCAGCCGAGGTACAGGGCGGCCTCATCAAGCCGAACAGCTCATCGGTCATCAAGACCCATGACATTGCTAAACAAGTCCGATACGTACAATACGGTAGTGATAAACCACAAGTATAGGGGATCGCAACAGTTTTCGAGGGTAGAGTATTCAACCCAAATTTGTAGATTCGACACAAGGGGAGCCAAAGAATATTTGAAGGTATTAGCAGCTATGTCAATTCAACCACACCTGGAGATTAATTATCTGCAGCAAAGTGTTCAGTAGCACAGTAATATGATAGTTTTGATAGTAGTGACAGCAGCAACGGTAACAGTAACAGTGATAGCAGTAATTTGTAGCAAGTGTAACAGTGATGATAGCAATAGTAACGCAACAAGATCAATAAGGATAAGTTCGTAGGCATTGGATCGGTGACTTGTTGGATGATATTCATCATGTGACAGTTATAACCTAGGGCGATACGGCACTAGCTCCAGTTCATCGATATAATGTAGGCATGTATACCGTAAATAGTCATACGTGCTTTATTAAAAGAACTTGCATGACATCTTTTGTCCTACCCTCCCGTGGCAGCAGGGTCCATATTGGAAACTAAGGGATATTAAGGCCTCCTTTTAATAGAGAACCGGAACAAAGCATTAACACATAGTGAATACATGTACTCCTCAAACTACGGTCATCACCGAGAGTGGGCCAGGTTGTTGTCACCCCGGGGTTGTCGGATCATAACCGTAGTAGGTGACTATAACTTGCAAGATAGGATCTAAAACATGGATATAATGATGAATTCATAAACGGTTCAGATCTGAGTTCATGGCACCCGGGCCCAAAGTGACAAGCATTAAGCATAGCAAAGTCATAGCAACATCAATCTAAGAACATGGTGGATACTAGGGATTAGGCCCTAACAAAACTAACTCGATTACATGATGAATCTCATCCAACTCCTCACCGACCAGCGAGCCTACGAAGGAATTACTCACTCCCGATGGGGAGCATCATGGAATTGGCGATGGAGATGGGTTGGTGATCACGAAGAACGAATATCCCCCTCTCCGGAGCCCCAAACGGACTCGAGATCTGCCCTCCCAAGGAAGAACAGGGCTTGGCGGGGGCTCCGTCTCGTGGATTGTGATAATTCTTTCTCCCCGATTTTTTCTGGAATAATGTGATTTTATAGTATCAGGGGGTCATCAGCGGGGCCACCAGGTGGGTACAACCCACCTGGGCACGCCAAGAGAGGGGGGGGCGCCCTGGCGAGTTGTGTTCCTCGCAAAATCCTTATTATTGATATAAAAAATCCTCGCAAAGTTTTGTTCCATTCCGAGAACTTCCATTTCGGCACAAAAACAACACCATGGTAGTTCTGCTGAAAACAACGTCAGTCCGGGGTTAGTGTCACTCAAATCATGCAAATTTAGAGTCCAAAACAAGAGGAAAAGCGTGAGAAAAAGTAGATACGTTGGAGACGTATCAACTCCCCCAAGCTTAAACCTTTGCTTGTCCTCAAGCAATTCAGTTGATAAACTGAAAGTGAGAAAGAAAAACTTTTATGAACTCTTTTGCTCTTGTTTGCATAAATAAGCTTAAAAAGCACCCAGGTTTTCAGCCAACATTATAACTAACCATGTCAACAATAACTCTTAAAGATTATAATGATTCATATCAATGGCATAATCAGCTAGCGAGCAATCATAAGATATCTCAAATTGCAACATGTTGTCAAAACAACCATGATATCATATGACAATAGTGGTATCTCGCTAGCCCTTTCTGAGACCGCAAAACATAAATGCAGAGCACCTCCGAAGTTCAAGCAGCGACTAAACATTGTAATTCATGGTAGAAAAGATCCAGTCAAGATGCATCCAACATTAGCTATGCACAATGCATAAATCATGACAGCTGTGCTCTACTCAGTTTCTGGTGCTTGTTTTTAGAAGGTGGTGACACAACATGAAAGTAAATAGATAGTCCCTTCGCAGAGGGAAGGAGTGATTTGAAGAGGTGCCAGAGCTCAATTTTTAAAACAGAGATAAATGATAATTTTGAGACATGCCCCCTTCTCATTCACTTCACGACCATTAGTTATCAACATTTTCCATGCTAAGCACGCTAGTGGCGGTTCCCAAGCAATAAAAGTAAAGGTTTACTCCCCCTCCACCAACAATCACATTCCATGGCTTGTCTGAAACAATGGGTGTCATCCAAACCAACAGTCCCGGGGTAGTTTTGTTTAATTATTTGCATTTTTGAGTTCGGGACTGGGAATCCCTATTACCGCCCATTTCCTCGGGCGATGGCGAGTGAATAAACACTCGACCTGAGGATAACCCGCTTAGCACGGAAGATATCGACCACCTCCTGTCGTTCCATAAACGATCTAGGCACACAAAACGGATGATTTTTTAGAAGTTTTTAGAGGTGGCACATGCAAATTTACTTAGGACGGCAGGGTAATACCGTATATAGGTAGGTATGGTGGACTCATCTGGAATAACTTTGGGTTCAAGGTTTTGATGTACAAGCAGAATTCCCACTTAGTACAGGCGAAGGCTAGCTATTAAGGTTGGGAAGCGGCCAGTTAGAGAGCAACAACGATCATGACCAGGCATTATGCATAAGTAACATTGGACAGTAGCGTGAGTAGGATATGAACACCATGAACATAAACATTACAGAGGCTATGTTGGTTTTGATTCAACTACATGCATGAACATGTACCAAATCAAGCCACTCGAACATTCGGAGGAGGATACCATATCATCATACTACATCACAATCATTTTAATGCTATGTTGATATCCAAGATAAATCATTATCAACTCCCAGCTACTTATGCATGGCATGAGAAACTATAATCTCTAATTGTCATTGCAAACATGTTTAATCATAATGCATATTTACACAGACAGAACAAGTCGAGTTCATACCGGTTTCTCTTTGCCACGGGCAGTTCATCGAATGTCGTCATTATTGACTTTAACTTGCACGACCGAATGATATGAAAATAATAATAATAGTGCAAGAGTGCCGTGGACTAAGCTGTAATCTGCAAAACATTTTATTCAACAGGAGAAGACAAGGTAAAATGGGCTCTTTATTAGTTCAACAGTTATTCATATGAGAGCCACTCAACATTTTCATTGTGATCTTCTCCTCGGTACAACTCGAATAAAAAGAAAATTTTTTAGAGAAACACACTGAAATATTTTTGGAGTTTTTGGTTTTCTTCAACAAGCAAATAGAAAGCAAAAACGAGAAAAACTATTTACACGGGAAAGCTCCAACAAGCAAAAGAGGAACAAGGAAATCTTTTTGGGTTTTCTTTTTAATACTACTAAGCATGCATAGAAAGTAAATTACTACAACGATTTTTTTGGTTTTTTTCTAAAGTTTATCAAACACACAAGAAGAAAGCAAGAAAATAAATCTAAGCATGGGTGTTACAATGAAAAAGTGTGAGCACCGACAGATAGAATAATATGTGAACATGAATATAATGTCGGTGAGAAACACGTACTCCCCCAAGCTTAGGCTGTTGGCCTAAGTTGGTTATCGATCAGTAGCCTGGAGGGTAGTAGGGATCCTGAGGAGCGGGCATCCACTCATCCCACTGCGGAGGTGCCTATGCAGCCTCGGCAGCAGCCTGAGCATTCCAGTAGGCGAGGATGTCTGCAGGCATAACCCGGTATCTGCCCCTGGCAACAGAATCAAACAGAGCAGGTGCAGCCAAGGGGATAACATCACGAGTGTCAACGCCATAGACCAAGTTATAAGGAATGGCAATATCAGGACTATCATGTGCAAGAAAGTGATGGTGATACATGGCTGCACGGTCTAGGTAAACTGTGGTAAGAGGGACATCATGGGGCGTATCGTAACCTCGAAGTGAGCCGCCAACCGAGTAGCAAAAATCCCACCATGTATTTTACCCTGAGATTTATTAAGATGGAGGCGACGAGCCACAATAGCTCCCAAGCTATAAGTGTTGTCGCCCTCTATTGCCCGACGTAAAACAGCAAGGTCTGGTGAACTAAGTGCACCCACCTTCTCCCTAGCAAGCAAGCATTTGGTAATGAAGAGTGCAAAGTAACGAATAACAGGAAAATGTAAGCCACCGACAGTGATGGCTGACACTCTCCTCTCATCACCCACTGTCAAAGTGCGATAGAAATCCTCAAACTCAGCCGGATGCTACCTCTTGAGCATGCATTGGTTTTCCCTTAAAGAGGAAAGGGTGATGCAACAAAGTAGCGTAAGTATTTCCCTCAGCTTTTGAGAACCAAGGTATCAATCTAGTAGGAGACAACACGCAAGTCACCTAGTATCTGCACAAACAATCAAGAACCTTGCAACCAACACGATAAATGGGTTGTCAATCCCTTCACTGCCACTCGCAAAAGTGAGATCTGATAAAGATAATAAGATAATTTTTTTTGGTATTTTTGCCGTATAGATTGGAAAGTAAAGATTGCAAAATAGTAAACGAGATGCGATGTAAATAAAAGAGATGCAATATAATAAGAAAGAGACCCGGGGGCCATAGGTTTCACTAGTGGCTTCTCTCAAGATAGCATGTATTACGGTGGGTGAACAAATTACTGCCGAGCAATTGATAGAAAAGCGCATAATTATGATGATCTCTAAGGCAATGATCATGAACATAGGCATCATGTCCGTGTCAAATAGACTGAAACGATTCTGCATCTACTACTATTACTCCACATATCGACCGCTATCCAGCATGCATCTAGAGTATTAATTTCATAAGAACGGAGTAATACATTAAGCAAGATGACATGATGTAGAGGGATAAACTCAAGCAATATGATATAAACCCCATATTTTTATCCTCGATGGCAACAATACAATACGTGCCTTGCTGCCCCTACAGTCACTGGGAAAGGACACTGCAAGATTGAACCCAAAGCTAAGCACTTCTCCCATTGCAAGAAAGATCAATCTAGTAGGCCAAACTAAACTGATAATTCGAAGAGACTTGCAAAGATATCAAATCATGCATATAAGAATTCAGAGAAGAACCAAATAATATTCATAGATAATCAAGTTCATAAATCCACAATTCATCAAATCTCGGAAAACACACCGCAAAAGAGTATTACATCGAATAGATCTCCAAGAACATCAAGGAGAACTTTGTATTGAGAACCAAAGAGAGAGAAGAAGCCATCTAGCTAACAACTATGGACCTGAAGGTCTGTGGTAAACTACTCACGCTTCATCGGAGAGGCTATGGTGTTGATGTAGAAGCCCTCCGTGATTGATTCCCCCTCCGGCAGATCGCCGGAAAAGGCCCCAAGATGGGATCTCACGGGTACAGAAGGTTGCGGCGGTGGAAAAGTGGTTTCGTGGCTCTCCCTGAAGGTTTCAGGGTATAAGAGTATATATAGGCGAAAGAAATAGGTCGGTGGAGCTTCGTGGGGCCCCCAAGGGTGGGGGCGCGCCTACCCCCTGGGCATGCCGTCCTGCCTCGTGGCCGCCTCGCGGAGTTCCAGACTTCAACTCCAAGTCTTCTGGATTGCGTTTGATCCAAGAAAGATCCTCGCGAAGGTTTCATTCCGTTTGGTATTCGTTTTCTGCAAAACACTGAAATAGGCAAAAAACAGGAACTGGCACTGGGCCTTCGGTTAATAGGTTAGTCCCAAAAATAATATAAAAGAGCATATTAAAGCCCATTAACATCCAAAACAGATAATATAATAGCATGGAACAATAAAAAATTATAGATACGTTGGAGACGTATCAAGCATCCCCAAGCTTAATTCCTGCTCGTCCTCGAGTAGGTAAATGATAAAAACAGATTTTTTGATGTGGAATGCTACCTAGCATATTTATTAATGTAATTCTCTTTATTGTGGCATGAATGTTCAGATCCATAAGATTCAAAAAAGGTTTAATATTGACATAAAAACAATAATACTTCAAGCATACTAATAAAGCAATCATGTATTCTCAAAATAAGATGGCCAAAGAAAGTTATCCCTACAAAATCATATAGTCTGGCTCTGCTCTATCTTCATCACACAAAATGTTTAAATCATGCACAACCCCGATGACAAGCCAAGCAATTGTTTCATACTTTGGATGTTCTCAAACTTTTTCAATCTTCACGCAATACATGAGCGTGAGCCATGGACATAGCACTATAGGTGGAATAGAATGGTGGTTGGGGAGAAGACAAAAAGGAGAAGATAGTCTCACATCAGTTAGGCGTATCAACGGGCTATGGAGATGCCCATCAATAGATATCAATGTGAGTGAGTAGGGATTGCCATGCAACGGATGCACTAGAGCTATAAGTGTATGAAAGCTCAACGAATGAAACTAAGTGGGTGTGCATCCAACTCGCTTGCTCACGAAGACCTAGGGCAATTTGAGGAAGCCCATCATTGGAATATACAAGCCAAGTTATTATAATGAAAATTCCCACTAGTATATGAAAGTGACAACATAGGAGACTCTCTATCATGAAGATCATGGTGCTACTTTGAAGCACAAGTGTGGTAAGAGGATAGTAGCATTGTCCCTTCTCTCTTTTTCTCTCATTTTTTTATTTGGGCCTTTCTCTTTTTTTATGGCCTCTTTTATTTTTTTTATTTTTCGTCCGGAGTCTCATCCCGACTTATGGGGGAATCATAGTCTCCATCATCCTTTCCTCACTGGGAGATTGCTCTAATAATGATGATCATCACACTTTTATTTACTTACAACTCAAGAATTAGAACAAAATATGATTCTATGTGAATGCCTCCGGCGGTGTAACGGGATGTGCAATGAATCAAGAGTGACATGTATGAAAGAATTATGAAGGTGGCTTTGCCACAAATACGATGTCAACTACATGATCATGCAAAGCAATATGACAATGATGGAGCATGTCATAATAAACGGAACGGTGGAAAGTTGCATGGCAATATATCTCGGAATGGCTATGGAAATGCCATAACAGGTAGGTATGGTGGCTGTTTTTAGGAAGGTATATGGTGGGTGTATGATACTGGCGAAAGGTGCGCGGTATTAGAGAGGCTAGCAATGGTGGAAAGGTGAGAGTGCGTATAATCCACGGACTCAACATTAGTCATAAAGAACTCACATACTTATTAAAAAAATCTATTAGTTATTGAAACAAAGTACTACGCGCATGCTCCTAGGGGGATAGATTGGTAGGAAAAGACCATCGCTCGTCCCCGACCGCCACTCATAAGGAAGACAATCAATAAATAAATCATGCTCCGACTTTATCACATAACGGTTCACCATACGTGCATGCTACAGGAATCACAAACTTTAACACAAGTATCTCTCAAATTCACAACTAATCTACTAGCATGACTCTAATATCACCATCTTCATATCTCAAAACAACCATAAAGAATCAAACTTCTCATAGTATTCAATGCACTTTATATGATAGTTTTTATTATACCCATCTTGGATGCCCATCATATTAGGACTAATTTTATAACCAAAGAAAATTACCATGCTGTTTTAAAAGACTCTCAAAATAATATAAGTGAAGCATGAGAGATCAATAATTTCTATAAAATAAAACCACCGCCGTGCTCTAAAAAGATATAAGTGAAGCACTAGAGCAAAATTATCTAGCTCAAAAGATATAAGTGAAGCACATAGAGTATTCTAATAAATTCCGATTCATGCGTGTCTCTCCAAAAGGTGTGTACAGAAAGGATGATTGTGGTAAATTAAAAAGCAAAGACTCAAATCATACAAGACGCTCCAAGCAAAACACATATCATGTGGTGAATAAAATATAGCCTCAAGTAAAGTTACCGATAGATGAAGACGAAAGAGGGGATGCCTTCCGGGGCATCCCCATGCTTAGGCTTTTGGTTGTCCTTGAATTTTACCATGGGGTTCCTTGGGAATCCCCAAGCTTAGGCTCTTTCCACTCCTTATTCCAAAATCCATCAAATCTTTACCCAAAAACTTGAAAACTTCACAACACAAAACTTAAACAGAAAATCTCATGAGCTCCGTTACTATAAGAAAATAAATCACCACTTTAAGGTACTGTAAATAACTCATTATTTATTTATATTAGTGTTAAACCTACTGTATTCCAACTTCTCTATGGTTCATACCCCCCGATACTACTCATAGATTCATCAAAATAAGCAAACAACACACGAAAAACAGAATCTGTCAAGAACAGAACAGTCTGTAGCAATCTGTATCAAACGCATACTTCTGGAACTCCAAAAATTCTGAAATAAATTGGTGGACGTGAAGAATTTGTCTATTAATCATCTGAAAAAAGAATCAACCTAAAATCACTCTCCAGTAGAACATAGCAGCTATTCTCGTGAGGGTAGAAGTTTCTGTTTTTTTACAGCAAGATCGCAAAGACTTCACCCAAGTCTTCCCAAAGGTTCTACTTGGCACAAACACTAATTAAAACATAAAAACACATCTAAATAGAAGCTAGATTAATTATTTATTACTAAACAGGAACAAAAAGTAAATAACAAAAATAAAATTGGGTTGCCTCCCAAAAAGCGCTATCGTTTAACGCCTCTAGCTAGGCATAAAAACAAGAATAGATCTAGGTATTGTCATCTTTGATATGCAATCCATAAGTGACGCTCATAATAGATCCATAAGGCAATTTAATTTTATTTCTAGGAAAGTGTTCCATGCCTTTCCTTAATGGAAATTGGAATCTAATATTTCCTTCTTTCATATCAATAATTGCACCAATCGTTCTAAGGAAAGGTCTACCAAGAATAATAGGACATGTAGGATTGCAATCTATATCAAAGAACAATGAAATCTACAGGCACATAATTCCTATTTGCAACAATAAGAACATCATTAATACTTCCCATAGGTTTAATAATGGTGGAATCCGCAAGATGCAATCATCAAACTCATGGAAACCTAGCACATCACACAAAGTTTTTGGAATAGTGGAAACACTAGCACCCAAATCACATAAAGCATAGCATTCATAATCTTTAATCTTAATTTTAATAGTAGGTTCCCACTCATCATAAAGTTTTCTGCGGATAGAAACTTCTAGTTCCAGCTTTTCTTTATGGGATTGCATTAAAGCATCAACGATGTGATTGGTAAAAGCTTTATTTTGATTATAAGCATGAGGATAATTTAACACGGATTGCAACAAAGAAATACAATATATCAAAGAACAATTATCATAATTAAATTCCTTGAAATCAAAAATAGTGGGTTCATTGCTATGTAAAGTTTTGACCTCTTCAATCCCACTTTTACCAACTTTTGCATCAAGATCTAAAAACTCCGAATCATTGGGACGCCTTTTAACTAAAGTTGACTCATCTCCAGTCCCATCTTTATCAAGATGAATATTGGAAAACAAAGATTTAATAGGAGTCACATCAATCACTTTTAGATCTTCATTATTATTTTTATCATAAAAACTAGAAGAACATGCTTTCACAAAGCAATCTTTTTTAGCATGCATCCTAGCGGTTCTTTCTTTGCACTCATCAATGGAAATTCTCATGGCTTTGAGAGACTCATTATGTCATGCTTAGGTGGAATAGTTCTAAGTTTCAAAGAATCAACATCAAGAGAAATTCTATCCACGTTCCTAGCCAACTCATCAATCTTAGGCAATTTTTCTTTGAGCAAAGCATTGAAATTCTTTTGTGAATTCATAAATTCTTTAACACTAGTCTCAAAATCAGAGGGCACCTTATTAAAATTTCCATAAGAGTTGTTGTAGGAATTACCATAATTATTAGATAAATTACTAGGAAACGGCCTAGAATTAAAATTTCCTCCATACGTGTTGTTACCAAAATTGTTCCTACCAACAAAATTCATATCCATAGATTCATTATTATTCTCAATGAAAGTGGACAAAGGCATATCATTAGGATCATAAGAAACACTTTTATTAGCAAACAATTTCATAAGTTCATCCATCTTTCCACTCAAAACATTAATCTCTTCAATAGCATGAACTTTTTTACTTGTGGATCTTTCGGTGTGCCATTGAGAATAATTAAACATAATATTGTCTAGGAGTTTAGTAGCTTATCCTAAAGTGATTTCCATAAAAGTGCCTCCTGCGGCCGAATCTAAAAGATTTCTAGAAGCAAAATTCAATCCAGCATAAATTTTTTGTATAATCATACATAAATTCAAACCATGTGTAGGGCAATTACGTATCATTAATTTCATTCCCTCCCAAGCTTGTGCAACATGCTCATGATCAAGTTGCTTAAAATTCATAATATCGTTTCTAAGAGAGATGATCTTAGCGGGAGGAAAATACTTAGAGATAAAAGCATATTTGCACTTATTCCATTAATCAATACTATTTTTAGGCAAAGAAGAGAACCAAGTTTTAGCACGATCTCTAAGAGAAAACGGAAATAGCTTCAATTTAACAATATTATTATCCACATCTTTCTTCTTTTGCATATCACACAAATCAACGAAGTTGTTTAGATGGGTAGCGGCATCTGCACTAGGAAGGCCAGAAATTGACTTTCATAACAATATTCAACAAAGCGGTATTGATTTCACAAGATTCAGCATCGTTAGTAGGAGCAATTGGAGTGCTAATGAAATCATGATTGTTGGTATTGGAAAAGTCACACAATTTAGTATTATCTTGAGCCATCGTGACAAACAGCCAATCCAATACACAAGCAAACAAGAAGCAAGCGAAAAGAGACGAACGGGAGAGAGGCGAAGAAAAGGCAAAGGTTTTCGAAAATCGTTTTACAAGTGGGGAGAGGAAAATGAGAGGCGAATGGCAAAAAATGTAATGCGAGGGAGAAGAGTTTATGATGGGTACTTGGTATGTCTTGACTTGAGCGTAGATCTCCCCAGCAACGGCGCCAGAAATCCTTGTTGCTGCCTCTTGAGCATGAGTTGGTTTTCCCTTGAAGAGGAAAGGGTGATGCAGCAAAGCAGCGTAAGTATTTCCCTCAGTTTTTGAGAACCAAGGTATCAATCTAGTAGGAGACAACAGGCAAGTCACCTAGTATCTGCACAAACAATCAAGAACCTTGCAACCAATGCGATAAAGGGGTTGTCAATCCCTTCACGGCCACTCACAAAAGTGAGATCTGATAAAGATAATAAGATAAATATTTTTGGTATTTTTGTTGTATAGATTGGAAAGTAAAGATTGCAAAATAGTAAACGAGATGCGATGTAAATAAAAGAGATGCAATATAATAAGAAAGAGACCCGAGGGCCATAGGTTTCACTAGTGGCTTCTCTCAAGATAGCATGTATTACGGTGGGTGAACAAATTACTGCCGAGCAATTGATAGAAAAGCGCATAGTTATGAAGATATCTAGGCATGATCATGAACATAGGCATCACGTCCGTGTCAAGTAGACCGAAATGATTCTGCATCTACTACTATTACTCCACACATCGATCGCTATCCAGCATGCATCTAGAGTATTAAGTTCATAAGAACGGAGTAACGCATTAAGCAAGATGACATGATGTAGAGGGATAAATTCAAGCAATATGATATAAACCCCATATTTTTATCCTCGATGGCAACAATACAATACGTGCCTTGCTACCCCTGCTGTCACTGGGAAAGGACACCACAAGATTGACCCAAAGCTAAGCACTTCTCCCATTGCAAGAAAGATCAATCTAGTAGGCCAAACTAAACCGATAATTCGAAGAGACTTGCAAAGATATCAAATCATGCATATAAGAATTCAGAGAAGAACCAAATAATATTCATAGATAATCAAGTTCATAAACCCACAATTCATCAGATCTCGGCAAACACACCGCAAAAGAGTATTACATCGAATAGATCTCCAAGAACATCGAGGAGAACTTTCTATTGAGAACCAAAGAGAGAGAAGAAGCCATCTAGCTTAACTATGGACCTGAAGGTCTGTGGTAAACTACTCACGCTTCATCGGAGAGGCTATGGTGTTGGTGTAGAAGCCCTCCGTGATCGATTCCCCCTCCGGCAGATCGCCGGAAAAGGCCCCAAGACGGGATCTCACGGGTACAGAAGGTTACGGCGGTGGAAAAGTGGTTTCGTGGCTCTCCCTGAAGGTTTCAGGGCATAAGAGTATATATAGGCGAAAGAAATAGGTCGGTGGAGCTCCGTGGGGCCCACGAGGGTGGGGGCGCGCCAACCCCCCTGGGCGCGCCCTCCTGCCTCATGGCCGCCTCGCGGAGTTCCAGACTTCAACTCCAAGTCTTCTGGATTGCGTTTGTTCCAAGAAATATCCTCGCGAAGGTTTCATTCCGTTTGGATTCCGTTTGGTATTCCTTTTCTGCAAAACACTGAAATAGGCAAAAAAACAGAAACTGGCACTGGGCCTTCGGTTAATAGGTTAGTCCCAAAAATAATATAAAAGAGCATATTAAAGCCCATTAAACATCCAAAACAGATAATATAATAGCATGGAACAATCAAAAATTATAGATACGTTGGAGACGTATCACCAGCCTAGGCTCAGCCAATCTCCCATCAGACGGGATCATGCATATGTCACAAAATTCAGTAAGTGGTATCTGGTGGTTTTCAGCATATAAATCAAAGCTCACTTCAGGAGGATTATTTCTAGGTAAGAATGTAAAGCTTTGAACAAAGACATATGTGAGGATTTGGTGTTGGTCACACTCATCTGCGATGAAGTCGGTGAGACCGGCGTTGGCAATGAATTGCATGAACTCATGAATTCCAGCTTCTTGCAGGAACGGGACGTGCGGCCATTCGCACGGTCGTACCTCCGCCAACCTCCGAGGGTGGAGATCATTGTCAAAAGACTCCCCAATAACACCCTTGGAGTTCTTCTTAGAGCCAAATTTCCTGAAGATATTCATGTCCGCGTACAATTTTTCCTATGAACAAGAATCTAAATTTTTAGTCCACAAATTTTTTCCAACAAAACTTCACAAAACTAATAACAACTACTCATAGGGATACATAGAGGCCATAGCAAGCATTCAAACTACTTAGAACACTAAGAATTGAACATGCAAGCACATCTACAACAGCACCAAGAGTAGCTATTTATTCAAAGCATAAACCACTAGAACAAAAACTAATTGGACAAATGATGGAGTCACATACCAAGCAATAATCCCTCGAAACAGTTTCGGAAACGGAGCTTCGAGCAAAGAGATCGAAATCCACGGGTTTGAGCTCAAGAACACGGGAGGGAGAGCAAGAGTGATTTTTTCTGGAGGTAGGTGACAATGTGGGACGAAGAGATAAGTGAGGGGGCCCACGTGGGGACCACAACCCACCAGGGCGCGCCTGGGGGCTCTGGCGCGCCCAGGTGGGTTGTGCCCACCTGGTGCACCTCCCTCTGGTAATTTTTGCACCAAAAATTCTTAAATATTCAGGAAAAATCATATAAAATTTTCAGGGCATTTTGAGAACTTTTATTTTTGGGTCTTTTTTTATTGCACGGGAAATTCAAAAAAAGACAAAACATGGCATTTTATTTTATTTAACTAATAAAAATAGAGAATAAAAAGTAAGGGCAGAAGGTAGTGCTTACTAAATTCATCAACTTCATACCGTTCAAAAATGATTCATTAATAAGGTTGATCAGGTCTTATTAACAACCACTTTCTATTAGCATGAAACCGAAGAACTTTTGTAAATCACTAAGTTACCTCAATGGGGATATGCATTTCCCCAACAATAAGTGTTTCATATTTCTTTTTGACAGTAGATAGAGGTATTTGAAAACTTCCAATAGTGATTGTGGGAGATTTTTCAATAACATTAATACCATTCACTTGGAATTGTTTCTTCGGAAAGTGCACCGTATGGTCATTACCATTAATATGAAAAGTGACCTTGCTTTTATTGCAATCAATAACAGCCCCTGCAGTATTCAAGAAGGGTCTACCAAGGATAATCGACATGTTGTCGTCCTCGGGCATCTCAAGTATAACAAAGTCACTCAAAATAGTAACATTAGCAACAACAACGGGCACATCCTCACAGATACCGATAGGTATGGCAGTTGACTTGCAGCCATTTGCAAAGATATTTTAGTAGGTGTGAGTTTATTCAAGTCAAGTCTTTTATATAAAGAAAAAGGCATAACACTAACACCAGCTCCTAAATCACACAAAGCAGTTTTCACATAATTCTTTTTGATAGAGCAAGGTATAGTTGGTATTCCCGGATCTCCAAGTTTTTTAGGTACTCCATCTTTGAAAGTATAATTAGCAAGCATAGTGGAGATTTCAGCTTCCGGTATTTTTCTCTTATTAGTGATGATTTCTTTCATGTACTTTGCATAAGGAGGCATTTTCAAGATATCAGTCAAGCGAGTACGCAAAAAGACTGGCCTCAGCATTTCAGCAAAGCGTTCAAATTCTTCACCATCTTCCCTTTTAGTTGACTTGGGTGGAATAGGCATAGATTTTTGAACCCACGGTTCTCTTTCTTTACCGTGTTTCCTAGCCACAAAGTCTCTTTTATCATACCTTTTATTTTTAGGTTGTGGGTTATCAATATCAACAGGTGGTTCTATCTCAACATCATTGTCTGGTTCTTTTTCATTATTTGGTTGAGTGTCTTCATGCACCTCATCATTATCTTTTTCATTATCACTAGGCGAGTGTTCATTACCAGGTTGAGTTTCAACATCAGAGATAGAAGTTTCATTTTCATTATCAAGAGGTTTTTCTATTTCAGGTTCACTAGAAGTATGCAAAGTCCTATCATTTTTCTTTTTCTTTTTATTTTTAGAAGGACTAGGTGCACTAGTGTTGTTTCTTTGTGAATCTTGTTCAATTCTTTTTGCGTGTCCCTCAGGATAAAGTGGTTCCTGAGTCATTTTACCTCCTCTAGTTGCAACTCTAACAACAAAGTCATCCATATTATGATTCATTTCATCAAGTAATTCTCTTTGTGATTTAGCAACTTGTTCTAGTTGAGTTTGAACCATAGAAGCATGTTTTCCAAGACCTCTAACATCATTTGATATTCTAAATAACAAGTCACTCAAGTGAGCAATCATATCAGAATTATATTTCAATTGTTTCATAACATTTGCATTGAAGTGATCTTGTTTTCTAATATTGTTTTCAAACTCACA
The DNA here is from genome assembly GCF_018294505.1 of Triticum aestivum. NCBI lineage: Eukaryota > Viridiplantae > Streptophyta > Magnoliopsida > Poales > Poaceae > Triticum > Triticum aestivum. The sequence goes on from NC_057805.1 coordinate 52,809,651, forward strand.
AAGGCATTGACTAGGATGCATATTGTGAGGATTGTCATTATCATTGAACTTCATAAGAGAATTTACCTCTACCAACTTAGGCAGTGGTGGTGTATTAAGCCAATGTATTTCTTCAACAGGAGGTAAATTTTTAACATCCTCAGCCTTAATACCTTTTTCCTTCATCGATTTCTTTGCCTCTTGCATATCTTCGGGACTGAGATATAATATACCCCTCTTCTTCGGAGTGGGTTTAGCCGGTGGTTCGGGAATAGTCCAATCATCATAGTTTTTCAATATGTTATTCAATAATTCCTCAGCTTGTCCAACAGTCCGTTCCCTGAAAACACAACCAGCACAACTATCTAGGAAGTCCCTAGAAGCATCGGTTAGTCCATTATAGAAGATATCAAGTATTTCATTTTTCTTAAGAGGATGATCAGGCAAAGCATTAAGTAATTTGCAAAGCCTCCCCAAAGCTTGTGGGAGACTCTATTCTTTAGTTTGCACAAAGTTAAATATTTCTTGTAAGGGAGCTGGTTTCATATGAGCAGGAAAATATTTTTTAGAGAAGTAATAAACCATATCCTGGGGACTACACACACCACCAGGAGCAAGAGTATTGTACCAAGCTTTAGCATCACCCTTTAATGAGAAAGGAAATAATTTGAGAATAAAGTAGTAGCGAGTTTTCTCATCATGAGTAACAAGGGTGGCTATATCATTCAACTTTGTAAGATGTGCCACAATAGTTTCAGTTTCATAACCATCGAAAGGATCAGATTCAACCAAAGTAATTAACTCTAGGTCGACAGAGAATTCATAATCCTTATCAGGAAAACAGATAGGTGAAGTAGAAAACTTAGGATCACATTTGATTCTAGCATTCAGTGATTTTTCTTTATACTTGCATAGTAATTTCTCTAGATCATCTCTGTCATTGCAAGCAAGAATATCTCTAGTTGCTTCTTCACTCATAACATAACCTTCCAGTACCATAGGCATTTCATATCTAGCAAGGCTAGTTCTAGCAGGTGTTTCATGAGTTTCAGTATCAAGCTCATCATCAGATTCAACAACATCATGTTGTATAACTCTAGCAATTTGTTTATCAAGAAAATCACCAAGTGGCACATCATCATTATCAAGCAAGGTACTAGCATCATCATAAGCATCATTCATAGTAGAAGTAGCATCATCAATAACTTGTGACATATCGGAATTCATAGCATGTGATGTTGTTGCAAGTTTACTCATAACAGAAGGTGAATCTAAAGCAGAACTAGATGGCAGTTTCTTACCTCCCCTCGTACTTGAGGGAAATATCTTCGGTTTAGGATCCTTCAGATTCTTCATAGTGATAATATGATAATAATCCCAAGTGACTCAACAAATATAGCTATGCTCCCCGGCAACGGTGCCAGAAAAAGGTCTTGATAACCCACAAATATAGGGGATCGCAACAGTTTTCGAGGGTAGAGTATTCAACCCAAATTTATAGATTCGACACAAGGGGAGCCAAAGAATATTTGAAGGTATTAGCAACTGAGTTGTCAATTCAACCACACCTGGAGATTAATTATCTTCAGCAAAGTGATCAGTAGCACAGTAATATGATAGTTTTGATAGTAGTGACACCAGCAACGATAACAGTAACAGTGATAGCTGTAATTTGTAGCAAGTGTAACAGTGATGATAGCAATAGTAACGCAACAAGATCAATAAGGAGAAACTCGTAGGCTTTGGATCGGTGACTTGTTGGATGATATTCATCACGTGACAGTTATAACCTAGGGTGATACGGCACTAGCTCCAGTTCATCGATATGATGTAGGCATGTATTCTGTAAATAGTCATATGTGCTTTATTAAAAGAACTTGCATGACATCTTTTGTCCTACCCTCCCGTGGCAGCGGGGTCCATATTGGAAACTAAGGGATATTAAGGCCTCCTTTTAATAGAGAACCGGAACAAAGCATTAACACATAGTGAATACATGAATTCCTCAAACTACGGTCATCACCGAGAGTGGGTCCGGTTGTTGTCACTCCGGGGTTGTCGGATCATAACCATAGTAGGTGACTATAACTTGCCATATAGGATCTAAAACATGGATATAATGATGAATTCATAAACAGTTCAGATCTGAGTTCATGGCACTCGGGCCCAAAGTGACAAGCATTAAGCATAGCAAAGTCATAGCAACATCAATCTAAGAACATAGTGGATACTAGGGATCAGGCCCTAACAAAACTAACTCGATTACATGATGAATCTCATCCAACTCCTCACTGAACAGCGAGCCTACAAAGGAATTACTCACTCCCGGTGGGGAGCATCATGGAATTGGCGCTGGAGATGGGTTGGTGATGACGAAGAACGAAGATCCCCCTCTCCGGAGCCCCAAACGGACTCTAGATCTGCCCTCCCGAGGAAGAACAGGGCTTGGTGGCGGCTCCGTCTCGTGGATCGCGATAATTCTTTCTCCCCAATTTTTTCTGGAATGATGTGATTTTATAGTATCAGGGGGGGTCATCAGCAGGGCCACCAGGTGGGTAGAACACACCTGGGCACGCCAGGAGAGGGGGGGCGCGCCCTAGTGGGCTGTGCCCACCCAGAGGCCCCTCTCTGGTGGGTCTTGGCTCCAAAAATCCTTATTATTGATATAAAAAATTCTCGCAAAGTTTCGTTCCATTCCGAGAACTTTCATTTCTGCACAGAAACAACACCATGGTAGTTCTGCTGAAAACGGCGTCAGTCCGGGGTTAGTTTCATTCAAATCATGCAAATTAGAGTCCAAAACAAGAGGAAAAGCATGAGAAAAAGTAGATACGTTGGAGACGTATCAGGTAGCTCGGTGGATCCGGAGCTTGAATAGCAGTTTAGCCTCCGCCGACCACCCCATAAGGTTGCGCATACGTACCGCGCATACATAACTATGCACTTAAAATACCTTGGGCAACGCTGGAGGCACACTGCAGAAAGGGTCCATAGTACGGCTTGAACCTATTCAGACCTTAAATATTTTTTTCCCACTGCAGGTCCGTTAAAAAACCTACCCACTCCACAGTTGTACAGGGGATCCTCTCTAGGTCCCTCTTTCTTGCAGATGACCATCGACTCCTCCTCTCAAAGGATTCCCTACCAAGAAGAAACGGCGCAGATGTGCGGCATGGCACCATTGGGATCTTCAAACCACTACCTTTAGGCCCTGTCTAAACCTTTCCCTTGTGTAAACTTTTGGCATGTAACATGACCTTGATACACATGGCATTATCTGTAACAACACGCACTGGTATAGCGAGGTGCTATACAAGCGGGGGATAGGGGGGTCCTTTCCACACGACCCAGAAATCGTCGGGGATAGGCCCTCCTGGAACACAGGCTGGGGCCGTGTGCGATTGGGCGAGGCATCGAACCCCAATCATTTTCGTAGGTATGTACATCCCACACGGTAATCCGAGAAAAAACATTTCCGTAGGTATGTACATCCCACACGGTGAGTCCCAGAAAATCATTTCCGTAGGTATGTACATCCCACACGGTGAATCCTAGAAAACCATTTCCATAGTTATGTACATCCCACACGGTGAATCCTAGAAAAACATTTCCGTAGGTATGTATATCACACACAGTTCTTTGTGTGGAAACGTTTGTGCAAGGTGGCCTAACGCAAATAGTTCGCTGCCGGAACCCGTGTGTGATTGTTAGTTGATCGAACACGCCTACTTTCTAGAAACCGTGCGGGTTATTTGAGTTCATCGCCCACGGTGCTGTCTGAGTAACCTTCTGCAATAGAAAACCCCAATAAGCAGGGTAATTAGCCTATTATTGATAATCCATTTACTAATCAAACTGATATTTCTTATAAAACACGCCAGATATTTCATATCCATATAAAAGCAACCAGGATTTCATAATCGAATTACATTAGATAGCTTCGGCACTCAGTTACGCCATTACACAACAGCACCAAGTTTCACATGCAGCATAAAAAACCTTTGGAAAGTAGCATCATACATGGTAAATAGACAGATGAATCTCATCTGGGAAACTGCAGAAGCAGAAGGCAAATATTGAGCCTTCAGTGATGTTGAATGTCCTTGCAAATTTAGGCCAGTGGCTATGGATAATTGCCCGCCCAACCTTCGTCCTCTTCAACAAGACTTCAATATTGTACCGTGGGTGTTGAATGAATACCTTCCTCGCCTCTTGACCATGCAGGTGGTTTGGGAGGTAATCATCGGTGAACTGCTTTGAAAAGTACTGAAAACAAAGCTATGCATAAATCATTGTTGTAAATTTTGAAATGGCGCAAGGGGTAAAAACAAGGTAAAAGAGTTGGTACCATCCTATAGTTGACTGATGTCTTCTTCATTGTGCAAACAAAGATCTTTCTATATTCGTCGCAAGTTTCTTCATCCTAACAATCTTTCTGAGTTTCTTGACTTGACTGATATTCATGGACATCTCATTTCCCCATATGCAAAATGGGTCGAACAGTGGGTCTAAGCCTCTGACAGCAGGACCTACATGTGCAAGACCAAATTGTAAGAAACCTAAATATTAGAATGATTCCTGCAACCGCACAATAATGTGCTATTAGCCAAAGGACCCTTCTTGAACAAACCTCTATGGTAAACCATAGTGTCTCCCATTGTTTCCCTGCAACACACATAAGGAAGATCTTGATCAGGTTAACTGAGAGTTGCCATACTATCAGTAGAATATGTATTGAGTACAGCCAAATTCGATTGGTGTCACATGCATAACAATACAAAATTGTACCCACGACAAATGAAAATCAAATTGCAGAACTAAACCAAACAGTCAAATGGACAGCAGGCCAAATGAACCAAAATAGTTAACTGAGCAGGACATTGCAGAATAGAAACATGTACTAGAAGATAAGAGAGTTAAAAAAACAAAGAATGCTTGAGAACAGTACTATGAAATGTAGCAATTGTTGGACCAAAGTGTTAAAGGAACATTACATTTCAGAGGACCAAACTGTTAACTGAACATCAGATTGCATATTAACATTACAGAGGACAAATCACTAGAAGGCACTGGCTGTGGCCTCGAGAAAACAGCACGAACTGTATTTTAAAGTAGATAACCGCGTGGCGGTGTCGACGGTGGGCTCGAAGATGAGGTGCTCCTCCAATATCTGGCGGTCGACACGCATGGCAGCCATAGCGACCTCGTGCGCGCGTGCGGCTGATACGTCTCCGTCGTATCTACTTTTCCAAACACTATTGCCCTTGTTTTGGACTCTAACTTGCATGATTTATATGGAACTAACCCGGACTGACGTTGTTTTCAGCAGAATTGCCATGGTGTTATCTTTGTGCAGAAACAAAAGTTCTCGGAATAACCTGAAACTTCACGGAGATTATTTTTGGAAATAATAAAAAATATTGGCCAAAGAATCAAGGCCAGGGGCCCACACCCTGTCCACGAGGGTGGGAGGCGCGCCTGCCCCCCCCAAGGCGCGCCCCCTGCCTCGTGGGCCCCCTGGTGCTCCACCGACCTCAACTCCAACTCAATATATTCACGTTCGGGGAGAAAAAAATCAGAGAGAAGGATTCATCGCGTTTTACGATACGGAGCCGCCGCCAAGCCCTAAACTCTCTCGGGAGGGCTGATCTGGAGTCCGTTCGGGGCTCCGGAGAGGGGAATCCATCGCCATTGTCATCATCAACCATCCTCCATCACCAATTTCATGATGCTCACCATCATGTGTGAGTAATTCCATCGTAGGCTTGCTGGACGGTGATGGGTTGGATGAGATTTATCATGTAATCGAGTTAGTTTTGTTAGGGTTTGATCCCTAGTATCCACTATGTTCTGAGATTGATGTTGCTATGCTTAATGCTTGTCACTAGGGCCCGAGTGCCATGATTTCAGATCTGAACCTATTATGTTTTCATGAATATATGTGAGTTCTTGATCCGATCTTGCAATTCTATAGTCACCTACTATGTGTTATGATCCGGCAACCCCGAAGTGACAATAATCAGGACCACTCCCGGTGATGACCGTAGTTTGAGGAGTTCATGTATTCACTATGTGTTAATGCTTTGGCCTGGTACTCTATTAAAAGGAGGCCTTGATATCCCTTAGTTTCCATTAGGACCCCCCTGCCACGGGAGGGTAGGACAACATATGTCATGCAAGTTATTTTCCATAAGCACGTATGACTATATTCGGAATACATGCCTACATTACATTGATGAATTGGAGCTTATTCTGTGTCACCCTATGTTATGACCGTTACATGATGAACCGCATCCGGCAAAATTCTCCATCACCGATCCAATGCCTACGAGCTTTTCACATATTGTTCTTCGCTTATTTACTTTTCCATTGCTACTATTACAATCACTACAAAACTATCACTGTTACTTTTGCCACCGTTACCGTTACTATCATACTACTTTGCTACTAAATACTTTGCTGCAGATATTAAGTTATCCAGGTGTGGTTGAATTGACAACTCAACTGCTAATACTTGAGAATATTCTTTGGCTCCCCTTTTGTTGAATCAATAAATTTGGGTTGAATACTCTACCCTCGAAAACTGTTGCGATCCCCTATACTTGTGGGTTATCAAGACTATTTTCTGGCGCCGTTGCTGGGGAGCATAGCTTTGTTCTTTGAGTCACTTGGGATTTATATCTGCTGATCACTATGAGGAACTTGAAAGACGAGAAAACCAAAATTTATCCCTCAACTACGAGGGGAGGTAAGGAACTGCCATATAGCTCTGCACTTGATTCACCTTCTATTTTGAGTAAGCTTGCGACACCTAAACCTACTTCTGCTATTAATTCTGATATGTCGCATGTTATTGATGATGCCACTTCTGCTATGCATGATACTTATGATGAAACTACTTCTATGCTTGATACTACTGTGCCACTTGGTGAATTTCTTGATGAACAACTTGCTAGGGCTAGAGAGAATGAAATTATTGAAACTGATAATACTGATGATTCTCCCCCTAGATATGAATTGCTTGTTGTGCCTGAGGGTTATGTTATGGATGAAGAAACTGCTAGAGACTTTCTTGCTTGCAATGATAGAAGTGATCTTAAGAAATTATTAGCTAAGCTGAAACAAAAAACTCTGAATGCTAGAATGAAATATGATCCTGCTTATGCTACCTCACCTATCTTTGTTACTGATAAGGATTATGAATTCTCTGTTGACCCTGATATAATTACTTTGGTTGGAATCTGATCCTTTTTATGGCTATGAATCGGAAACTGTTGTGGCACATCTTACTAAATTAAATGATATAGCCACCCTGTTCACTAATGATGAGAAAACTCGCTACTATCATATCCTTAAGATATTTCCGTTCTCATTAAAGGGTGATGCTAAGATATGGTTTAATTCTCTTGATCCTGGTTGTGTGCGTAGTCCCCAGGATATGATTTATTACTTCTCTGCTAAATATTTCCCTGCTCATAAGAAACAAGCAGCTTTACGGGATATATATAATTTTGTGCAAATTGAAGAAGAGAGTCTCCCACAAGCTTGGGGGAGGCTTCTCATTTTACTTAATGCTTTGCCTGATCGTCCTCTTAAGAAAAATGAAATACTTGATATCTTTTATAATGGACTAACTGATGCTTCCAGAGACCACCTGGATAGTTGTGCTGGTTGTGTTTTCAGGGAAAGAACTATTGATCAAGCTGAAATTATATTGAATAATATGTTGACCAATGAAAATAATTGGACATTTCCTGAACCAACTCCTAAGCCAACTCCGAAGAAAAGGGTTGTTCTATTTCTCAGTCTGGAAGATATGCAAGAGGCAAAGAAATCTATGAAAGAAAAAGGTATAAAAGCTGAAGATGTTAAGAATTTACCTCCTGTTGAAGAAATACATGGTCTTAATTTACCGCCTGTTGAAGAAATACATTGTCCTGATAACCCGACACAGGTAGTAAAGGTAAATTCTCTCTATAGATTTGATGAAGGTGATATTCCTTGTTATAAGTCTGCTAGCCAATGCTTAGATGAGTTTGATAATTTTATTGTCAAACAAGAAAACTTCAATGCTTATGTTGGTAGACAATTAAAACACCATGATTATATGATTGAACACTTGGGTGATTATATGTCTAGAGTTAAAGGTGAACTTAAACTCATTAGTAAACATGCTTCTATGGTTACCACTCAAGTAGAACAAGTACTTAAAGCTCAGAATGATTTGCTCAATGAATTAAATAGTAAGAATAATGACTTTGCTGTTAGAGTTGCAACTAGAGGGGGTAAAGTGACTCAGGAACCTTTGTATCCCGAGGGCCACCCTAAGAGAATTGAGCAGGATTCTCAGAGAAATAATTTAGATGCACCTAGTCCTTCTAAAAAGAAGAAAAAGAAAAATGATAGGACTTTGCATGCTTCTAGTGAACTGTTATTGACACACCTGAGAATCCCAATGATATTTCTATCTCTGATGCTGAAACACAATTTGGTAATGAGCATGAACCTAGTGATAATGTTAATGATGATGTTCATGTTGACGCTCAACCTAGTAATGATAATGATGTAGAAATTGAACCTGCTGTTGATCTTGATAACCCACAATCAAAGAATCAACATTATGATAAGAGAGACTTCATTGCTAGGAAGCATGGTAAAGAAAGAGAGCCATGGGTTCAGAAACCCATGCCTTTTCCTCCCAAACCATCCAAGAAGAAGGATGATGAGGATTTTGAGCGCTTTGCTGAAATGATTAGACCTATCTTTTTGCGTATGCGTTTAACTGATATGCTCAAAATGAATCCTTATGCTAAGTATATGAAGGATATTGTTACAAATAAGAGAAAGATACTGGAAGCTGAAATTTCCACCATGCTTGCTAATTATACTTTTAAGGGTGGAATACCTAAGAAACTGGGAGATCCAGGAGTACCCATTATACCATGCTCCATTAAAAGAAACTATGTTAGAACTGCTTTATGTGATCTTGGAGCCGGTGTTAGTGTTATGCCTCTCTCTTTATATCGTAGAGTTGATTTGAATAAGTTGACACCTACTGAAATATCTTTGCAAATGGCCGATAAATCAACTGCTATACCTGTCGGTATTTGTGAGGATGTGCCTGTTGTGGTTGCAAACGTTACTATTTTAACGGACTTTGTTATTCTTGATATTCCCGAGGACGATAATATGTCTGTTATTCTTGGAAGACTCTTTTTGAATACTGCAGGGGCTGTTATTGATTGCAACAAAGGCAATGTCACTTTTCATGTCAATGGTAACGAGCATACGGTACACTTTCCGAGGAAACAACCTCAAGTTCATAGTATAAATTCTATTGGAAAAATTCCATCGATTATTTTTGGAGGTTTTGAATTTCCTCTTCCTACTGTCAAGAAGAAATATGATATTCTTATTATTGGGGACGTGCATATCCCCGTTGAGGTAACCTAGTGCTATTCGAAATTTCTCCGGTTCCATGTTATTCGGAATGAGTTTGTTAACAAGACCTGATCAACCTTGTTAGTGGATTCCTTTTGATGAGCATGAGATGGATGAAGTTAGAAAGCACAACCTTCTGTACCCTCCTTTTACTTTCTGTTATTTAGAATGAATAAAGTAAAAATAGTATTTTCTGTCAGTTTTCTGAATTATCCGTGCAATAAAAAATACCCCGAAAATAAAAGTTCTCCAAATGCCCTGAAATATGATTTTTTCTGGAATATTTGAGAATATCTGGCATTGAGAACACAGCAGGAGGAGCAAGCACCTGGCCATGAGGGTCCAGGGCGCGCCCACCCCCTGGGCGCGCCCACTGCCTCGTGGGCCCATGGTGGCTCCCCTCCACTTATTCCTGCACCCACACACTCCTTCTTCCTCCCAAAAAAATCACCAACCAGCTCAAGCACGAGTTCTTGCTCATTTTGCTGCCATTTTCGATCTCCTTGCTCAAAGCACCTCTCACAAAACTGCTTTGGGGGATTGTTCCTTGGTATGTGACTTCTCCAATGGTCCAATTAGTTTTTGTTCTAGTGCTTTATTCATTGCAAATTTGTGCTGCCTAGGTGACCATGTTCTTGAGCTTGCATGTTAAATTTATATGGTTCCAAGTAGTTTTAATGCATGATATAGTCTCTAGGCACTTGTGGGAGTAGTTGCTATCAATTTTGTTGAGTTTGGTTCACTTTTATTTTGAGTTACTAAAAATTTCATAAATTTTTCAGAGGAAGAAATATGTTTATGTAACATCCCAAAATTCTAAATTTTGGAATGTTATAATAAATAGATAGATTTGATTGTTTGTTGGATTGTTGTGTGATTGATTGACTGAAAGTGAGTGAAATTCGAAATCTTTTGAAAGTTAAATGAGAGGGAATAAAAGGACTTTCCCAAACTTTCATTTTGCTTTTATGATCTCCATGAATTCAAATTCTTTTCATCACAAAACCCTCGAGAGAAGATGACATGACTTCTTCCATTTATTTAAATGAAAAGGGGTGTTGAAAATATTTGAATATCATTTGAAAATATTTCCAATTCAGAAACTTCAAGCAACTCAATGATTTTCATGAGAGAAGATAAAATGACTTCTTCAAAACATATGAAATATGAGTTGGAAGTTTAAAAGGATCTAATTTAAAGTCCTTTTGGAAATTATTTTCAATTTGGAGTATTTAGGTTTTATTAAAATTATTTTTCTCCAAAATAAAAATATATGGAAAATAGGGTAACATGATTCCCTACAAAAGAAAATTGGAGAGAAATAAATTTCAATTAAATTTGGTATTTTGAAAATGATTTTTATTGGATTTTAGTAGAGCAGTAGCACTCTTTGATTTATTTGAATTTTTGTGGGTTTTATTTAATGCTAGGAAAATGCTCACGCTGTAGGAAATCTTTTTCTGAAACATTTGATATATAATATGCCTATGTACAATTTTATTTTTGTTTTCGTTATAAAGTTTTCCTTACTGTTTCTAATAAAAAAACTGTACGTACGACCCCATATTTATTATCGCCCTTGCGCTGCATATAGTATTCTGGCGTCCATCGTTTTTTTCTTCTCCTAAATGGGCCAGGGCCCAGCCGGCCATAATGCTTCCCATTTTTTTTCTCTCCATAGTTTTTCTTTTTTTTTAATTTCAAAAAAAAACTGCAGCGCCGCAGCCGGCCCGTGGTTCTTTTAGCCCATGCGGTTCCCCGTTTATTTTATTTATTCGTTTACGTTTAGTCCACATTGCCTAGCTTTAACCCCTAAACCTCTTTTCCACCTATAAATATAGACAATAGAGCCTCCAAAAAATATCCATTGCGGGTTAAATCAATATTTTGGTTTGCCTAAGCTAAAAAAATTATTTCTCCTCTCGGCGGACTTTTGGGAAGTTGTCTCCACACTCTCAAGTCGTCTTTTCTATACTTATAAAGGTATATTTATTCGTTCTCTGTATTTATACGTAGATCTAGAATTTCTTTTATCCGTAGCTATTTTTTTTTCTTCTGCAAAACAGCTTGGCCCTGATTTTTCAAATAGCCATAACTTTTTACTCGTTCATCCAAATTAGATGAAACCAGCGCTTATAGTTTCGTCTTGTTTTCACCTATCCAGTTAACCTGTCACGTCAACTTTTTGAAATTTTCAAATTTCGAAATTTGTTCAAATTCATATTCAAACTTCTTTTGTTCATAACTTAAGTTCCGTAACTCCGTTTGAGTTGATTCTTTTTGCAAAGCGAAGCCCTTGACCTAAACTTTCTGATAAGGCCAAATTCACATAATTTTGGTACTGTTAGAAATTGTTTTATGTTGCAAGAGTTATTTGCTTGGTTTTGATGTTTTCCGAAGTATCTTCTTCGTTCTTCTCGATCTTTTGAGTGATTGCTTATGTGTGGTTACTATTGCTTGCTTACGATAAATTGACGGAGTGTGACGAGTAGATCTATCAAGAGTTTTGAGTGCGAATCATCTTCATCAACATTGCAGGCAAGTTCACACTTTGATCATATCCCTTTCATACCCAGTTTTTATGCATTAGATTCAACCCTCAAACATTGCATGAGTAGGATTGATAACATGTGGGTATTGGGAAGTAGTTGATGAGGTAGTACCTATTGCCCTGTTTACAATCAAACCTTTGGGAGTTACTTCACGTTTTCTTATATTGCTATGCTATGCTCGTAGACGTGGATTGGGTTTGTGTGAATTTCCATAACAGATGTGAGATTGTTAATTAATGGTTCAACTTAAGGTGGCTACTTAAATAAACATCTGGGTAGATTGAGGCACCTGGAGAACCCAGTGTTGCCTGTATTTTTGGATATCCCGGAGTACCCGTGTGATCATCCTATGGACCGCCACCCAGAGTCAAAGGGATCATAAGATTATTCATGCTAGAAACTTCCGTGTGCAGCCACAAACCATTATGGGCTCTGGCATAGTTGAGTAAGTTGTGTGAGCTCTTGAAGAGGTGGACTAGCAGATGTAGGGGGATTGTAGGTGTAACGGTCTGCCCGGAGTAGAGAGTAAATGCTTCTGAAAGACTGTGTCTCGATCATCCGTTTCTCAAACACCATGTAGTGCGAGAAATCCAACGGAGGAGATCGAGTCTTGTGGGGAAAAGTGCGCAAACCTCTGCAGAGTGTACAAACTAATCATGATTAGCCGTGTCCCCGGTTATGGACATTTTGAGTATCTAGTTCTTGGATTATCCCGTTGATCTCATCATGTTACTTAATTTAAATTTGATTTGGGTTTAATCACGTTCTTAATTGGGATTGAGATGCTGTCAACCATCTCAATGTTTCACAACCACAATGGTAGTTAAATAAAATTTATTCCTTTGCAGTAGGGAAAAATTGGCTTTTCGCAAAAACAGTATAACCATAGAGCTTTTCCACCAGCCATATATGCATGTAGTGATAGCCTTTGTTCATCATTTCCCTATGGTGTGAATTTGCCAGCATATTCCATGTGTTGACCCGTTTACGGGCTGCAACGTTTCATGTTGCAGGATATCTTACGACGAGTAAGTGATTCGTTAGGGTTACAATTTCTACACTCAACTTTGCCGTTGGTGTTGATGGGAATCCACAACCTTGTTACTTCCGCTATTTGGATTGAGGTAATAGTATTTACGTTACTTTATACATGTGATTTACCTCTGTTATAAATCCTCGAGTACTGTGTGTGTCAGCATACCGATCCAGGGATGACACCTAAGCACAGAGACTTGATCCATTCGGGTCGGGTCGCTACAGTTTAGGAAAATGTACCAAGGTGGTCCTTCAAGGAAGCAAGGGCCCAAGCCCGCAATATGCGATGCGGACGATGAACCTCCAAGGGAAGCTCAAGTGCGGGCTTGTGAATGGCCTTCAGAGGACTTTATGGATCGAGCAGGAATCAAGGAAGAATTTAACGCATATGTGTGTAACGCTGATCTTGTGAGCTTCGAGGTATATAAGTGCCGTCAGTACCACTATCTCACTGATTCCTTTGTGAGGAGGTTTGCATTTTCATCATCACGCAATTCTCAAACTGTCCTGTGTGATCTTTATGAAAATTCTTATACTATGGACTTAGAGGATTTTAATACTGCTTGCAAACTTCCACAATGGGGTAGTCCTAGTGAACCTCGCAAATATGAGTTTAGAGATTTTCTTGCTAGTATAACCGTGGGGGAGTCTAGAGATATAACACAAGCTACCATAGGGAGCATTCATTTTCCTGCTATACATTATTTTGCTCTCTTCATAGGTAGGTGCATAAATGGTAAGGATGAAGCATGTCACATGTGTGTCCCTGATCTCAGTGTTCTCAGGAGCGCTGTGTTAGGAGATAAACATTATAATTTGGGAGCCATTGTTGAACGTAGGTTGCATAATAATAGAATTAATGGAGATTTCTTTGGTGGAATTTATGCAACCCGTCTAGCTAATTTTCTTGGAATACCTATTCGTGATTATGATATGGAATTGCCTCCTTCTTATCTAGATATTAATGCCATGGTTCACCATCAGTTTGTTGAGAGGAATGAACCGCCTCTCCAGTACCGACTAATCTTTGATAGGCGTCACGCCATCAATATTGTCCTCCCTGCTCCTACTCTCTTTGACTTTCAGGCAAAGGGGGGATATGTCATAACCAGGGAGGAGGCAAATGAGTACGAGAGGAGGACGAGGGCAGCTCGCCTCCAAGATGCAGCCCACGATGCAATAGCCGCTGCATCTCAGTACGACCCCAACTACAACTCAGGATATCCGCTAGTCCAGCCGTGGCCATAGACCAACTTAGGACAAAAGCCTAAGCTTGGGGGAGTACGTATTTCTCACTGACATTACATCCATATTCACACACTCATGCTAGTTATCGGTGCTCAACTTTTTCACTGTAATATCCATGCTAGTTTATTTTCCTTTTTATGCTTTCTTCTTGTGTGTTTGATAAACCTTAAGAAAAAAAATTAGTTGTAGCTCTTAGCTAGTTTACTTTCCTTGTTGTAGTAGTAATAATTAAAAAGAAAACCCAAAAAGATTTCCCGTTCTTCTTTTTGCTTGTTGGGAGCCTTCCCGTGTAAATAGTTTTATTTCTTTTCTTTTCTTTGGGGGTCGATAGGAGAAGACCATAATGAAATTGTTGAAGTGGCTCTTATATGCATTATTGTTGATTTAACCAAGAGCCCATATTGCCTTGTCTTCTCCTTCGTATTGAATGCTTGCAGATTCCAGCTTAGTCCAATGCACATGCACTATTATTATTCACATCGTTCGGTCGTGCAAGTGAAAGACAATTATGACGATATATGATGATCTGATTGAGATGAGAGAAGCTGGTCTGAACTCGACCTCTTTTGTTTTTGTAAATATGATTAGTTCATCGTTCCTGATTCAGCCTATTATGAATAAACATGTTTGCAATGACAATTAGATATTATAGTTGCTTATGCCATGCTTAATTAGCTAGGAGTTTATAATGGTTTATCTTGCGTGCCAACATGCTATTAAAATGGTTGTGATGTGGGATGATAGGGTGGTATCCTCCTTTGAATGATTCCAGTGACTGGACTTGGCACATGTTCACACATGTAGTTGAAACAAATCAACATAGCCTTCACGATATTTATGTTCATGGTGGATTATATCCTACTCATGCTTGCACTCAATGTTTATTAATTTTAATGCATGTTCATGACTGTTGTTGCTCTCTAGTTGGTCGCTTCCCAGTCTTTTTCTAGCCTTCACTTGTACTAAGCGGGAATACTGCTTGTGCATCCAATTCCTTAAACCCCAAAGTTATTCCATATGAGTCCACCATACCTTCCTATATGCGGTATCTACCTGCCGTTCCAAGTAAATTTGTATGTGCCAAACTCCAAACCATCAATTGAAATTATGTTTTGTATGCTCGAATAGCTCATGTATCAACTAGGGCTGTCTGTTGTTGGGGAACGTAGGAGAAATTAAAAAAAAAATACGTATCACCAAGATCAATCTATGGAGTCATCTAGCAACGAGAGAGAGGGGAGTGCATCTACACACCCTTGTAGATCGCGCGCGGAAGCGTTCAAGAGAACGGGGTTGATGGAGTCGTACTCGTCGTGATCCAAATCAGCGATGATCCTAGCGCCGAACGGACGGCACCTCCGCGTTCAACACACGTACGGAGCGGGGACGTCTCCTCCTTCTTGATCCAGCAAGGGGGGAGGAGAAGTTGATGGAGATCCAGCAGCACGACGGCGTGGTGGTGGAAGTAGCGGGATCCCGGCAGGGCTTCGCCAAGCGCAAGCGGGGAGGAAGAGGTGTCACGGGAGGGAGGGAGGCGCCAGGGCTTGGGGTGCTGCTCCCATGCGCCTCCCCACTATATATAGGGGTGGAGGGGGCTGGTTTCTTGCCCTCCAAGTCCATTGGGGCGTTGGCAAAGGTGGGGGAAAGAAATCCCATCATTTCCCTTCCCCACCGATTGTTATCCCCCTTTTTTAGGGATCTTGATCTTATCCCTTCGGGATATGATCTTATTCCTTCTAAGGTGGGATCTTGGTGCGCCTTGACCAGGGGTGTGGGGCCTTGCCCCCACTACCCACGTTCATGTGGGTCCCCCATGCAGGTGGGCCCCACTTCAGAACCTTCTAGAACCTTCCCGGTACAATACCGAAAAATCCTGAACATTTTCCGGTGGCCAAAATAGGACTTCCCATATATAAATCTTTACCTCCGGACCATTCCGGAACTCCTCGTGACATCCGGGATCTCATCCGGGAATCCGAACGACTTTCGGATTTCCGCATACTAATATCTCTACAGCTCTAGCGTCACCGAACCTTAAGTGTGTAGACCCTACGGGTTCGGGAGACATGCAGACATGACCGAGACGACTCTCCGGTCAATAACCAACAGTGGGATCTGGATACCCATGTTGGCTCCCACATGTTCCACGATGATCTCATCGGATGAACCACGATGTCGAGGATTCAATCAATCCCGTATACAATTCCCTTTGTCAATCGGTACGTTACTTGCCCGAGATTTGATCGTCGGTATCCCAATACCTTGTTCAATCTCGTTACCGGCAAGTCACTTTACTCGTACCGTAACGCATGATCCCGTGGCTAACTCCTTAGTCACATTGAGCTCATTATGATGATGCATTACCGAGTGGGCCCAGAGATACCTCTCTGTCATACGGAGTGACAAATCCCAGTCTCGATTCGTGCCAACCCAACAGACACTTTCGGAGATACCTGTAGTGCACCTTTATAGCCACCCAGTTACGTTGTGACGTTTGGTACACCCAAAGCATTCCTACGGTATTCGGGAGTTGCACAATCTCATGGTCTAAGGAAATGATACTTGACATTAGAAAAGCTCTAGCAAACGAACTACACGATCTTGTGCTATGCTTAGGATTGGGTCTTGTCCATCACATCATTCTCCTAATGATGTGATCCCGTTATCAATGACATCCAATGTCCATAGTCAGGAAACCATGACTATCTGTTGATCAACGAGCTAGTCAACTAGAGGCTTACTAGGGACATGTTGTGGTCTATGTATTCACACATGTATTACGGTTTCCAGTTAATACAATTATAGCATGAACAACAGACAATTATCATGAACAAGGAAATACAATAATAACCATTTTATTATTGCCTCTAGGGCATATTTCCAACAGTCTCCCACTTGCACTAGAGTCAATAATCTAGTTCATATCACCATGTGATTAACACTCAAAGTTCACATCGCCATGTGACTAATACCCAAGAGTTTACTAGAGTCAATAATCTAGTTCACATCACTATGTGATTAACACTCAATGAGTTCTAGGGTTTGATCATGTTATGCTTACGAGAGAGGTTTTAGTCAACGGGTCTGCAACATTCAGATCCGTGTGTGCTTTACAAATCTCTGTCATCTTGTAGATGCAGCTACCACGCGCTACTTGGAGCTATTCCAAATAACTGCTCTACTATACGAATCCGGTTCACTACTCAGAGTCATCTGGATTAGTGTCAAAGTTTGCATCGACGTAACCCTTTACGACGAACCCCCTTTCCACCTCCATAATCGAGAAAATTCCTTAGTCCACTAGATACTAAGGATAAGTTCGACCGCTGTCATGTGATCCCTTCCTGGATCACTATTGTACCCCTTGACTAACTCATGGCAAGGCACACTTCAGGTGCGGTACACAGCATAGCATATTGTAGAGCCTACGTCTAAAGCATAGGGGACGACCTTCGTCCTTTCTCTTTCTTCTGCCGTGGTCAGGTCTTGAGTCTTACTCAATACTCACACCTTGTAACACAGCCAAGAACTCCTTCTTTGCTGATCTATTTTGAACTCCTTCAAAATCTTGTCACGGTATGTATTCATTTGAAAGTACTATTAAGCGTTTTTGATCTATCCTTATAGATCTTGATGCTCAATGTTCAAGTAGCTTAATCCAAGTTTTCCATTAAAAACACTTTTCAAATAACCCTGGATGCTTTCCAGAAATTCTACATCATTTCTGATCAACAATATGTTAACAACATATACTCATCAAAAATTCTATAGTGCTCCCACTCACTTCTTTGGAAATACAAGTTTCTCATGAACTTTGTATAAACCCAAAATCTTTGATCATCTCATCAAAGCATTCATTCCAACTTCGAGATGCTTACTCCAATCCTTAGAAGGATTGCTGGAGCTTTGCATACTTGTTAGCATCTTTCAGGATTGACAAAACCTTCTGGTTGTATCACATACAACCTTTCCTCAAGAAAATCGTCGAGGAAACAATGTTTTGACATCCTATCTGCAAGATTTCATAAATAATGCAGTAACTGCTAATATAATTCTAACAGACTCTTAGCATCGCTACGAGTGAGAAAGTCTCATCGCAGTCAACTCCTTGAACTTGCCGGAAAACATCTTAATGACAAGTCGAGCTTTCTTAATGGTGACACTTACCATCATTGTCTGTCTTCCCTTTAAAATCCATGTGTACCCAACAGCCTTACGACCATCAAGTAGTTCTTTCAAAGTCTATACTTTGTTTTCATACATGGATCCTCTCGGATTTTATGGCCTCGAGCCATTCGTCGGAATCCGGGCCCACCATCGCTTATCCATAGCTCGTAGTTTCATTGTTGTCTAGCAACATGACTTCCAAGACAGGATTACGTACCACTCTGAAGTAGTACGCATCCTTGTCGTCCTATGAGGTTTGGTAGTGACTTGATCTGAAGTTTCATGATCACTATCATAAGCTTCCACTTCAATTGGTGTAGGTGCCACAGGAACAACTTCCTGTGCCCTGCTACACATTAGTTGAAGTGACGGTTCAATGACCTCATCAAGTCTCCACCATCCTCCCACTCAATTCTTTCGAGAGAAACTTTTCCTCGAGAAAGGACCCGTTTCTAGAAACAATCACTTTTGCTTCCAGATCTGAAATAGGAGGTATACCCAACTATTTTGGGTATTCTATGAAGATGCATTTATCCGCTTTGGGTTCGAGCTTATCAGCCTGAAACTTTTTCACATAAGCGTCGCAGCCCCAAACTTTTAAGAAACGACAGCTTAGGTTTCTCTAAACCATAGTTCATACGGTGTCGTCTCAACGGAATTGCGTGGTGCCCTATTTAAAGTGAATGCGGTTGTCTCTAATGCCTAACCCATAAACGATAGTTGTAATTCGATAAGAGACATCATGGTATGCACCATATCCAATAGGGTGCAGTTATGATGTTCGGACACACCATCACAATATGGTGTTCCAGGCGGTATTAGTCGTGAAACAATTTCCACAATTTCTTAATTGTGTGCCAAACTCGTAACTCAGATATTCATCTCTATGATCATATCACAGACATTTTATCCTCTTGTCACGACGATCTTCAACTTCACTCTGAAATTACTTGAACCTTTCAATAATTCAGACCTGTGTTTCATCAAGTAAATATTCTCAGCATCTACTCAAATCATCTGTGAAGTAAGAACATAACGATATCCACTGCGTGCCTCAGCACTCATTGGACTGCACACATCAAATGTATTACTTCCAACAAGTTGCTCTCTTGTTCCATCTTACTGAAAACGAGGCCTTTCAGTCATCTTGCCCATGTGGTATGATTTGCATGTCTCAAGTGATTCAAAATCAAGTGAGTCCAAATGATCCATCTGTATGGACTTTCTTCATGCATATATACTAATAGACATGGTTCGCATGTCTCAATCTTTTCAAAAACGAGTGAGTCCAAAGATCCATCAACATGGAGCTTCTTCATGCGTTTTATACCAATATGACTCAAGTGGCAGTGCCACAAGTATGTGGTACTATCATTACTATCTTATATCTTTTGGCATGAACATGTGTATCACTACGATCGAGATTCAATAAACCATTCATTTTAGGTGCAAGACCATTGAAGGTATTATTCAAATAGACAGAGTAACCATTATTCTCCTTTAATGAATAACCGTATTGCGATAAACATAATCCAATCATGTCTATGCTCAACGCAAACACCAAATAATTATTATTCAGGTTTAACCCCAATCTCGATGGTAGAGGGAGCATGCGATGCTTGATCACATCAACCTTGGAAACACTTCCAACACATATCGTCATCTCACCTTTAGCTAGTCTCCGTTTATTCCGCAGCTTTTATTTCGAGTTACTAACACTTAGCAAACGAACCGGTATCTAATACCCTGGTGCTACTGGAGTACTAGTAAAGTACACATTAATATAATGTATATCCAATATACTTCTGTCGACCTTGCCAGCCTTCTCATCTACGAAGTATCTAGGGTAGTTCTGCTTCAGTGACCGTTCCCCTCATTTCAGAAGCACTTAGTCTCGGGTTTGGGTTCAACCTTGGGTTTCTTCACTAGAGCAGCAACTGATTTACCGTTTCATGAATTATCCCTTCTTGCCCTTGCCCTTCTAGAAACTAGTGGTTTTACTAACCATCAACAATTGATGCTCCTTCTTGATTTCTACTTTCGCGGTGTCAAACATCACGAGTTGCTCAAGGATCATCATGTCTATCCTTGATATGTTATAGTTCATCACGAAGCTCTAATAGCTTGGTGGCAGTGACTATGGAGAACCATCACTATCTCATCTGGAAGATTAACTCCCACTCGATTCAAGTGATTGTAGTACTCAGACAATCTGAGCACATGCTCAACGATTGAGCTTTTCTCCCTTAGTTTGCAGGCTTAAGAAACTTGTCAGAGGTCTCATACCTCTTGACGTGGGCATTAGTCTGAAATCCCAATTTCAGTCTTTGGAACATCTCATATGTTCTGCGACATTTCAAAACCGTCTTTGGTGCCACAATTTTAAACCGTTAGCATCACACACTGAACTATCATGTAGTCATCAAAACGTGTATGTCAGATGTTTCGTAACATCTACAGACGACGCTCGAGGTTCAGCACACCGAGCGGTGCATTAAGGACATAAGCCTTCTGTGCAGCAATGAGGACAATCCTCAGTTTACGGACCCAGTCCGCATAATTGCTACTATCAACTTTCAACTAAATTTTCTCTAGGAACATATCTTAGTATAACTAAAGCGTAAGCTACGACATTATTTGCAAAGACCTTTTGACTATGTTCATGATAATTAAGTTCATCTGATTATTTAATGAACTCCCACTTAGATAGACATCCCTCTAGTCATCTAAGTGATACATGATCCGAATCGACTAGGCCGTGTCCGATCATCACGTGAGACGGACTAGTCATCATCGGTGAACATCTCCATGTTGATCGTATCTACTATACGACTCATGTTCGACCTTTCGGTCTCTTTTGTTCCGAGGCCATGTCTGTACATGCTAGGCTCGTCAAGTCAACCTAAGTGTTTTGCTTGTGTTCCGAGGCCATGTCTGTACATGCTAGGCTCGTCAAGTCAACCTAAGTGTTTTGCTTGTGTTCCGAGGCCATGTCTGTACATGCTAGGCTCGTCAACACCCGTTGTATGCGAACGTTAGAATCTATCACACCCGATCATCACGTGGTACTTCGAAACAACGAACCTTCGCAACGGTGCACAGTTAGGGGGAACACATCTCTTGAAATTTTAGTGAGGGATCATCTTATTTATGCTACCGTCGTTCTAAGCAAATAAGATGTAAACATGACAAACATCACATGCAAATCATAAAGTGACATGATATGGCCAATATCATCTTGCGCCTTTTGATCTCCATCTTCGAGGCGCGGCATGATCACCTTCGTCACCGGCATGACACCATGATCTCCATCATCATGATCTCCATCATCATGATCTCCATCATCGTGTCTTCATGAAGTTGTCTCGCCAACTATTACTTCTACTACTATGGCTAACGGTTAGCAATAAAGTAAAGTAATTACATGGCGATTTTCATTGACACGCAGGTCATACAATAAATTAAGACAACTCCTATGGCTCCTGCCGGTTGTCATACTCATCGACATGCAAGTCGTGATACCTATTACAAGAACTTGATCAATCTCATACATCACATATATAATTCATCACATCCTTTTGGCCATATCACATCACATAGCATACCCTGCAAAAACAAGTTAGACGTCCTCTAATTGTTGTTGCATGTTTTACGTGGCTGCTATGGGTTTCTAGCAAGAACGTTTCTTACCTACGCAAAAGCCACAACGGTGATATGCCAATTGCTATTTACCCTTCATAAGGACCCTCTTCATCAAATCCGATCCGACTAAAGTGGGAGAGACAGACACCCGCTAGCCACCTTATGCATCAAGTGCATGTCAGTCGGTGGAACCTGTCTCACGTAAGAGTACGTGTAAGGTCGGTCCGGGCCGCTTCATCCCACAATGCCGCCGAATCAAGATAAGACTAGTAACGGCAAGAAAATTGAACAAATCATCGCCCACAACTACTTTGTGTTCTACTCGTGCATAGAATCTACGCATAGACCGGGCTCATGATGCCACTGTGGGGAACGTAGGAGAAATTTAAAAAAAAATTACGTATCACCAAGATCAATCTATGGAGTCATCTAGCAACGAGAGAGAGGGGAGTGCATCTACATACCCTTGTAGATCGCGCGCGGAAGCGTTCAAGAGAACGGGGTTGATGGAGTCGTACTCGTCGTGATCCAAATCAGCGATGATCCTAGCGCCGAACGGACGGCACCTCCGCGTTCAACACACGTACGGAGCGGGGACGTCTCCTCCTTCTTGATCCAGCAAGGGGGGAGGAGAAGTTGATGGAGATACAGCAGCACGACGGCGTGGTGGTGGAAGTAGCGGGATCCCGGCAGGGCTTCGCCAAGCGCAAGCGGGGAGGAAGATGTGTCACGGGAGGGAGGGAGGCGCCAGGGCTTGGGGTGCTGCTCCCATGCGCCTCCCCACTATATATAGGGGTGGAGGGGGCTGGTTTCTTGCCCTCCAAGTCCATTGGGGCGTTGGCAAAGGTGGGGGAAAGAAATCCCATCATTTCCTTCCCCACCGATTGTTATCCCCCCTTCTTAGGGATCTTGATCTTATCCCTTCGGGATATGATCTTATTCCTTCTAAGGTGGGATCTTGGTGCGCCTTGACCAGGGGTGTGGGGCCTTGCCCCCACTACCCACGTTCATGTGGGCCCCCCATGCAGGTGGGCCCCACTTCGGAACCTTCTAGAACCTTCCCGGTACAATACCGAAAAATCCCGAACATTTTCCGGTGGCCAAAATAGGACTTCCCATATATAAATCTTTACCTCCGGACCATTCCGGAACTCTTCGTGACATCCGGGATCTCATCCGGGACTCCGAACGACTTTCGGATTTCCGCGTACTAATATCTCTACAGCTCTAGCGTCACCGAACCTTAAGTGTGTAGACCCTACGAGTTCGGGAGACATGCAGACATGACCGAGACGACTCTCCGGTCAATAACCAACAGCGGGATCTGGATACCCATGTTGGCTCCCACATGTTCCACGATGATCTCATCGGATGAACCACGATGTCGAGGATTCAATCAATCCCGTATACAATTCCCTTTGTCAATCGATACGTTACTTGCCCGAGATTCGATCGTCGGTATCCCAATACCTTGTTCAATCTCGTTACCGGCAAGTCACTTTACTCGTACCGTAACGCATGATCCCGTGGCTAACTCCTTAGTCACATTGAGCTCATTATGATGATGCATTACCGAGTGGGCCCAGAGATACCTCTCCGTCATACGGAGTGACAAATCCCAGTCTCGATTCGTGCCAACCCAACAGACACTTTCGGAGATACCTGTAGTGCACCTTTATAGCCACCCAGTTACGTTGTGACGTTTGGTACACCCAAAGCATTCCTACGGTATCGGGGAGTTGCACAATCTCATGGTCTAAGGAAATGATACTTGACATTAGAAAAGCTCTAGCAAACGAACTACACGATCTTGTGCTATGCCTAGGATTGTGTCTTGTCCATCACATCATTCTCCTAATGATGTGATCCCGTTATCAATGACATCCAATGTCCATAGTCAGGAAACCATGACTATCTGTTGATCAATGAGCTAGTCAACTAGAGGCTTACTAGGGACATGTTGTGGTCTATGTATTCACACATGTATTACGGTTTCCAGTTAATACAATTATAGTATGAACAACAGACAATTATCATGAACAAGGAAATACAATAATAACCATTTTATTATTTCCTCTAGGGCATATTTCCAACATCTGTATCTTCCATGCTAGGCGGGTCATTCTCAAGAGGAGTGGACTCCGCTCCTCACTCACGAGAAAATGGCTGGTCACCGGGAGGCCCAGTCCCATGCTTTATGCAAACCAAATCAAAATAATTGCAAAGAAAACTACCCCGGGACTCTTGTTAGTTGGAGGCACTCGTTGTTTCGAGCAAGCCATGGATTGATGCTTGTTGGTGAAGGGGGAGTAAAACTTTACCATTCTGTTTGGGAACCGCCTATAATGTGTGTAGCATGGAAGATATCGCCATCTCTCGGTTGTTATGTTGACAATGAAAGTATGCCGCTCAAAATATTATTTATCTCTATTTCAAAATCAAGCTCTGGCACCTCTACAAATCCCTGCTTCCCTCTGCGGAGGGCCTATCCATTTACTTTTATGTTGAGTCATCACCCTCTTATTAAAAAGCACCAGCTGGAGAGCACCGCTGTCATTTGCATCCATTACTATTAATTTGTATTGGGTATGACTATGACTGGATCTCTTTTACCATGAATTACAATGTTTAGTCAGTCCTTGATCTTTAAAGGTGCTCTGCATTTATGTTTTGCGGTCTCAGAAAGGGCTAGCGAGATACCATCTTGTTATATCATATTATGATTGTTTTGAGAAAGTGTTGTCATCCGAGATTTATTATTATTGCTCGCTAGTTGATTATGCCATTGACATGAGTAAACATGAGACCTAAGTGTTATTGTGAATATGGTTAGTCATAATCTTTGCTGAAAACTTGAATGCTGGCTTTACATATTTACAACAACAAGAGCAAACAGAGTTTGTAAAAGTTTTTCTTTATCACTTTCAGTTTATCAACTGAATTGCTTGAGGACAAGCAAAGGTTTAAGCTTGGGGGAGTTGATATGTCTCCGTCGTATCTACTTTTCCAAACACTTTTGCCCTTGTTTTGGACAATAACTTGCATGATTTGAATGAAACTGACCCGAACTGACACTATTTTCAGCATAATTGCCATGGTGTTATCTTTGTGCAGAAACAAAAGTTCTCGGAATGACCTGAAACTTCACGGAGATTATTTTTGGAAATAATAAAAAATATTGGCGAAAGAATCAAGTCCAGGGGGCCCACACCCTGTCCACGAGGGTGGGAGGCGCGCCTGCCCCCCCAGGGCGCGCCCCTGCCTCGTGGGCCCCCTGGTGCTCCACTGACCTCAACTCCAACTCTATATATTCACGTTCGGGGAGAAAAAATCATAGAGAAGGATTCATCACGTTTTACGATACGGAGCCGCCGCCAAGCCCTAAACTCTCTCGGGAGGGCTGATCTGGAGTCTGTTCGGGGCTCCGGAGAGGGGAATCTGTCACCATCGTCATCATCAACCATCTTCCATCACCAATTTCATGATGCTCACCGCCGTGCGTGAGTAATTCCATCGTAGGCTTGCTGGACGGTGATGGGTTGGATGAGATTTATCATGTAATCGAGTTAGTTTTGTTAGGGTTTGATCCCTGGTATCCATTATGTTCTGAGATTGATGTTGCTATGACTTTGCTATGCTTAATGCTTGTCACTAGGGCCCGAGTGCCATGATTTCAGATCTGAACGTATTATGTTTTCATGAATATATGTGAGTTCTTGATCCTATCTTGCAAGTCTATACTCACCTACTATGTGTTATGATCCGGCAACCCTGAAGTGACAATAATCGGGACCACTCTCGGTGATGACCGTAGTTTGAGGAGTTCATGTATTCACTATGTGTTAATGCTTTGGTCCGGTACTCTATTAAAAGGAGGCCTTAATATCCCTTAGTTTCCATTAGGACCCCGCTGCCACGAGAGGGTAGGACAAAAGATGTCATGCAAGTTCTTTTCCATAAGCACGTATGACTATATTCGGAATACATGCCTACATTACATTGATGAATTGGAGCTATTTCTGTGTCACCCTATGTTATGACTGTTACATGATGAACCGCATCCGGCATAATTCTCCATCACCGATCCAATGCCTACGAGCTTTTCACATATTGTTCTTCGCTTGTTTACTTTTCCGTTGCTACCGTTACAATCACTATAAAACTATCACTGTTACTTTTGCCACCGTTACTGTTACTATCATACTACTTTGCTACTAAATACTTTGCTGCAGATATTAAGTTATCCAGGTGTGGTTGAATTGACAACTCAACTGCTAATACTTGAGAATATTCTTTGGCTCCCTTTGTGTCGAATCAATAAATTTGGGTTGAATACTCTACCCTCGAAAACTATTGCGATCCCCTATACTTGTGGGTTATCAGCGGCTGCATGCTACTGAGCTCCACGTTATACTGCGTGCAAAATGGCTGTGGGCGGCGCTTAATTGGAGGAGGGGGCAGTGATTTTGGTGGAAGGTGTCGCGCCGTCGGTCAGGGCATGTGGGACGGAAAAGGAGGAGGATGGTGTGGGTGGGGTGTGGATTACCTGACCATATCGACGAGGCCGCGTAGCAAGAAGAAGGGGCGGCGGCGAGGAGGCTGCGCAGCAAGAAGAAGGGTCGGCGGCGAGGAGGCCGCGCAGCAAGAAGAAGGGTCGCCAGCGAGGAGGCGGCGCTGCAAGAAGAAGGGTCGCTGGTGAGGAGGCGGCGCTGCAAGAAGAAGGGTAGCCGGCGAGGAGGCGGCGCTGCAAGAAGAAGGGTCGCCGGCGAGGAGGCTGAGCTGCCAGTAAGCAGCAGTGAAGGTTTGAACTTGGAAAGCAAGCAGGAAAAGTGGAAATGTGGCTTTTGATAGGAGGGAGGGGGTGGGGAGATAGATATTTCCACGGTGGCAAAAAAAATTTTGCTCGATGCCGCGAGAAACTGGCGCGCAAGTGTGGTTCAAGCGGGGGCGGTGGACTGTAGACGAAGAAGCTTCCTACGTAAGCCAGACAAGACGGTGCGCCAAGATATTTTATATCGCATCCCACACGATTCTTTCTAGTAAACTGTTTGTGGTATACCTGATTTTCTCATTATGCCTTGAAATACAAAATGGTGTTACGGAGGGAAAGGACGGTGTTTGAATTGCTAGAACATTTACGTATAGTGAACATGCAACTAGTAAATGAGTGTCGTGTTTAAATTTGGAATTATTCCGGGTTTGTTTGGCATTTTTATGCATTAATTGAGTTTCTGGGCATTTAATGTGCATAATTCAAAACACGCCTAGGCCGGAAGGATTGAGAAACTTGGTTTTTAAATTCCTGTAAATCCAAAACACGCCTAAAAATCATGAAACTTGGCATGGTGTCAAGACATGGCACCAACATGCTGCGGTAATTTTTTTGGCCGAATTGGGACAAGCTTTGGTGTAAGCTTCTTGCAAACCGGAGCTTCCCTCAAGAAGGCTCGTGGTTCCGAGAGGGAACGTGTCACCTCCATTTGCGAAACGAGATACGTACACCGCCTTCTCCTGCCTTAATTTTTTTACATAGGCAGATTAGACCAAATAGAAGTGTCATGCTAAATTTTGGAATTATTCCAGGTTTGTTTGGCCTTTTTATACATTAATTGAGTTTCTAGGCATTTAATGTGCATAATTCAAATTTGAACTACAAGCACATGCTCCAGTGCACCAAAGTTGGTTGAAAAATCACATGTGTGTCCTTGGGTGTATTTTTAGGTCCCATGCAAGAAATGGGAATGAAATTCAAACATCTGGGCGTCGTGGCTTGGCCGGAAAGATTGAGAAACTTGGTTTTTAAATTCCTGTAAATCCAAAACATGCCTGAAAATCATGAAACTTGGCATGGTGTCATGACATGGCACCAATATGCTGCGGTAATTTTTTAGGCCGAATTGGGACAAACTTTGGTGTAAGCTTGTTGCAAACCGGAGCTTCCCTCAAGAAGCTCGTGGTTCCTAGAAGGAACGTGTCACCTCCGTGTGCGAAACGACATACGTACACTGCCTTCTCCCGCCTTAATTTTTTACACGAGAGATTAGACCAAATAGAAGTATAGTGCTAAAATTTGGAATTATTCCAGGTTCGTTTGGCCTTTTTCATACATTAATTGAGTTTCTGCGCATTTAATGTGCATAATTCAAATTTGAACTACAAGCACATGCTCCAGTGCATCAAAGTTGGTTGAAAAATCACATGTGTGTCCTTGGGTGTATTTATAGGTCCCATGCAAGAAATGAGAATGAAATTCAAACATCTGGGCGTCGTGGCTCGGCCGGAAAGATTGAGAAACTTGGTTTTTTTTAATTCTTGTAAATCCAAAACATGCGTGAAAATCATGAAACTTGGCATGATGTCATGACATGGCACCAACATGCTGCGGTAGTTTTTTAGGCCGAATTGGGACAAGCTTTGGTGTAAGCTTCTTGCAAAACAGAGCTTCCCTCAAGAAGGCTCGTGGTTCCGAGAGGGAACGTGTCACCTCCGTGTGTGAAACGACATACGTACACTGCCTTCTCCCGCCTTAATTTTTTTACACAGGCAGATTAGACCAAATAGAAGTATCATGCTAAATTTTGGAATTATTCCTGGTTCGTTTGGCCTTTTTTATACATTAATTGAATTTCTGCGCATTTAATGTGCATAATTCAAATTTGAACTACAAGCACATGCTCCAGTGCACCAATGTTGGTTGAAAAATCACATGTGTATCCTTGGGTGAATTTATAGGTCCCATGCAAGAAATGGGAATGAAATTCAAACATCTGGGCGTCGTGGCTTGGCCGGAAAGATTGGGAAACTTGGTTTTTTAATTCCTGTAAATCCAAAACACGCCTGAAAATCATGAAACTTGGATGGTGTCATGACATGGCACCAACATGCTGCGGTAATTTTTTTGGCCGAATTGGGACAAGCTTTGGTGTAACCTTCTTGCAAACCAGAGCTTCCCTCAAGAAGGCTCGTGGTTCCGAGAGGGAACGTGTCACCTCCGTGTGCGAAACGAGATACGTACACTGCCTTCTCCCGCCTTAATTTTTTTACACATGCAGATTAGACCAAATAGAAGTATCGTGCTAAATTTTGGAATTATTCCAGGTTTGTTTGGCCTTTTTATACATTAATTGAGTTTCTAGGCATTTAATGTGCATAATTCAAATTGGAACTACAAGCACATGCTCCAGCGCACCAAAGTTGGTTGAAAAATCACATGTGTGTCCTTGGGTGAATTTCTAGGTCCCATGCAAAAAATGGGAATAAAATTCAAACATCTGGGCGTCGTGGCTCGGCCGGAAAGATTGAGAAACTTGGTTTTTTAATTCCTGTAAATCCAAAACACGCCTGAAAATCATGAAACTTGGCATGGTGTCATGACATGGCACCAACATGCTGCGGTAATTTTTTTGGCCGAATTGGGACAATCTTTGGTGTAAGCTTCTTGCAAACCGGAGCTTCCCTCAAGAAGGCTTGTGGTTACGAGAGGGAACGTGTCACCTCCGTGTGCGAAACGAGATACGTACACTGCCTTCTCCTGTCTTAATTTTTCTACACAGGCAGATTAGACCAAATAGAAGTATTGTGCTAAATTTTGGAATTATTCCTGGTTCGTTTGGCCTTTTTTATACATTAATTGAGTTTCTGCGCTTTTAATGTGCATAATTCAAATTTGAACTACAATCACAGGCTCAAGTGCAGCAAAGTTTTTTGAAAAATCACATGTGTGTCCTTGGGTGAATTTCTAGGTCCCATGCAGGAAATGAGAATGAAATTCAAACATCTGGGCGTCGTGGCTCGGCCGGAAAGATTAAGAAACTTGGTTTTTTAATTCCTGTAGATCCAAAACACGCCTGAAAATCATGAAACTTGGCATGGTGTCATGACATGGCACCAACATGTTGTGGTAATTTTTCTGTCTGATTTGCGCGCACACATTAACAATCAACAAAGTCATTTTGGAACAAGTGTTGTCACGTTACAAATCGGAAACACAAGTATTATTGAAACCGTGGGCGTTCTACTTACCAATTACGTGCCGCCACGCGTCCCCTATTTTATTGGCTAGGAGGTGCCGTGCGGGGTAGCTATTTGAGTACGGGAGGCGTGCGATCAGACCCCTGCGCATGCTCATCGGGAGGAGAGCCCTTTGACCTCTACCCGCCGCGCACCTCCCTCCCAACGTCTCCAATGATGGCGCCCGAGCCCCTGTTCTACGGCATGGCTATATGTCTCACTGGGCTGAGATTTAAGAGAGAAAAATGAAAATCTTAAAAGAAAGTTTTGCACGGATCTTGATGTAAGATCTGACGGACTTATATAGCATCCACTGTGACTTATAGCAAGCATGATGAATATAAGGACGATGACAGTGGATAATAATTGCCTTACATATTTAGGAGCATGATTAAAAAAAGCACATGCGGCAACGCCTGAAATACACAAGGGCAAAAGAAGAAGGAAGACAATGACCTGGCTCGCTAATCTCTACATTGCTGCAGGCCGCAGGAACTAGTCTCCGCGGCGAGCGGTGATGAGCTCTTTCTTGTCCTCAAGATGCTGCTTGAGAGCACCCACGGATTCCTCCACCAGCCTTCTGTGCTCGATGCGCAGCATGGCATTCTCGTCCATAAGTTTCTCGACGTTGACGCCAAACCTCTTCAACAAGGCAGTGGTCTCCTCCTGCTGCTCCGCACTTCCGACGATCTTCGCCCTCAGCAGGTCGGGCTCGGCCCGGAGCTTTGCATTGCTCTCATTTAGTTGTCGGATTACGCCGGTAGCCTCTTCAAAAGAGGCTTTCATGTCGTCCTGCAACCTTGCCCAGCCAGAGATCTGATCCATCTGGCTATGGACGATCGCATGCATGCGCCTGTAAGAGTCCTCGCCTGCCCGCGAGACATTTTGCCATGCTGCCAAGGCGTGGGAGGACATCTCTGCTGCATTCGCAGCGCGGTGGGACATCTCTTCTACTTCCGCGGCGTGGCCGGACCAGTCTGCCGCATCGACGGCGTGGCGGGACCTGTGTGCTGCTTCAGCGGCGCGACGGGACCTCTGTGCTGCTACGGCCATGCGGCGGGACATGCCGGCTGATTTCACGGCGAGGCGGGACATCTCTCGTGCTTCCGCTTCCATGCTCGCATCTCCCTGGTGGCAATCTCTCGACCCAGAACTCATGCTGGCCATGGCAGATGCAAAGGGAACGATGATGAATTACTTTGTTTCTGTGGATGAGGAGTGGAGGAGGAATGTGCAGTCATCTTGGAGTAGTAGTATTTATAACCGAGTAGTAATACGCTCCTAAGTGGGAAACCGTTTAGGTTTTGATCGGTGTGAATAGGTTTGCAATTTGGAATGTGACGGGACGCATGCTCAAAATTTACTAACGATTATAAGTGCGGCACTATTCCCGGAAGGCGTAACGTGAGCACGTACGCCTTCCCGACCGCGTACGTGGCGTTTGCACCATAGGGTGCACCGCAATAGGCAATGTCAGCACACATCTTGGTCCAACAACCGTGCACGCTCGTTATTGCTATCGCGCACGCTTCTTTTAATTAGAATGTGTGTACCCGTCTAGCGCACACACGTTGATCTATCTAACTGCTTCAGTTTGTTGTGGCTAATCGCAAATAGTTCATCCATGTGAAGTGTATGCCATCAATCGCACACACTTTGATCTGGCTGACCCGTTTCTGTTCTGTTGCCTAATCGCAAACAATTAATCCTTTCAAAGCGTATGCCCTCAATCACACACACCTTGATCTAGCTGACCGTTTCTTTTGTGTTTCCTAATCACAAACATTTCATCCGAGTGAACCGTATGCTGTATATTGCACACGCCTTCATCAGGCTGCCCGTTTCTTTTGTTCCGCCTCATCGCAAACAGTTCATTGGACTGAACCATATGCCCTGCATCGCACACACAACTAAAATCTGAATCGTGTTTGATGGCTCCGCCATCGCAAATGTTTTGCACCTTTTTGATGGTTCTTTTACACCACCGTTTGCGATTATTGCATCGCACACAGTTTCATCGAATGGTCTCTGATCGTAGTGTCGCGTTAGCAGCATCCTGCAATAGTGACATCTCGACGTATTAATCAGGGTATAAAGGAAGCAGTAGATGACCACTTTTGTTTGGCACTCATTCGTTTTAGGACAGTGATATTTGGCAACAGTGTGCTCGATAGGAAATCTGCCATACGATCCTCCCCCTCCTGCGAGTCAGTCACTCCCGCTTACCAGGCCGATCACCCTCCCGCTTACAAAGCTGATCGCTGTACAAGGCCCAACAGAAAGAAGCCATCCCCCCACGACGCACTTTCCACATCCCAACTTTCCCCCACCCCCCTTACCTCCCACGCAAGTATACCCTCTCCCACCCTCCCCACCACCCACACGCCCCTCCCCACAACCCACTCACCCCTCCCCCTACCCAGCTATTCAAATGAACACCAAAAACCTAACACTCCTCCAGATCTGGATCAAACCAGAGGCCTACTACTCTGCATACATCAAACCAGAGGCCTGGACGGGGGAAATTACCAGGGATATGGCAAACAAATCACCAGGCAACATCACCCCATCCCTGGTAAGAATCAAGACTCATCCAACATCTCCAAAAAATTCTGCTTAATACAAAGACTTACCCCACCCCCACCCCACCCCTCCCAATCCGTGCAAAAATTACCATCCTTCCACCTCATGGAAACATAATAAGCAAACTTCTCTGATAATTCTGCCTATTACAGTGACTTACCAATCAACTAAGTGCAAAATTACCAACCCCTCGTACTTTTTGTTACCAACTTTATGCAACATAACAGACTACCCACCATATACCCCACTCCCTTGCTAAAAAAAACATAGATTTTGTGTGTACCATGGAAAAATAAACACAGATAAAGGAAAGAGGAACCTTTATTGATCACCAAAATCATACTCTCATACAAATGGAAAATGCATTACAAAATAGGTTATTTTTTGAGTCAACAAAATGCTATACTGCATGAAGTAAACAAGTTATCAATTTGTGCATAGTAAAAGTTATCATCCACTTTAGTTGAGTACTACCATTGGATAAACAAAAGTGGTGCCTTTTAATGGAGATGCTCGTGTTGTACTGTAATTGTCCTGTTTAATGTTCTTGCCAATCACCCCTGCGATTCTTGCCTTCAAACAACTGTGTAAAGAGGAAACAAAAGAGTGAGTTTCAAAATAAGAGTGAACACGTGTAAATGTATACTAACATGCAAACGTAAAAACAATGAAGCAGGAGGAGATAATGGATGCTAGCAGAGGAGATAATGCAGAAGATGGAGGAGAAGGGAGAATGCATGAAGAGGAAGATGCAGCGCGCACACCAAGCAACAATTCTGCGTACCCAAACATCATGGAAACAGGTAAACTTACCAGCATTAGTATTTACATATCATCATGGAATAAAAAAACCAGTTTTATACTTTACTATTGAAGTGGGTTTGAAAATTACCAACATTGGTGCACATATATTACCAAGCTCAAAATAGGCAAATTACCAGGGTTGTTTAGGTAGAAAGAATACTTTACTATTGAAGTGGGTTTGAAAATTACCAACATTGGTGCACATATATTACCAAGCTCAAAATAGGCAACTTACCAGGGTTGTTTAGGTAGAAAGAAAAAATACATTCACTGAATCTTCAGAAAACTACCATGATGCAAAACTGTTATTTCTCATGCTATATTCCACTAATCTACCAGGCCAAATTGCAGGTGCTCGGGCAATCAGCGCAAACAACAGCTTGCCCAGTGGTGGAACAAATGCACCTAGTGCTAGAACAAATGCAAGCACATGAGCTGGGAGCCTTGGAGAGCAGACAATAAGCGAACTTGCAACTCCAGAATCTGCTGGGATCGACGCTGATATGGAAGGCATCAACATGGAGGCATATTCCACACCTAAGCCACCTTTAAAAGGGACAAAATTTTACACTCTGGAGAGCGTACGTGACCACTACAACATCTAGATGCGCAGGACTGGCTTTGTAATTAGGTAGCAATTCAAGAAAGAGAGGGTTGGTGGAACTATAAGCAGGGTGCTCCTAGTTTGTACAAAATATGGCAAACGACGCAGGGACAGGGATGAGCTGCAAGATGTGGAAAACCCAGCTAGCATTGTCAAGAAGAGGAAAAAAGAAAGTTGTTAGGACTGAATGTGAAGCGCACATGTACCTATCCCACAATGATGCATGGTGGACTGTTGGTCGTTTCGAGGACAACCACAATCATCCCCTCATCAAAAAGCCGTCCCTAACAAAATTCTTATCATCACATCGGTACATTCTGAAGGAGGAGCAGGACTTCTTGAGGGTTCTACACGGATGCAACGTTGGTACTGCGAGGCAGATGCAACTAATGTCATGGTTCTACGGAAGCGCTAAAGATGTACCCTACACGACACAAGACATTGCTAATCAATGAGCTAAGTTCCGCTTAGAGCACCACCACGCGGATGTTGGTAGCACAGTTGCGTACTTCCAAGAGATGAGGGCCAAAGATTCATATTTCTACTGGAGAATCAAGCTTGATGATGAGGACAAGGTTGAGACCTTGTTCTGGGTTGATGGCGCATCATGCAGGGCATATGCAAAGTATAATGATTGTTTGTCGTTCGACATGACATACATGACAAACATGTACAAGATGCCGTGTGCACCATTCATTGGAATTAATAACCATGGTCAATCCATCCAGTTTGGGTGTGGCTTCGTTCGAAATGAACTAAAGGAGAACTTTGTGTGGCTGTTTAACACATTCCTCCATGCAATGGGTGGTGTTGCCCAAAAAACATCATCACAGACCAAGACTTTGCAATGAGGAGTGCGATCGACGAGGTCTTCTTGAACATAATACACAGAAATTGCCGCTGGCATATAATGAAGAAGGCGCAGGAGAAACTTGGAAAGCTTATGGTTGATGATAAACCACTAAACAAAGCGTTCAAAGACTGTGTCAACAATAGCTTGACTGGTACGTACCTACTCTATTGACCCATTTTAATTACCATGCAGCAAACTTGAGAAGCCATATGAATATGTGTGAGGCACAAGTTACCATGTTTAGGTTACCATGTGTGGGTCTACACAAGTTACCATGATCTTGTTGGTTATATTACCAGGGGCAGTTTCATTGGAACAACATCAAATTACAATGGAAAAATGTGTGGACATGTAATCACCATCTGGGTACAAAAGAAAAATAACAAACAAAAACATTTACATTTGATATTAGCAAAAAATGTGTCTATTATTTTGTACCGGAAAAACTACATATGTTGATACCAACTATTGGTTTAGAAAGTTACCAGACTAGGTGTAAGACAAACAAAAAAAGAAAAGAAAACTGTCACATATGAAAAAGAACAAAAAATGATCTGGAAAATTGGTTCCATGAAGTTACCACCTAATAACTAAGAAAAGTTACCAGCATACTTGTACTTTAATTACCATTGATTGTGTATGATGTTGTAATTGTCTGATGTTTTGCGTATCACAGAGGAAGAGTTTGAAAACAAATGGTGGGCAATGATGGATGAATATGGCCAGATCGACAACGAACATTTTCACTGGCTGTGGGAAAATAGGAAATGTTGGGCCCCGGTGTACTACATGAAGCATTTCTTTCCATTCTTGCAGACAACTGCAAGGAGCGAGGGATCCAATGCTGTGCTCAAGAAGTACGTGAACCCCAACAACTCATTGATTGGATTCACAACTCAATACACTGCAATCCAGGAGAAAGTAATGGTGGCTATGGCGAAAGAGCAAGTGGACACAATCTACAAAGAGGCAGACATGTATTCATTGAACCCAATCGAGTTGCAGATGCGAGGGATATACACGTCAAATCTGTTCTCCAAGTTCCAGGTAGAGATGAAGCTAAAGACTGCTTACGGATGTGACACTTTGCAAGATGGAACCTTCGGGATGTGGTCGCTCCGAGGAATACTACCAAAGTATGGGGATAGGGACTACCATGTGCAGGCGAACAAGGATGAAGGGGTATACTCATGCACTTGTTGCAAGTTTTATCGTGATGGGCTATTGTGAGGACACATACTACGAGTAATGGAACAGATTGGAGTCTACGAGATACCTAGGAGGAATATCCTAGAGAGGTGGACATGGGATCCAGAGGAGGATCTTGTTGAGCCTGATTACCAACAGCCAGCAGTTAAGAAGGGTATGATAGAGGAAGGAAAAAATATCATGAGATATACATCTATTCTGAATGATTTCAAGGAACAAGCAAAAGACACTTGCACTACTAATGAAGGGATGGCATTGGCAAGGAAACACATTAATGCTTGATACGTATCCAACGTATCTATAATCTTTTATTGTTCCATGCTATTATATTATCTGTTTTGGATGTTTAATGGGCTTTAATATGCTCTTTTATATTATTTTTGGGACTAACCTATTAACCGAAGGCCCAGTGCCAGTTTTTGTTTTTTTGCCTATTTCAGTGTTTTGTAGAAAAGTAATACCAAACGGAATCCAAACGAAATGAAACCTTCTCGGTGATCTTTCTTGGAACAAACACAATCCAAAAGACTTGGAGTTGAAGTGTGGAACTCAGCGAGGTGGCCACGAGGCAGGAGGGCGCGCCCAGGGGGTAGGCGCGCCCCCACCCTCATGGGCCCCTCGGAGCTCCACCGACGTACTTCTTTCGCCTATATATACTCTTATACCCTAAAACATCAGGGGGAGCCACGAAACCACTTTTCCACCGCCGCAACCTTCTGTACCCGTGAGATCCCATCTTGGGGCATTTTCCAGCGATCTGCCGGAGGGGAATCGATCACGGAGGGCTTCTACATCAACACCATAGCCTCTCCGATGAAGCGTGAGTAGTTTACCACAGACCTTCGGATCCATAGTTATTAGCTAGATGGCTTCTTCTCTCTCTTTGGTTCTCAGTACAAAGTTCTCCTCAATGTTGTTGGAGATCTATTCGATGTAATACTTTTTGCGGTGTGTTTGCCGAGATCCGCTGAATTGCGGATTTATGATCAAGTTTATCTATGAATAATATTTGGTTCTTCTCTGAACTCTTATATGCATGATTTGATATCTTTGCAAGTCTCTGTCGGTGGGAAACGGCACCTATGGGATCACAAGAATCCCTACTACGGTTGTCGGGGCGCAGGGTTGCAAGAAGAGCAGGATTAGTAATCAGCACAAGGATTGTTTACCCAGGTTTGGGCCACGAGGATGTGTAAAACCCTAGTCCTGATTTGGTGGATGTATTGAGTGTTCTTGAGCCTTCCAACTAGCTACAGTGGATGGGTCGTCCCAAAAACCCGAATCCTTCTCCGGTACGCCATGGGCCTCCTTTTATAGTCGAAAGGGGCTGCCACAGTGGCACACAGGAGGTGGAAAGGCGTACAGTGCTACGAGCTTACCGCTCGTATTACAGGAAAAGACGCATTTAATGCATCGCTTAGGTGTCCCCTTGCTTTATTGGGGACGGGAACAAGGCCCGTCCCGTCCGTCGCCGCTCCTCCTTGCTTCGACATGCGCCCTAGTCAGCAATGCATGCGGCGCCATGTAGGCAGGCAGGCAGCTGAGGTGGCGCGGTGGCAAAGTCTTCATGAAGATCTGCATGCCGCCATGCAGGCGCTTGATGAGTTGGCCTGGGAGCTGCATGTTGCCACGCAGGTGCCTGCCCAGCTGGTTGGGCTGGAAGCTGCATGCGAACGGCGGTGGAGGCCTGGCTGGTGCGGGCCTGGAG
Source organism: Triticum aestivum (assembly GCF_018294505.1). NCBI lineage: Eukaryota > Viridiplantae > Streptophyta > Magnoliopsida > Poales > Poaceae > Triticum > Triticum aestivum. Next base: position 52,847,486 of record NC_057805.1, read on the forward strand.
GTGGCCCTGCTGGCGCCCTTGGCGAGGGCTTTGCCGGGTGGCCCGACAAGAGCCTCGCCGTAGCGTGTTGTTGTCCCTGACAAGGATCTTGTCGGGGGTCTTGTGGCTCCCCTCGGCAAGGATCTTGCTGAGGATTGTTGTCTTTTAATCCTCATCTAATCTTGAATATTCCTTGTCTTCACAAAGATCTGCATGCCACCATGGAGGTGCCTCCCGAGCCCTGGCCCAACGTGGTTGATGGTGTTGGGGACCGTGGGCTCGAGGGTGGTGTGCTCCGCTGGTGTTGGACGAGCCGCCCCGACCAGGGCCTTACCGGGGTCGTGGAGGCTGCCCGGCAAGGGTCTTGCCGGGGGAACCTGCTTCGTCTCTCTGCTCTTTTGTGGTCTCGGCCTTGGCGTTGCTCTGGCTGTCTTGGGCTTCGGTTTTACCTCGGTTCACCTCCCCCGTTCTGCTTGGTGCGGCCGTGGGTGCGGCTCCGTCTGTCCGTGCACAGGTAAAGGTGTACAAAGGTGCGCCCCTTCTTTTGTACACCGACAGGAGCCCCCGGGCCTGGGCCACACATAAGCGCGACACGTTGTTGGGCCAGGCCCAAAACGGTGCGCGGGTAGGAGGGGCGATTTTTACCACGGTAGAACTTTTCGCGCGCTGCGCTTCCCACGACCCGCGCGTGACGTGGAGGGTCGTGCGTGACGTGGGGGTCATGTGTGGGGCGGTTCCCGCACGCATGCATCACATCGCAGTAAATGGGCAGCGCGACCCGCACCTTCCCCATAAAAAGGGATAACTGTGAGCGCACTGTTCCTTTACCCTCCCCACAATCCCAATCTCGGAAGCCTCCGTCCGTCTTGCTCTTCTTCCCTAAGCTTCACTCTTGCTCGCCGGCATCGCGTTCCCGTCGTCCTCTGTTTTGCCCTCCTCCCCCAGCCGCCATGGTGCCCAAATCCACCAAGGGCAAGGGAGTGGCCAAGGATGCCGGAGCGACGGAGCCACCGGAGAGTGCGCTGGCGGTGCAGCGGACGCAGTCCGCCTACTTCCCCTCGACAGTTGATGTGCTCGAGCTCCGGGACGCCTTGAAGCCCCTGTGGGGGGTGAAGACGGGGGGAGAGAAGACGGGGAACCCAGCCACGCGCGTCATCCCCGCCAACTGCACCGAGGCTGCCCCGAATCGGTACCCTTTCTTTGTCGACTATTTCTCCTGCGGGCTTTGTCCTCCCTTCTCCGATTTCTTTAGCGACATCATGCATACCTTTGGCTTCCACCTCTTGGATTTTACCCCAAATGCTGTGGCGTGCATGGCCCTTTTCGCGCACCTCTGCGAAGGTTTCGCCGGGGTGCACCACAACACGGCGCTTTTCCGCCACTACTTCTTCCCTCGGATTCAAACGGGGGGCGCCATCTTCGGTTGCGTCACTTGGATCCCAAGGTCCAAGGGAGCGTACCCGGATGGCGCCATGAAGGAGAGGTGGGAAGAGTGGCGGGGCCGGTGGTGCTGGATTGAAGAGAAGGACCCGCCGGCGTTCTGCGAAGTTCGTTGGGCGCCGCCGGTCCGCAGAAACGATTGGAGCGACGTCGATGCCGACGATGAAAAGCTCACGATCGCCACCACCAGGATCCTTCGGCTCACCGAGGCCGGGCTCACCCTTGAGATGATCGGGGCGGACTTCATCCGCCGCCGGATCGCTCCACTGCACGACAAGGGGAGGCCGGCCTGGCTCTTCACGAACGCCGTCGACATCATGCGGCTTTGCCCCGGCCTCGACCACAACTTCACAGTGATGGGGCATGCCCACTTCTGCCAGCGGCTTTTCCAGGTCGATGTGGGCCGCGACGGCGAGGTCGAGTGGACCGGCAAGGTCGCGAGGGCCGCCGTGAAGGCCGTCAAGGTCGTCAAGGGGCCTTTGTTCAAATTGCCGGCAGGAGTGGTCCCGCTGAGCAATAACTCGCGCCGGACCGACATCATTGCCATGATGCCGGACTGCAACGCGCACGGCCCTGGCCCGAGCTGGCTCGAGCCGGAGGACATCCAGGTGCAGCAGTTCTTCGACACCCTGCACGAGGGGTATGTCACTGACGAGCCGCGGCTCATCCAGGACACCACCCAGGCGGAGTTGGACTACATCGGTGCCAGGGCGATGGAGGCATAGCTTGCCGAGGAGGCCGGCAGTGCTGGTGGCGTGGAGGACAAGGTCGCGGCAGCCGCGGAGGAGGAGGAGCTCGCCTGATGGGCGGAGGCCGCTGGGGAGGCCAGCAGTGCCGGCACCGGGGCTCCTCTTGTCGAAGACGCGGCCGACGAGTCGTCGTCGGAGGAGATTGTGGCCGTTGATCCTCCAGCCACGTGGAGAGGACGGGTCCTGCGGCGGGCCACCTCCGGCGAGCCGGTCCGGCCTGGCAGGGCCGCGCGACTGCGGCAGGCCCAGGAGATGTCCGCACGCCAGACGAGGTCCGCGGCGGCGAAGAAAGTGGCAACGGCCACGGCGGCGAAGGAGAGGGCATCCGCTTCTTCCTCGGCAAAGCGCGTTCGGACGCCACCATCTTCCCCTCCCCCAGCGGACGTTGACGCGGGGGTCACCTTTGATTTTGGGTCCCTCAATCCAAGGAGGAATAGGAAGGTAACAGAGGAGGAGATGAACGTCGAGTAAGCAACTTGCCCCTCTTCGCCATCTCTGTTTCCACAGTCTGTGCCGCATGTCTTGACTTATTTTCATCCTTGCAGGGACGCGGAGACGCTGGCCCAAAGGGTAAAGAGTGCCAAGGCCTCGGCAGGCGGCCAGCCCCCGGCTGGTGCTTCATGGGCGCCGCTGGTGGTGTTGAGCAGCCCGGACAGCAGCCCCCAGCGCAGCCCCCAACGTAAGTTCACCGCTCACTTCTCGTCGACATGTGTCAGGGGTATGATACTTTGGTGCTGACCTTGTCGCGTATGCAGGAGGAGAACAGCAGCGGGAGGAGCCACAGAGGGCTACTCCCACCACGCCGCCCCCATCAACCACACCGCCCCGAGGGGCGTCCCCGGCAAGGGCGCCAAGCACCGAGCCCACACACATGGAGGAGGAGGAGAACTTGGGCGCTGGTGGCTTCGCCTCAGCGCCAGATGTTGGCGGGGAGGGGACTTCTGCTTCCCAGCCTGGCACTGGTAAGTCTCTGGCCTTTCGTCCCTGCTTTCTCTCTTCTTTTTGAATCTTTGATCTTGGCTCTACCCCACCCTCTTCTTGATATCCAGATCCTCTCTCGGCGGGCCGGGAGGACCTGGACACCGTCATCGAGGACATGGCCAAGGACGCCGCGGCGGAGGCCGAGAAGATCGCCGCCGAGGAGGCCGCCAGGGGCGCCGCGGAGGACGCCGCCAAAGGGCCTGCCGGGGAGGCCGGCAAGGGGCCTGCCGGGGAGCCCGGCAAGGCCGCCGCCGAGGAGGAGGTGGTCGATGACCAACCTTCCTCCTCCGTTGCCTCTGGCTCCGGCAAGTACCTGAAGGTGAGCGACAACCTCTTCGTCCACCTCTCCGGCGCGTCGAGCACCAGGGCCCCCGTCGAGGGAGAGGTGTTCGACGACGAAGTGCTCGCCTCCGCCGGACTCGAGGTCGTCGGCGAGCCGAGCGTTGGTGGCGACGGCTCCGAGGAGAAGCGGCTGCTCCAGGACATGGGTGCCAACTTCCGGAGGCTCCAGGCGCTCCACCGTGCCTGCCTGGACAAAGCTAGGTCCAGGATGGCGGTGGCGGAGAAAGCGGAGGCGGACCTCCAGAAGCGCGTCGCCGAGACGCAGGACTGGTTCCGCCAGGCTCGCGACGAGCTGAAGGCCGCCCAGGGCGAGCTGGCCAAGCATGATGTGGAGCTCACCATGAAGCTGGCCGACATCGAGAAGGCCCAAGAGACGGCGAAGAACTTGGCCGCTGCCGCCGAAGCCGCCCGGACCCAACACGAGGCCACACTGAACTCCCAGGAGGAGGACCTTGCCGCGCGCGAGGAGAAGCTTGCCGCCACGCTTCGCGGCAAGGATGAAGAGGTGGGGAAGCTTGTCTTGAAGTGGACCCGTGAGCTAGAGCAGAGGCACAAAGAGGCGCTCGATGCCCAGGACCTGGTTCACGCCGGCAAGGTGAAGGAGCTGGAGGTGGAGCAGGACGGGCTGAAGGAGTAGGCCCTGAAGCTGTCCCAGGAGAAGGACACGCTTAACAGCGCCCTGACGGAGGTGCAGGGCGCGGCCATTAGCAGGGCCGGGGAGGTCTCAGAGGCCAACAACTCCATCAAAGACCTCAAGCTAAAGCTTGAGGGTCTCGAGAAGATGCTGTCGAAGGCCAGGGCCCGGGAGGGGACCCTGACCAAAAACCTGGAGACCGAGAAGCAGCTGCGGAAGAACGAGGCCCTCAACTCCAAGGAGCACGTGGAGGGCGAGAGCCGCTGGCTCGATCGCCTCGCCACCGTCGCCAACCAGGCCGCCGCGCAGCTGGCCACCATGGGGATGCCGGACGTGAGGTACGCCCCGGAGCAGAGTGTGAGCGCCAACTGCAGCCTGACCCTGTTCTTGGAGAAGGTCGTCGGTGCTTTCGAGCGGCTTCACGCCAACCAGGCGGCCTCGCTGGCCGACGAGGCCCGGAGGCTTTGCCAGGGCGCCATGACCAAGGTTCTCACCAAGGTGGCGTACTGGTACCCCGACCTCGACTTTGACGCCGCGCTGGAGAGCTTGCCAGAGGATACTGACCTCGCACCGCTCAGGGAGCGCATCAAGCCCATCATAAGCGGTTGATAACCCACAAGTATAGGGGATCAATTGTAGCCTCTTTCGATAAGTAAGAGTGTCGAACCCAACGAGGAGCTAAAGGTAGAAAAAATATTCCCTCAAGTTCTATCAACCACCGATACAACTCTACGCGCGCTTAACGTTCGCTTTACCTATAACAAGTATGAAACTAGAAGTACTTTGTAGGTGTTTTTGGATAGGTTTGCAAGAATATAAAGAGCGCGTAAATAAAAGGCAACCCATCAATATAATCCTTAATAAGTGCAAACTTCTCCGATATAGTGTAGTCGGGAGAATTCAAAAAGATAATAGGACTACCATGCGTGGGTGCAATAACAACAATTTCATGTTTAACATAAGGAACTATAGCAAGTTCATCTCCATAAGAACAATTCATATTGGCATCTTGGCCACAAGCATAGCAAGCATCATCAAAAAGGGATATTTCAAGAGAATCAACGGGATCATAGCAATCATCATAGCATTCATCCTTCGGTAAGCACGAAGGGAAATTAAACAATGTATGAGTTGAAGAGTTACTCTCATTAGAAGGTGGGCACAGGTAGCTAATCCGCTCTTCCTCCTTTTGTTCTTCACTCTCCTCATCATCTTTTTCATCCAATGGGCTCACAATGTCATTAATTTCTTCTTCCATAGACTCCTGCAAAATATTAGTCTCTTCTTGGACAGCGGAGGAGTCCTCAATATATGGTTTAACATAGGCATTAGAAGCATAATTCTCATAACAATATTCAAGTATGGCAAAAAATTCAGATTTGTAAAGAGTGGCATCATACTTTTCAATCAAAGAAGCAATTTCATAAGCACCCTTAAAAGCTACAAATTCTTCAATTTTTTGAACATCATAGTAATTATAAACACCCTTAGCATAAGAAGATACGATTCCATTATCACTAAACAAACATTGGTAGGGAAGGTGTTTCTTAGGGTCTTCAGAACAACAAGTAATATCATATATTTCGCATAAATTCCAAGCATAGCATTGCAAATGATGAATTTGATCCAGTAAACGTTTCCCTTTTTCAGATATGCGGTGTCGCACATAACAAGCATGCTCATCTAAAGATTTGCCCTCAACTAAGCTAGTTGGGGTTTCAGCACGAGCACATAGGGATCAAAGATGATCCAAGTAATAAGCTTCAGGAGTGTGATAAATTTTGAGTGGTTCTTCATTTTTTTGGTATTTTGTGTTTCCTACCCATAACTAAAGATAGAAAACAACTCAGAACAACAAATAAAAATTACTTAGTGATAAAGCAAACAAGCACACATGAGAATATTCACCCCACTCTATAACTCCCCGGCAACGGCGCCAGAAAAAGGTCTTGATAACCCACAAGTACAGGGGATCAATTGTAGCCTCTTTCAATAAGTAAGAGTGTCGAACCCAACGAGGAGCTAAAGGTAGAACAAATATTCCCTCAAGTTCTATCAACCACCGATACAACTCTACGCACGCTTAACGTTCGCTTTACCTAGAACAAGTATGAAACTAGAAGTACTTTGCAGGTGTTTTTGGATAGGTTTGCAAGAATATAAAGAGCGCGTAAATAAAAGGTAGGGGCTGTTTAGATAAAAACACAATAAAGTAAATATAGCGAGTGTGGAAAAGTGGTGGTAGGAGTTGCGAAATTGTCCCTAAGCAATTGACTACTTTACTAGACCGATAGCAAGTTTTATGTGGGAGAGGCCACTGCTAGCATGTCATCCCCGACTTGGAATTCTATGCACTTGTGATTGGAACTCTTAGCAAGCGTACGCAACTACTAATGTTTATTAAGGTAAAACCCAACCATAGCATTAAGTTATATTGGTGCCCCTTCAATCCCGTATGCATCAATTTCTATGCTAGGTTGAAGCTTCTGTCACTCTTGCCCTCCAATACATAGTCCTATCAACATACAACTAACCCTATGGTGTGATCCACGCGCGCGCTCATATGATGGGCACCAAAGGACAACAACATAACCACAAGCAAATTAAATCAATCATAGCAATTCATCAACCACCGATAGGACAACAAAAATCTACTCAAACATCATAGGATAGCAACACATCATTGGATAATAATATGAAGCATAAAGCACCATGTTCAAGTAGAGGGTACAACGGGTTGCAGGAGAGTGGACCGCTGTAGATAGAGGGGGGAAGGTGATGGAGATGTTGGTGAAGATGGCGGAGGTGTTGGTGAAGATCGCGGTGATGATGATGGTGGCCAAGGCAGCGTTCTGGCGCCGCCGGAGGAGAGGGGAAGAGGGGCCCCCTTCTTCCTCTTCTTCCTTGACCTCCTCCCTAGATGGGAGAAGGGTTTCCCCTCTGGTCCTTGGCCTCCATGGCATGGGAGGGGCGACAGCCCCTCCGATATTGGATATGTCTCTTTGTCTCTCTCTGTTTCTGCGTTCTGGTCTGCTGCCCTTTCACCGTTTCGTGTATATATGGAGATCCGTAACTCCGATTGGATTCAAACCTTCGCCCAGATTTTTCTCCGAAAATTAGTTTTCTTGCGTCCAAAGTAGAGCAGCAACTGCCTTACGCAGGGGCCACGAGGGGGGAAGGCGCGCACCCTGCCTCGTGCCCCCTCGGGCACCGTTTCGCGTTGATTCTTCTTCTTGAATTTTCTAAATATTCCAAAAATATTCTCCGTCCGTTTTTGTCCCGTTTGGATTTCGTTTGATATGGGGTTTCTGCGAAACATAAAACATGCAACAAACAGGAACTGGCACTGGGCACTGGATCAATATGTTAGTCCCAAAAATAGTATAAAAAGTTGCCAAAAAGTATATGAAAGTTTATAATATTGGCATGGAACAATCAAAAATTATAGATACGACGGAGACGTATCAGCGCTGTCGGCGGAATTCTGAGGGTGGAGGGCCAGCGCCAAGATTAGGCTCCCCGTTTCTTATCGTCACTGCAGGTTCATGGCCAAGACAATTTCTATCTTTAGTTGAACCGCGGCGACAATTGATGTAATATAACTCTGCAGTACTTCTGATGTTATGCACGTTATTTTCCTGTTCAATTTTCCTTTGTATGTCCACCCTACGTAACTGGGTAGGCCTGCCGGCGCGTAAACCCAGGGTGGCGTCTTGGGGACGGATCCCCATTGGCCTGCCGGGTGTGCTTGCTGCCGGGCGAACCACCTTACCGCCCTTAACGCGGCCGCCCAAACTGTCGATCTTAACTCGAGTCAGAATCAAGAGCGTTGCCAGGTGCGGAAGGCTACCCCGCCACTCTCGACGCGGCCGCTTGAGCTGTTGAGCGGACTCGAAACAGAACAAGGGCGTTGCCAGTCGCGGGAGGGCCCCTTTGCGTGCAGGTTTTCCATACATAGGCAGGATCTCTGAGGACAATAACCTTATATAAAAAAGGAAATATTCAAAGGTTCGGCATGACTTAGCTTTCTTGTCGCTGCTCTGGCGCCCTTCGCGCTTGCAGGTAGCGTTGTCCTTTTGGCCGTCTTCTTCTTGGGAGCCATGGTGATGAAGAAACGCTAGGATAACTACTAGACCAAATTCTCACAATCGCGCGCCCCCTACCTGGCGTGCCAAAGATGTCGGTGGGAAACGACACCTATGGGATCACAAGAATCCCTACTACAGTTGCCGGGGCGCAGGGTTGCAAGAAGAGCAGGATTTGTAATCAGCACAAGGATCGTTTACCCAGGTTCGGGCCGCGAGGATGCGTAAAACCCTAGTCCTGCTTTGGTGGATGTATTGAGTGTTCTTGAGCATTCCAACTAGCTACGGTGGATGGGTCGTTCCAAAAAGCCGAATCCTTCTCCAGTACGCCATGGGCCTCCTTTTATAGTCGAAAGGGGCTACCACAGTGGCACACAGGAGGTGGAAAGGCATACGGTGCTACGAGCTTATCGCTCGTATTACAGGACAAGACGCATTTAATGCATCGCTTAGGTGTCCCCTTGCTTTATTGGGGACGGGAACGAGGCCCGTCCCGTCCGTCGCCGCTCCTCCTTGCTTCGACACACGCCCTAGTCAGCGATGCATGCGGCGCCATGTAGGCAGGCAGGCAGCTGAGGTGGCGCGGTGGCAAAGTCTTCTCGAAGATCTGCATGCCGCCACGCAGGCGCTTGATGAGTTGGCCTGGGAGCTGCATGTTGCCACGTAGGTGCCTGCACAGCTGGTTGGGCTGGCAGCTGCATGCGAACGGCGGTGGAGGCTTGGCTGGTGTGGGCCTGGAGGTGGCCCTGCTGGCGCCCTTGGCGAGGGCCTTGCCGGGTGGCCCGGCAAGGGCCTCACCGTGGCGTGCTGTTGTCCCCGGCAAGGATCTTGTCGGGGTCTTGTGGCTCCCCTCGGCAAGGATCTTGCCGAGGATCGTTGTCTTTTAATCCTCATCTGATCTTGAATATTCCTTGTCTTCACAAATATCTGCATGCCACCATGGAGGTGCCTCCCGAGCCCTGACCCAATGTGGTTGATGGTGTTGGGGACCGTGGGCTCAAGGGTGGTCTGCTCCGCTGGTGTTGGACGAGCCGCCCCGACAAGGGCCTTGCCGGGGCCGTGGAGGTTGCCCCAGCAAGGGTCTTGCCGGGGGAACCTACTTCATCTCTCTGCTCTTTTGTGGTCTCGGCCTTGGCGTTGCTCTGGCTGTCTTGGGCTTTGGTTTTACCTCGGTTCACCTCCCCCGTTCTGCTTGGTGCGGCCGTGGGCGCGGCTCCGACTGTCTATGCACAGGTAAAGGGGTACAAAGGTGTGCCCCTTCTTTTGTACACCGACAATCTCTTCGAATTATCGATTTAGTTTGGCCTACTATGTTGATCTTTCTTGCAATGGGAGAAGTGCTTAGCTTTGGGTTCAATCTTGCGATGTCCTTTCCCAGTGACAGTAGAGGCAACAAGGCACGTATTGTATTGTTGCCATAGAGGATAAAAAGATGGGGTTTATATCATATTGCTTGAGTTTATCCCTCTACATCATGTCATCTTGCCTAATGCGTTACTCTGTTCTGATGAACTTAATACTCTAGATGCATGTTGGATAGCGGTCGATGTGTGGAGTAATAGTAGTAGATGCAAAATCATTTCGGTCTACTTGATACGGACGTGATGCCTATATTCATGACCATTGCCTAGATATTCTCATAACTATGCACTCTTCTATCAATTGCTCGGCAGTAATTTGTTCACCCATCGTAATATATGCTATCATGAGAGAAGCCACTGGTGAAACCTATGGCCCCCGGGTCTATTTTATAACATATTAGTTTCCCGTCAACTTGCCCATTTATGTCGTCGTTTATTTTGCAATCTTTACTTTCCAATCTATACAACAAAAGTACCAAAAATGTTTATCTTATTATCTTTATTAGATCTCACTTTTGCGAGTGACCGTGAAGGGATTGACAACCCCTTTATCGCATTGGTTGCAAGGTTCTTGATTGTTTGTGCAGGTACTAGGTGACTTGCGTGTTATCTCCTACTGGACTGATACCTTGGTTCTCAAAAACTGAGGGAAATACTTACACTACTTTGCTGCATCACCCTTTCCTCTTCAAGGGAAAACCAACACATGCTCAAGAGGTAGCAAGAAGGATTTCTGGCGCCGTTGCCGGGGAGATCTACGCTCAAGTCAAGACATACCAAGTACCCATCATAAACTCTTCTCCCTCGCATTACATTATTTGCCATTCGCCTCTTGTTTTCCTCTCCCCCACTTCTAAAATGATTTTCCAAAACCCTTTGCATTTTCTTCGCCTCTCTTCCGTTCGCATCTTTTTGCTTGCCCCTTGTGTGCTTATGCGTTGGATTGATTGTTTGTCATGATGGCTCAAGATAATACTAAATTATGTGACTTTTCCAATACCACCAACAATGATTTTATTAGCACTCCGATTGCTCCTATTACCGATGCTGAATCTTGTGAAATTAATGCCGCTTTGTTGAATCTTGTTATGAAAGATCAATTTTTTGGCCTTCCTAGCAAAGATGCCGCTATCCATCTAAACAACTTTGTTGATTTGTGTGATATGCAAAAGAAGAAAGATGTGGATAATGATGTTGTTAAATTGAAGCTATTTCCGTTTTTGCTTAGAGATCGTGCTAAAACTTGGTTCTCTTCTTTGCCTAAAAATAGTATTGATTCATGGAATAAGTGCAAAGATGCTTTTATCTCTAAGTATTTTCCTCCCGCTAAGGTCATCTCTCTTAGGAACGATATTATGAATTTTAAGCAACTTGATCATGAGCATGTTGCACAAGCTTGGGAGAGGATGACATTAATGATACATAATTGCCCTACACATGGATTGAATTTATGGATGATTATACAAAAAAATTATCCCGGATTGAATTTTGCTTCAAGAAATCTTTTAGATTCGGCCGCGGGAGGCACTTTTATGTAAATCACTTTAGGAGAAGCTACTAAACTCCTAGATAATATTATGGTTAATTATTCTCAATGGCACACCGAAAGATCCACTAGTAAAAAAGTTCATGCGATTGAAGAGATTAATGTTTTGAGTGGAAAGATGGATGAACTTATGAAATTGTTTGCTAATAAAAGTGTTTCTTCTGATCCTAGTGATATGCCTTTGTCCACTTTGATTGAGAATAATAATGAATCTATGGATGTGAATTTTGTTGGTAGGAACAATTTTGGTAACAACGCGTATAGAGGAAGCTTTAATTCTAGGCCGTTTTCTAGTAATTCCTCTAATAATTATGGTAATTCCTACAACAACTCTTATGGAAATTTTAATAAGATGCCCACTGATTTTGAGACTAGTGTTAAAGAATTTATGATTTCGCAAAAGAATTTCAATGCTTTGCTTGAAGAAAAATTGCCTAAGATTGATGAGTTGGCTAGGAATGTGGATAGAATTTCTCTTGATGTTGATTCTTTGAAACTTAGATCTATTCCACCTAAGCATGATAGCAATGATTCTCTCAAATCCATGAGAATTTCCATTGATGAGTGCAAAGGAAGAACCGCTAGGATGCGTGCTAAAAAAGATTGCTTTGTGAAAGCGTGTTCTTCTAGTTTTCATGATAATAATGATGAAGATCTAAAAGTGATTGACGTGACTCCTATTAAATCTTTGTTTTCCAATAAGAATCTTGATAAAGGTGGGACTGGAGATGAGTCAACTTTAGTTAAAAAGCGTCCCAATGATTCGGAGTTTTTAGATCTTGATGCTAAAATTAATAAAAGTGGGATTTAAGAGGTCAAAACTTTACATAGCAATGAACCCACTATTTTGGATTTCGAGGAATTTAATTATGATAATTGCTCTTTGATAGATTGTATCTCCTTGTTGCAATCCGTGTTAAATTCTCCTCATGCTTATAATCAAAATAAAGCTTTGACTAAACATATCGTTGATGCTTTAATGCAATCTTATGAAGAAAAGCTTGATCTAGAGGTTTCTATCCCTAGAAAACTTTATGATGAGTGGGAACCTACTATTGAAATTAAGATTAAAGATTATGAATGCTATGCTTTGTGTGATTTGGGTGCTAGTGTTTCCACGATTCCAAAGACTTTGTGTGATGTGCTAGGTTTCTGTGAATTTGATGATTGTTCTTTAAATTTGCATCTTGCGGATTCCACCATTAAGAAACCTATGGGAAGGATTAATGATGTTCTTATTGTGGCAAATAGGAATTACGTGCCCTTAGATTTCATTGTTCTTGACATAGATTGCAATCCTACATGTCCTATTATTCTTGGTAGACCTTTCCTTAGAACGATTGGTGCAATTATTGACATGAAAGAAGGAAATATTAGATTCCAATTTTCGTTAAGGAAAGGCATGGAAAACTTCCTAGAAAGAAAATTAAATTAGCTTATGAATCTATTATGAGAGACACATATGGATTGCATACCAAAGATGACAATACCTAGATCTATTATTTTTTTTTATGCCTAGCTAGGGGCGTTAAACGATAGCGCTTGTTGGAGGCAACCCAATTTTATTTTTCTTCCTTGCTTTTTTTCCTGTTTAGTAATAAATAATTCATATAGCCTCTGTTTAGATGTGGTTTTATGCTTTAATTAGTGTTTGTGCCAAGTAGAACCTTTGGGAAGACTTGGGTGAAGTCTTTGCGATCTTGCTGTAAAAAACTGAAACTTTTGCGCTCATGAGATTAGCTGCCATTTTTTTACTGGAGAGTGATTTTAGGTTGATTCTTTTTTCATATGATTAATAGGAAAATTCCGCACTTCCACTAATTTATTTCAGAATTTTTGGATTTCTAGAAGTATTCGTTTGATACAGATTGCTACAGACTGTTCTATTTTGACAGATTCTGTTTTTCGTGTGTTGTTCGCTTATTTTGATGAATCTATGAGTACTATCGGGGGGTATGAACCATAGAGAAGTTGGAATACAGGAGGTGTAAAACCAATATAAATAAATAATGAGTTCATTACAGTACATTAAAGTGGTGGTTTATTTTCTTATACTAACGGAGCTCATGAGATTTTCTGTTGAGTTTTGTGTTGTGAAGTTTTCAAGTTTTTGTGTAAAGATTTGATGGATTTTGGAATAAGGTGTGACGCCCCCGACTCAATCCTACACTAATCATACACGCAAACGTGTACGATCAAGATCAGGGACTCACGAGAAGATATCACAACACAACTCTAAAAATAAAATAAGTCATACAAGCATCATAATACAAGCCAGGGGCCTCGAGGGCTCGAATACAAGTGCTCGATCATAGACGAGTCAGCGGAAGCAACAATATCTAAGTACAGACGTAAGTTAAACAAGTGTTCCTTAAGAAGGCTAGCGCAAACTGGGATACAGATCGAAAGAGGCGCAGGCCTCCTGCCTGGGATCCTCCTAAACTACTCCTGGTCGTCGTCAGCGGCCTGAACGTAGTAGTAGGCACCTCCGGTGTAGTAGGAGTCGTCGTCGACGGTGGCGTCTGGCTCCTGGGCTCCAGCATCTGGTTGCGATAACCAGGTAGAAGGGAAAGGGGGAAAAGAGGGAGAAAAGCAACCGTGAGTACTCATCCAAAGTACTCGCAAGCAAGGATCTACACTACATATGCATGGGTATATGTGTAAAGGGCCATATCGGTGGACTGAACTGTAGAATGCCAGAATAAGAGGGGGATAGCTAGTCCCGTCGAAGACTACGCTTCTGGCAGCCTCCATCTTGCAGCATGTAGAAGAGAGTAGATTGAAGTTCACCAAGTAGCATCGCATAGCATAATCCTGCCCGGTGATCCTCCCCTCGTCGCCCTGTTAGAGAGCAGTCACCGGGTTATATCTGGTACTTGGAAGGGTGTGTTTTATTAAGTATCCGGTTCTAGTTGTCATAAGGTCAAGGTATAACTCCGGGTCGTCCTTTTACCGATGGACACGACTATTCGAATAGATAAACTTCCCTGCAGGGGTGCACCACATAACCCAACACGCTCGATCCCATTTGGCCGGACACACTTTTCTGGGTCATGCCCGGCCGCGGAAGATCAACACGTCGCAGCCCCACCTAGGCACAACAGAGAGGTCAGCACGCCAGTCTAAATCCTATAGCACAGGGGTCTGGGCCCATCGCCCATTGCACACCTGCATGTTGCGTGGGCGGCCGGAAGCAGACCTAGCCTAGCAGGCGTTTCAGTCCAATCCGGCACGCGCCGCTCAGTTGCTACGTCACGAAGGCTTCGGCTGATACCACGACGCCGAGTGCCCATAACTGTTCCCCGTAGCTGGTTAGTGTGTATAGGCCAGTGGCCAGATTCAGATCAAATACCAAGATCTCGTTAAGCGTGTTATTTTGAACTAACCGCGAACGCCGACCAGGGCCAGGCCCACCTCTCGCCTAGGTGGTCTCAACCTGCCCTGTCGCTCCGCCACAAAGATCCACTCGCGGGTACTCCTACGAGCCGACCCGACTTTAGTCACCACAGGTATCATATATTATGTATATAAGTATATACCCGTGATCACCTCCCGAGTGATCCCGGCCCGATAGTATAGCAAGGCAGACGGACAAGAATGTAGGGCCACAGATCACTACAAAAAAAATACACTTCCGTGATGATACGTGTTTGTCACAGTAGGTCGCGTTTTTTGTCATGCATGTACATCCATGACAAATTTATGACAGAATCAAGATAGTCATACCTGTGCTGTCGTAGAAGTGTTCCATGACATTACCAAAATTATCATCACGGAAGTGTCCACTTCCATGACGATAAATCGCGCGTCACAGAAGTGCTTTCGTCAAGGGTGACCGACACGTGGCATCCACCGTAACGGAACGCCGTTAAGCTATCGGGTCAGGTTTTGGATCCGATAACCCGTTAACAGCCCCGACCAATGGGGATTTTCCACGTGTAAAATCATCATTGGCTAGAGGAAACACCTGTCATCCACTCACTGGACAGAAGGCGCCTATGATACGTCGACACGTGGCACGGCCCAACAGTGGCCCATTCCTGTGAAAAGGCCGGCCCATTTGACTTGGTCAAAAGCTGGCGGGCCGGCCCATGGAAAGCCTGTTAACGGCCTGTTCGCATATAGCCCATTTATAGCCCGCTAACCCAAGGCCCGTTACGCCCTATCCGAATTAGGCCCAGTAGTGTCATCTGGGCCATCCAATATGATTCTAGCCCATTTTCACTTCTGGCCCATGTATAGCCCATGACGTCTTTCGGCCCATATGAGGCCCTTTGTAACTCTTGCCCCATTAGCGGCCCGTGCTGAAACTGGCCCGTAATGAACATTGTATTACTTTACACCCATTAACGGCCCGTGGTGAAACTGGCCCGTAATGAACAGTGTATCACCTTATACCCATTAACGGCCCGTTATTCCGTTGGGCCGTTTCCAGCCCAAGTTAACTTTCGGCCTTCTGAGGGCCCATTTATTCCTGGGCTCATTTGCAGCATTCGGTTACTTACGGCCTGTTACTGTCATTTTCTGCTTATGGGCCAAATTCGGCCCGTCGTTACAGTCGGCCCGTTTGTGGACCGTTAGTCTGTTGGGCCATTTTCATAGTATCACCAAATACGGCCTATTAACGATGGCCCGTTATGGTCGGCCCATGAACGGACGATTCCAACTCTAGCCCGTTTACGGCCATAATGCGGTCTGTATGGCCCATGTTTGGCCAATCGATCATACGGCCCGTATAAGGCCCATTGATGATACACCCCGCAGAAGGCCCATTGTTTCTACGGCCCGTAGAAGGCCCATTGTTTCTACAGCCCGTAGAAGGCCCACTGTTTCTACGGCCAGTAGGAGGCCCAGTGTCACTACAGTAAATATAGCCCATGGTTATTGTGGCCTAGTTTTAACAAATAGGTTATTGCAGCCACTAGCTAACCGCGGAAAAAGAACTGCAATGACTACAAGCAAACAAATAAACAAGACAACAAGGAAATAAATAAGCAAGCAACTAACGCTAGGCTATCACGGCTATTACACATATTACATCCACTGGGCATCAAAGTTCGCCACCAGTGCAAATATAGGGAACAAAGCAGCATATCATATACACTGGTTGTCAAAGTTGGCGACCAGCGCAAATAAACGCCGCAGCAAAACAAATCCAAAACTGAAACCACTTCAGAAGATCTCAAGAAACAATATCCTGGGTACCCATAATGCTGGCAAGATGCTTAGCAAGCTTATTAACTTTCTCTTGTTTGGCGCTTAAATCCTCCAGCGCTTGCTGTTGCACCAGAAAATATGCATCTGAATTCTGCAGGGACTTCCTCAGTCCTTCAGCTTCCTGTCGCAGCACATCTAATCGATGTCTTTCAACTTGAAGTTGAGACTCAAGAAGACGAACTGATTCAGGCAGCGAGTTCGAAGAGCTTGTGCCAGCAGTAGTGGCCAGTAACTCGAACACTACATCAAGACAGGACTTTTGGGTTCCCTCACTGTCGTCAAGATAGTTTTTATCAGCTTTCTTGGAGACCAACAGGGATGTCTCACTATCTTGAACCTTATCTGCATTACTTCCTTTACCATTGGATAACGCGGTATTGTTCTCCAATATTTTGTCCGCATTCTAAAAGAGAAACAAGCAAACACATAACATGTTTACCATGTTGTATATGAAACTCATTTTGGTAAATGAGTTTAGTAGTAAAGTGGATAGGATAACAGCATGAAACAAACATATATCTATGTACCATGGTCACTTTATGGTCTATATCATTCTAGTTTTTGTTGCCAAATCAAGATGGAGACACAGTTCAAATAATATTTGTTCAAGACGAAGCAGAATAGACAGAATATAAGTGTGGGTAACTATAGAGCAATAACAACACTTGTAATGTGCATGACATGAGAACATAACTATTTATTCAATTGAAACTGAAATCAAGATAGAGAAGGTTACAACAGCAAACCAGTTAAAGAAACAGGTTTAAAACATACCTGTTGCGCCATTGGAGTTTCAGTTCCATCCTTCAAATTTGAAAATAGTTGGTATGAGTAAATACAGTAATGCAAGAGCAAATGAGTATGAACCATAGCTACAGAACCTGACCTGAGAACAAATATTCTTCTCCTGTAAGTGTTGAGTTGGGATTCGGAGTGGTGGTCCTCGTGCTTTGGGCACTGCAGTTCCCTTACTAACTGCTCGTGTTTGGGTGCTGTGTGGTGGAGACGGTGTTGTGTCAACTGGAACTGGGTTACTATCTGCCGGGGTTGGGGTTAGAAGGGGTGTAGCTGGTTCTCTGTCCAATTGGGTAGGGGTACAATCTGCGAGAGTCTGGGTTATGTGTGGTGGATCTGGTCCTTGGGCAAGTACAACCGTGGTTCTATCTGCATCAACTGGTAGCACTATATTTTCTGAAGACCGTGTTGTTACTCCCTTAGATACTGCCATCACGCTCTCCAATTCAAATGGCTGATAAACAAGAAAAGTAATTGAAAGTATAGACATTGTATGATAGACAGGTGCAATGGATAGTGGGGAATAAAAGAGGGCATGAAATAATTCATATTTATGTTGTCTAACCAAACAGGATAGCATGACACAATTTCACATATATGATGGCTAACTAAACAGGATAGCATGACACAATTTCACATTATGATGGCTAACTAAAAAAGATGGAAAGACATAGTACAAAATATGAGACTATGTAAATAGGATGACATGACATAACTATATAATGTGTTTATTAAATAGGTTGGCATGCCATAATTCACATACATTCACGGATAGAATGCCATAATTCAAAATATGATGACTGTAAACACTAAACAGGATGAGATGATATAACTATATGATGTCTTTATTAAATGGGTTGCCATGCCATAATTCAGATAAATGATGTGTATGTACTATGTAAACATGATGGCATGATATAATTCAAATATATGATTTATATAGTAAGCAAGTAAGCAGATGGAAATCCATATATGATGTAAAAACTAAGCAATGCAAGACAACATGCATGACATGGGTAATATAACCCTGCCAAGTTTGAGCATAGACCTCAGGGGGGAAATAGGACTGGTCATCAGTCTCTGAATCCTCCTCTGAGGAGCTCTCTGTAACCAGCAAAATGTCTGCTTCAGCAGGTAGCATTGTCTGCTCTAAATACCTTGTTTTCACTCCAGATACTTCCATCACCGCTTCAAATGGCTGATGCACAGGAAGAGTAGTTGAATATACAAACGTTGTCGACAAATGGAACACGTAATACAAAAAAATGATAGCATGATATAATTCACATACATGATGATTGGCTAAACAACATGGCATTGCATAATTCACATATATAATGCCTTTGCAACAAGATAGCATTGTATAATTCACATATATAATGTTTTGCAACAAGATGGCAATGCATAATTCACATATATGGTAATTAGACACTGAACAGGTGGCATTCACACAAAGCATGTCTAAACTAATCAAATGACATAGCAATGCGAGACACCATACGCACGATATGAGCAACATAACCCTGCCAAGTTAGAGCATACACCTCGGGGGGGGGGGGAATAGGACTAGTCATCTGTCTCTGAATCCTCCTCTGAGGAGCTATCCGTAACCAACGAGATATGTGCTTCGTCAGATAGCATAGTCTGCTCTAAAGACCTTGTTTTCACTCCAGAATTTGCCATCACCGTGTCAAATGGCTGATGCACACGAAGAGCAGTTGAATGTACTAACATTGTTGACAAATGTAATATGTAACGAAAAAAAAGGATGGCCTGATATAATTTACATATAAGATGACTGGCTAAGCAGGATGGCATTGCAAAATTCACATATATGATGCCTGGCTAAACAAGATGGCGTTGCATAATTCACATAAATGATGAATAAACTAAACAAATGGCATTCGCACATAGGATGTCTAAACTAAGCAGATGACATATTTGATGTATAAAGTAAGAAATGCAAGACACCATATGCATGATATAACCAACATCAGCATGCCAAGTTAGAGCGAAGACCTCAGGGGGTAAATAGGAGTTGTCTTCTCCTTCTGAATCCCCCTCAGAACAGATATCTTCCTCTCGATTACAATCCGAAATGCGTGGAGGGGGGGCTGCCTTTGCGCCTACCATGGAGCGACGTCTGCATGAAATTTGATTGCCACGCAAGGCTCGTCTCTTTTGCTCTACATGTTCAGTCCCATTGTTTACAATAACAGTCATGCATAGGAATAAAACATAGTGAGATTATGTAAGGAGTGCATGCAGAAATCCAGAGTGATGGTAGAAACCTGTGGATAGACCCAAAACCAATAATAGCAGGCAGATAATGGCTTCAGTTAAAAAATACAAATAATGGCTTCTTTACTGTTTGTTTCCCACCCAACATGAAACTCATAGTAGACACCGGAGATTAACCAGATAGTAGATAGATACTATTGATAGCGGCCCCGATATGTACCCCACAACCATTTAAAAACTCAAGTTTGACCATTAGTTTGGAGCTGACTCAGAGTCTAATCGGTGAACAGGACAATAAAGTAGCATGTAATATTAAGCGATGCATAACGTAAGCAGACACGAAAGAGTGCGACCTCTCTTGCGAACCCGTGTAGTCCTCGAGGTCATCTGCTCGGTTGATGATGGTAATGCAGTTTTCATGGCTGCCAGCGGCAGGGAAGAAGATCTGAGGTGGCGAAAGACAGTCTGGAGGCCGGATCCCTGCTGCGCTGGACCCTTCTGTCGTTGGAGCAGCTGAGCTGGGGTGGACGACGGCGCAGCAGGAGCGGGACAAACCACGCAAGGTTTTCTTTGACAACTATCTGTAAGAGAAGTAATTCTGTAAGGGCTCGTTTGAATTGGAGGATTCCAACAATGCAGGAATAGGAAATAGACAGGAATAGGATAGGAATGCACGTGCAAAACAGAGAATTTAAAAACACGGGATTTCTGCCAATCTGGGTGTTTGATTCACAACAATTGGAAGATCACAGGATGCAAAGAAGCATGGTGAGATTAAGTCAAACCACAAGAAAATGTACGGTTATAATGCTATTATGCTACTATCTCTTAGCCTTGTGCTTCATGAATAGGAATTTGAAAAGGAGGACAAGTGAAAATTAAAATTCCTACGTTTTTTATTTCAAGGAGACACTAAAGGAACAAATCCGTGTGCTCAGTGGACAATATATATAACATGTAGAGTAAAAAAGAGATGCAACAAGTGTACTGTTGGAGATCGTTGCAGAAATTAAAAAAATTCTACGCATCACCAAGAGCAATCTATGGAGTCTTCTAGCAACGAGAGGGAAAAGCGTTCATCTACACACCCTTGTAGATCGCGCGCGGAAGCGTTCAAGAGAACGGGTTGATGGAGTCGTACTCGTCGTGATCCAAATCACCGATGATCCTAGCGCCGAACGGACGGCACCTCCGCGTTCAACACACGTACGGAGCGGGGACGCCTCCTCCTTCTTGATCCAGCAAGGGGGGAGGAGAAGTTGATGGAGATCCAGCAGCACGACGGCGTGGTGGTGGAAGTAGCGGGATCCCGGCAGGGCTTCGCCAAGCGCAAGCGGGGAGGAAGAGGTGTCACGGGAGGGAGGGAGGCGCCAGGGCTTGGGGTGCTGCTCCCATGCGCCTCCCCACTATATATAGGGGTGGAGGGGGCTGGTTTCTTGCCCTCCAAGTCCATTGGGGCGTTGGCAAAGGTGGGGGAAAGAAATCCCATCATTTCCCTTCCCCACCGATTGTTATCCCCCCTTTTTAGGGATCTTGATCCCTTCGGGATATGATCTTATTCCTTCTAAGGTGGGATCTTGGTGCGCCTTGACCAGGGGTGTGGGGCCTTGCCCCACTACCCACGTTCATGTGGGTCCCCCATGCAGGTGGGCCCCACTTCGGAACCTTCTAGAACCTTCCCGGTACAATACCGAAAATCCCGAACATTTTCCGGTGGCCAAAATAGGACTTCCCATATATAAATCTTTACCTCCGGACCATTCCGGAACTCCTTGTGACGTCCGGGATCTCATCCGGGACTCCGAACAACTTTTGGTTAACCGCATACTAATATCTCTACAACTCTAGCGTCACCGAACCTTAAGTGTGTAGACCCTACGGGTTCGGGAGACATGCAGACATGACCGAGACGACTCTCCGGTCAATAACCAACAGCGGGATCTGGATACCCATGTTGGCTCCCACATGTTCCATGATGATCTCATCGGATGAACCACGATGTCGAGGATTCAATCAGTCCCGTATACAATTCCCTTTGTCAATCGGTACGTTACTTGCCCGAGATTCGATCGTCGGTATCCCAATACCTTGTTCAATCTCGTTACCGGTAAGTCACTTTACTCGTACCGTAATGCATGATCCCGTGACCAAAAACTTGGTCACTTTGAGCTCATTATGATGATGCATTACCGAGTGGGCCCAGAGATACCTCTCCGTCATACGGAGTGACAAATCCCAGTCTCGATTCGTGCCAACCCAACGGACACTTTCGGAGATACCCGTAGTGCACCTTTATAGCCACCCAGTTACGTTGTGACGTTTGGCACACCCAAAGCACTCCTATGGTATCCGGGAGTTGCACAATCTCATGGTCTAAGGAAATGATACTTGACATTTGGAAAAGCTCTAGCAGACGAACTACACGATCTTGTGCTATGCTTAGGATTGGGTCTTGTCCATCACATCATTCTCCTAATGATGTGATCCCGTTATCAATGACATCCAATGTCCATAGTCAGGAAACCGTAACCATCTATTGATCAACGAGCTAGTCAACTAGAGGCTCACTAGGGACATGTTGTGGTCTATGTATTCACACATGTATTACGATTTCCGGATAACACAATTATAGCATGAACAATAGACAATTATCATGAACAAGGAAATATAATAATAACCATTTTATTATTGCCTCTAGGGCATATTTCCAACAGTCTCCCACTTGCACTAGAGTCAATAATCTAGTTCACATCGCCATGTGATTAACACTCATAGTCCACATCGCCATGTGACTACACCCAAAGAGTTTACTAGAGTCAATAATCTAGTTCACATCATCATGTGATTAAGACTCAATGAGTTCTAGGGTTTGATCATGTTCTGCTTGTGAGAGAGGTTTTAGTCAACGGTTCTGCAACATTCAGATCCGTGTGTACTTCGCAAATCTCTATTTCATATTGTAGATGTTGCTACTATGCTCCACTTGGAGCTATTCCAAATGGTTGCTCCATTATACGTATCCGGTTTGCTACTCAGAGTCATCCGGCTTGGTGTTAAAGCTTGCATCGACGTAACCCTTTACGCATAATTCTTCATCACCTCCACAATCGAGAAAACATTTCCTTATTCCCAAGGACAATTTTGACCGATGTCCAATGATCCACTCCTGGATCATTCTTATACCCCCTTGCCAGACACGTGGCAAGGCACATCGCGGTACACAGCATGGCATATCGTATAGAGCATATGGCTAAGGCATAGGGGACGACCTTCGTCCTTTCTCTTTCTTCTGCCGTGGTCGAGCTTTAAGTCTTAACTTCACACCTTACAACTCAGGCAAGAATTCCTTCTTTGACTGATCCATCTTGAACACCTTCAAGATCATGTCAAGGTATGTGTTCTGTGAAAGTCTTATCAGGCGTCTTGATCTATCTCTATAGATCTTGATACCCAATATGTAAGCAGTTTTACCAAGGTCTTCCTTTGAAAAACTCCATTCAAACAACCCTTTTTGTTTTCCAGAAATTCTACATCATTTCCGATCAACAATATGTCATCCACATATACTTATCAGAAATGTTGTAGTGCTCCCACTCACTTTCTTGTAAATACAAGTTTCTTGCAAACTTTGTATAAACCCAAAAACTTTGATCACCTCATCAAAGCATATGTTCCAACTCCGAGATGCTTGCTCCAGTCCATAGAGGGATAGCTGGAGCTTGCATACCTTTTAGCATCCTTAGGATCGACAAAAACTTTCTGGTTGTATCACATACAGCCTGGTTGTATCACATACAGCCTTTCCTCACGGAAACCGTCAAGGAAACTTTTGTTTTGACATCCATCTGCCAGATTTCGTAAATAAAAATTCAGCAACTGCTAACATAATTCTAACAGACTTTAGCATCGCTATGATTGAGAGAGTCTCATCACAGTCAACTCCTTGAACTTGTCGGAAACTTCTTTGAGACAAGTCGAGCTTCATAAATGGTGACATTACCATCAGCGTCTGTCTTCTTCTTAAAGATCCATTTATTCTTAATGGCTTGCCGATCATTGGGCAAGTCCACCAAAGTCCATACTTTGTTCTCATACATGGATCCTATCTCGGATTTCATGGCTCCTAGCCATTTGTTGGAATCTGGGCCCACCATCGCTTCTCCATAGCTCATAGGTTCATCATTGTCCAACAACATGACCTTTAAGATAGGGTGACCACTCAGAAGTTGTATACACCCTTGTCGACCTACGAGGTTTGATAGTAACTTGATCTGAAGCTCCATGATCATCATCATTAGCTTTCTCTTCAACTGAGGCAAGTGCCACAGAAACATCTTTCTGTGCTGCGCTACTCTCTGATTGAAGTGAAGGTTCAACAACCTCATCAAGTTCTATCTTCCTCCCACTCAATTCTTTCGAGAGAAACTCTTTCTCGACAAAGGACCTATTCATAGCGACAAACAATTTGCCCTCAGATCTGAGATAGAAGGTATACCCAATCGTCTTGTTTGGGTATTCTATGAAGACACAATTTTCCGCTTTGGGTTCGAGCTTTTCTGGCCGAAGCCTATCGACATAAGCATCGTAGCCCCAAACCTTAAGAAACAACAACTTAGGTTTCTTGCCAAACCATAGTTCATACGGTGTCGTCTCCACGGACTTAGATGGTGCCCTATTTAAAGTGAATGTAGCTGTCTCTAATGCATAACCCCAAAACAATAGCGGTAGATCGGTAAGAGATATCATAGATCGCACCATAACCAATAGGGTGCGACTACGACGCTCGGACACACCATTACGCTATGGTGTTCCAGGTGGCGTCAACTGTGAAACGATTCCACCTTGTCTTTAGTGATTGCCAAACTCACAACTCAGATACTTTTCCCTTGATCAGATCGCAGGAACTTGATCTTCTTGTTATGATGATTCTCAACTTCACTCTGAAATTGCTTGAACTTTTCAAACGTTTCAGACTTATGCTTCATTAAGTAAATATACCCATATCTACTCAATTCATTGGTGAAGGTGAGAAAATAACAATATCCACCGCACGCGTCAACACTCATCAGATCGCACACATCAGCATGTATGATTTCCAACAAGTCACTTGCCTGTTCCATTGTTCCAGAAAACGGGGTTTTAGTCATCTTTCCAATGAGGCATGGCTCGCATGTGTCAAGTGATTCAAAATCAAGTGACTCCAAAACTCCATCGGCATGGAGGTTCTTCATGCGCTTTACACCAATATGACCTTAAGCGGCAGTGCCACAAAAGTGGTACTATCATTATCAACTCTACATCTTTTGGCATCAATGTTATGAACATGTGTATCACCACGATCGAGATTCAATAAACCATTCACATGGGGTGCATGACCATAGAAGGTGTTATTCATGTAAACAGAATAACCATTATTCTCTGACTTAAATGGATAACCGCATTGCAATAAACATGATCTAATCATGTTCATGCTCAACGCAGACACCAATGGAAACAACATTTATCTAGGTTCAACACTAATCTCGAAGGTAGAGGGAGCGTGCGATGGTGATCACATCAACCTTGGAAACACTTCCAACACGCATCGCCACCTCGCCCCTAGCTAGTCTCCGTTTATTCCGTAGCTTTTGTTTCGAGTTACCAATCTTAGCAACTGAACCGGTATCTAATACCCATGTGCTACTAGGAGTACTAGTAAGGTACACATCAATAACACATATATCAAATATACTTTTGTTGAAGTTGCCAGCCTTCTTATCTACCAAGTATTTGAGGCAGTTCCGCTACCAGTAACAGTTGCCCTAATAGAAGCACTTCGTCTCGGGTTTGGGTTCTTGGGTTTCTTCATTGGAGCGGCAACTGGCTTGCCATTCATGAAGTTTCCCTACTTGCCCTTTCCCTTCTTTGAAACTAGTGGTCTTGTTAACCATCAACACTTGATGCTCCTTCTTCATTTCTACTTCCGCGGCCTACCGCGAACTGCTCCGGGATCATCTCCATCCCCTGCATGTTATAGTTCATCACGAAGTTCTAGTAGCTTGGTGATAGCGACTGGAGAACTTTGTCAATCAATCTCTTATCTGGAAGATTAACTCCCACTTGATTCAAGCAATTGAAGTACCTAGACATTCTGAGCACATGCTCACTGGTTGAGCTATTCTCCTCCATCTTGTAGGCAAAGATCTTGTCAGAGGTCTCGAACCTCTCAACATGGGCATGAGCCTGAAATACCAATTTCAGCTCTTGGAATATCTCATATGTTCCATGGCGTTCAAAACGCTTTTGGAGCCCCGACTCTAAGCCGTAAAGGATGGCGCACTAAACTATCAAGTAGTCATCAGAACGTGTCTGCCAGATGTTCGCAACATCCACAGACGACGCTAGAGGGGTTGGCCACCGAGCGGTGCATCAAGGACAGAAGCCTTCTGTGTAGCAGTGAGGACAATCCTCAGACTACGGCCCTAGTCCGCACAATTGCTCACAATAACTTTCAACTTAGTCTTTCTCTAGGAACGTATTAAAACAGGGAGCTTAAGCACGAGCTATTGATCTGCAACTTAATTTGCAAAGACAATTTAGACTATGTTCATGACAATGAGTTCAATTAATCAAATTATTTAAAGAACTCCCACTTAGATAGACATCCCTCTAGTCATCTAAGTGATACATGATCCGAATCGACTAGGCCATGTCCGATCATCACGTGAGACGGACTAGTCATCAACGGTGAACATCTCCATGTTGATCGCATCTACTCTACGACTCATGTTCGACCTTTCGATCTCTTGTGTTCCGAGGCCATGTCTGTACATGCTAGGCTTGTCAAGTCAACCTAAGTGTTTCGCATGTGTTCCGAGGCCATGTCTGCACATGCTAGGCTCGTCAACACCCGTTGTATGCGAACGTTAGAATCTATCACACCCGATCATCACGTGGTGCTTCGAAACAACGAACCTTCGCAACGGTGCACAGTTAGGGGGAACACATTTCTTGAAATTTTAGTGAGGGATCATCTTATTTATGCTACCGTCGTTCTAAGCAAATAAGATGTAAACATGACAGACATCACATGCAAATCATAAAGTGACATGATATGGCCAATATCATCTTGCACCTTTTGATCTCCATCTTCGAGGCACGGCATGATCACCTTCCTCACCGGCATGACACCATGATCTCCATCATCATGATCTCCATCATCGTGTCTTCATGAAGTTGTCTCGCCAACTATTACTTCTACTACTATGACTAACGGTTAGCAATAAAGTAAAGTAATTACATGGCGTTTTCATTGACACGCAGGTCACACAATAAATTCAGACAACTCCTATGGCTCCTGCCGGTTGTCAATACTCATCGACATGAAAGTCGTGATTCCTATTACAAGAACATGATCAATCTCATACATCACATATATCATTCATCACATCCTTTTGGCCATATCACATCACATAGCATATCCTGCAAAAACAAGTTAGACGTCCTCTAATTGTTGTTGCAGGTTTTACGTGGCTGCTATGGGTTTCTAGCAAGAACGTTTCTTACCTACGCAAAAGCCACAACGGTGATATGCCAATTGCTATTTACCCTTCATAAGGACCCTTTTCATCAAATCTGATCCGACTAAAGTGGGAGAGACAGACACCCGCTAGCCACCTTATGCATCAAGTGCATGTCAGTCAGTGGAACCTGTCTCACGTAAGAGTACGTGTAAGGTCGGTCCGGGCCGCTTCATCCCACAATGCCGCTGAATCAAGATAAGACTAGTAACAGTAAGCAAATTGAACAAATCGTCGCCCACAACTACTTTGTGTTCTACTCGTGCATAGAATCTACGCATAAACCTGGCTCATGATGCCACTGTTGGAGATCGTTGCAGAAATTAAAAAATTTCTACGCATCACCAAGAACAATCTATGGAGTCTTCTAGCAACGAGAGGGAAAAGAGTGCATCTACATACCCTTGTAGATCGCGCGCGGAAGCGTTCAAGAGAACGGGTTGATGGAGTCGTACTCGTCGTGATCCAAATCACCGATGATCCTAGCGCCGAACGGACGGCACCTCCGCGTTCAACACACGTACGGAGCGGGGATGTATCCTCCTTCTTGATCCAGCAAGGGGGGAGGACAAGTTGATGGAGATCCAGCAGCACGACAGCGTGGTGGTGGAAGTAGCGGGATCCCGGTAGGGCTTCGCCAAGCGCAAGCGGGGAGGAAGAGGTGTCACGGGAGGGAGGGAGGCGCCAGGGCTTGGGGTGCTGCTCCCATGCGCCTCCCCACTATATATAGGGGTGGAGGGGGCTGGTTTCTTGCCCTCCAAGTCCATTGGGGCGTTGGCAAAGGTGGGGGAAAGAAATCCCATCATTTCCCTTCCCCACCGATTGTTATCCCCCCTTTTTAGGGATCTTGATCTTATCCCTTCGGGATATGATCTTATTCCTTCTAAAGTGGGATCTTGGTGCGCCTTGACCAGGGGTGTGGGGCCTTGCCCCCACTACCCACGTTCATGTGGGTCCCCCCATGCAGGTGGGCCCCACTTCGGAACCTTCTAGAACCTTCCCGGTACAATACCGAAAAATCCCGAACATTTTCCGGTGGCCAAAATAGGACTTCCCATATATAAATCTTTACCTCCGGACCATTCCGGAACTCCTCGTGACGTCCGGGATCTCATCCGTGACTCCGAACAACTTTCGGTTAACCGCATACTAATATCTCTACAACTCTAGCGTCACCAAACCTTAAGTGTGTAGACCCTACGGGTTCGGGAGACATGCAGGCATGACCGAGACGACTCTCCGGTCAATAACCAACAGCGGGATCTGGATACCCATGTTGGCTCCCACATGTTCCACGATGATCTCATCGGATGAACCACGATGTCGAGGATTCAATCAATCCCGTATACAATTCCCTTTGTCAATCGGTACGTTACTTGCCCGAGATTCGATCGTCGGTATCCCAATACCTTGTTCAATCTCGTTACCAGCAAGTCACTTTACTCGTACCGTAATGGATGATCCCGTGACCAAACACTTGGTCACTTTGAGCTCATTATGATGATGCATTACCGAGTGGGCCCAGAGATACCTCTCCGTCATACGGAGTGACAAATCCCAGTCTCGATTCGTGCCAACCCAACTGACACTTTCGGAGATACCCGTAGTGCACCTTTATAGACACTCAGTTACGTTGTGACGTTTGGCACACCCAAAGCACTCCTATGGTATCCGGGAGTTGCACAATCTCATGGTCTAAGGAAATGATACTTGACATTTGGAAAAGCTCTAGCAGACGAACTACACGATCTTGTGCTATGCTTAGGATTGGGTCTTGTCCATCACATCATTCTCCTAATGATGTGATCCCGTTATCAATGACATCCAATGTCCATAGTCAGGAAACCGTAACCATCTATTGATCAACGAGCTAGTCAACTAGAGGCTCACTAGGGACATGTTGTGGTCTATGTATTCACACATGTATTACGGTTTCCGGACAACACAATTATAGCATGAACAATAGACAATTATCATGAACAAGGAAATATAATAATAACCATTTTATTATTGCCTCTAGGGCATATTTCCAACATGTACAACCTCTTTGGCGAAGCCATGTCGATCTCAGCGTGATTGGGTTGGCCGGTGAGGATGCTCCGGCTGACTTTGCTGTCAGAGGAGGGGAAGAAGATCTTAGGCGTCTGGAGATGGAGCCCGAGGTACTGCTCCGCTGTGATGGAGGGTTTCGTCGTTGGAGCAGCTCCGGTGAGTTGTACGCCGCCGAGGCTGAAGCAGGACAAGAGAGACAACGAACAACGTTAACCTGAGTGGAATTCTAATAGCATCTCCAATACATGACGTAAAATACATAACCACAAAGTGCTAGATGTAAAATACATCAGCCGCTCATCTCTGAACTTAACTGTCGAAATTGAACTTAACTGTTGAAACTGAACTTAACTGTCGAAACTGAATTTTGCTGTCGAAACTGAACGCTCTAGCAAGGTGAGGCTACACGTCGGTCGACTGACTGTTTCATCTCTGGTCAGTCGATTTTGCAGCCGTTGGATACGAACTCAAGGGCCTGCGGTTCATCTTCAACCTCCACCCCCCTGAGCCGCCAGCCACCACCGGCCAAACAGCAGCCCCGCGCCGCGCACGGCCGACGGTGCGCCGCCCCGCCCGCCCCGAAAACACTCCCCACTGCCGGTCCGCCGCCGCCCCGGCCATCCCTCTAGGCCCCTCGTGCCGAGCTTTTTCTCCGGCGATCCCCGCGCCACCGCCCCGCCACCGCCGGCGACCACCGCCCCCATCCTGAAATCTAAGATAGATAGTGGGGTACCTCTCCGGCGAGCCCCCCTCCCTGCTGCGGCTGGTTCTTCCTTCACCCCGCCGAGCCCCCCCCCCCCCCACCCCCTGAAAATCGACTGACCCAAAAGTCGATTCAGTTGACTGAAGTGTAGCTAAATCGGAGCAGCATCGCAAGCAAGAGCAAGAGCGAGAGCAGCAGCGCGAGCAAGAGCAATAGCAAGAGCAGACCAGGCAGGGGATCGAGAGCAAGAGCAGAGCAGCAGCGCGAGCGAGAGCTAAAGCAGCAGCAGCTCCTACTGATGTGGACGTCGCCGCCGAGGGAGCGACGCCGTGGAGGAAGTGGCCGGCGACGCCGCCGTGGATGGAGCCGCGCCGTGTCGGCTCGAGACCGAGCGCCGGCAGCACCGTGAGATCGAATCAAGAAGACAATGCGGCGATTAGTGTACAACCTCTTTGGTGGCGCCGATTAGGCTGCAGCTTCATCCGAGGAAACAGTGATGATGATGCTCTTCCGGTGGTGCAGGTGAAGACGGCGGTGTGGGAATGGAGGTGGCGCGAAAGACGAGGGGAACGTTGGGGCAGCTCCTTGGAGGTGGAGGACGGGGTGGCTGAACCGGCGGGACGATGAGATCGACGACGGATCCTCATCCGGTACGGTGGATGAGGGACGTCGAGGTGTTGCTGTGGACGACGTCGTCGGGGAAGAGGCTCCGGCTGGGTGGCGGACGGAGCAGGGTGTGGGGTTTCATCGCGGGTTTTCGCGGCCTCGGTGTACGAATGGGTGGGCGGATGGGATGGCAGTGGGGAACCATGGCTTAGAGACGCGCTTGTCCGAAATGTGGGGTAAGTTATGAAAGTACCCCCACCGATTTGAGGCGGTTCTTTCGGTTCAGGGGTACCACGGGCATTTCGCGTGTCGAGATTTCACAGGAGGTGGGAGTTTTCGCGCGCGTTGTAATTTCGGAATAGCAAGGCGCGGGTTGAGATGGAGGGAGTTGTCGGAGCACAACGAGACAAAGATATATCTTAAATATTTCGGGCTAACAAGGCGCGGGTTGAAATTTCCGGACAAGCCTAACGTGTACTGTACCAAATCAATGCGCACTACAAATGTCATTCAAAACTTTGAATTCATGTTATGTTCAATTAAAATATTTCGCTACGTGTATAATGCATGCAACCTACTACTCAAATGAACGTTTTAGTGCATTCCAAACGTATATACTACCGCTTCAATATGAACTAAATTTGAATTCGTTTCTCTATTTGAATAAGATCTACAGTAATGATTGTTGTGAAGTCAAAGCATTTGAATTCGTTTCTCTGTTTTAATAAGATCTACAATCATCATTATTGTCAAGTTAAACCATCGTTTGTGTATTATCTTCACAGCACACCACATGATTAGTCTCGAGTTACATATGAACTATGTGTACTATATGAACTCGAACTAGATTTTTTGAATCCACTTTATTTTGATTTCAAATCACATTACATTTCTAGCTCTAGCTAGATCTTCATAATCTAAACCATGTCTCATATGTATAATGTGTTTATCACATTATGTATGGTGCCCCGCCCCCTACGCCTACAAGTATTTAGATGTGAGTTGCAAACACCACACATTACCACAAATTCAAATAAAATGTGAGAATGTTCGATATATAGTATTGTTTAGATTGTTCGATATTTAGTTGTAAGCTGCAAACGCCACACATTATCACAAATTCAAATAAAATGTGAGATTGTTTGATGTATAGTATGGTTTAGATTGTTCGGCATTTAGCTGTGAGTTGCAAACGCCATGCATTATCACATTATGGTATAACATGTGCACAACACGTGTATCACCGCTATATTCATGCATGCAATGTTTAAAACACTATGATCTCCTATTCAAATATATGAATCCGCTTTCATATCAAATTATGATCTTTGTTAGTCTCTTACACCCACACAATCCTCTAACCTTTGTAGCTACCACTAACTTTCTCTCGTGCATGCACACGC
This sequence comes from Triticum aestivum, assembly GCF_018294505.1. Lineage (NCBI taxonomy): Eukaryota > Viridiplantae > Streptophyta > Magnoliopsida > Poales > Poaceae > Triticum > Triticum aestivum. Next base: position 52,879,179 of record NC_057805.1, read on the forward strand.
CCTCCTCGCCCTCCCCCTCCCTCGGCATTCTATCCACCGGGCACATTCATTTTTTTCTTTAGGTCGTTCTCCCAGAGTCTCCACAACTCCTTTCCGACACACACCGATCGATAAACCTCTCCAGCGATGCCTGCCTACAACATACACACACACCTTCAATCTCCTCCTTTATGTGTCCTTGCCTCGTGTCTCTCATACGGTCAGACACACGTGTAAACTCTCGCCCCTCTTTTCATCGATCTCACAACCGCACACTCCTCCCCCTATCTAGCTAGTAGTTGGGCCTCTCGCACCACCTCCTAGCTCCATTCTCTCTGTCTATCCGTCTCGCTGGGCCTTATTTGCCTCTAACAAATGGACGTACACCGACCGATCTCTCGCTATACATATAGCTAGCTAGGTCCTTATAACTCGTTTTTACCCACACGTCAATCGATCTACCTCATTAGTTGTGTCTCTCCCTTCCTCCGACAAACAACAATTGATCTACCGATCTAGTTAGGTTTGCTTACCAAACACATGGTTCCCCTTCATCATCCATGGATGCGTCCCGACAGATCTATCACGCACAGGCACACACAGAAACACATCCCCACTCTTATTGATAACATTGCAGTTCCACCCTCAGTTTGTCTAGTAGGCCTCTCCCACCATCTTCGAGAAGCAACTCCATCACCCATCCAGCACTCTACCCCTCTCCCTCCCTCTCCCTCCCTCTCTCTCTCCTCTCTCTCTCTGTCCCATCATATTTCCCGTCCTTCAGTTATGTATGGATGTCGACCGATCTCCCTCAAGACATAGCTGGGTCTCTCCTTCTCAACACATATACGAGTCGTTCTACCTCTATAGTTAGGCCTCTGCCTACCCCTCCCCCCACCCCCTCCCCCCACACACACCGATACATCGAGCGCTCTAGTCATGTCTCCCTGCCACACACAAACTTGACATGTGCCCTCTAACGTTCCGGTAGGCCAGTCGCCCTATATCTTTGACTTGCACACACACACAATTTCGATGGCTCTCTTCATCGATCTCGCACCCACCCACTTGATCCTCTCTTCGACTCTATCGATAGCTATGACCGCTCCCTCTCTTCTCGTGGATTGCCCGACCCTCTATGTATGATATGGATAGGCCTCCATTTCACACACATTGCATGCAAAATTTTGTTTGAGATGTCATCGACACATATTCCCACAAATAATTCACGAAATCAACCCCCACCCCACCCCCACCCCAAAACAAAAAACACTCACGAACGCGGTTTGTATCTCTCACACACACCCACGTAGGTGGGGGACGTGCACGAAGAGAAGAGGTGCATGCACGGCGCACGTACTCCCGTCTCTTTCCCAACCACACCCGCGCGGGTACACGGTGGAGCTCATTTCTGTACGAAAAAGGCAGCCCACGTGGTAATTTGGCACGTGTACTGGTTGTCCACTTGGTGGAGGGAGGATCGTCTACCACGGGTGAACAAACAAATTGCGACTTGACGTGTTATGTTAAAAAAAGAGGCAAACCATGTGGGGCCTACCTTAGAGGCAAGGCTCTATACACTGGAGTACTTTTGATGTGTCCCGTCAACTCGCAGAACGAGGAGAAGCTTGCTTAGTACGCCGTCTCCCCCGCCCACGGGCGCGGTGGCTCGCAGGATGAGGTGAAGCTTGCTCCGCCTTACGCCCGCTCCCTCGCCCATGCGCGCGGTGGCTCGCAGGACGAGGAGAAAAATTTACTACTCCCTCCGTTTACTCCTCGTCCCTACTACCTTGGTTATAGAGATTATATCATATTGTTTGGAATATATATGTCCTTTAGTAGATTTCAATATGAACTACTAGTACATACTCCAAACACTGATGTATATAGACGTATTTTAGAGTGTAGATTCACTCATTTTGCTCCGTATGTAGCACTCTCCCTCGCCCCTCGACCCTCGCCCACGTGGTGGACGTGCAGCAATTCATTCGGTCTCATATAGCCAGAACGATATATACTGCACTACCATTATTGCTCGACTTCCCGAAGAGGCGAAGAGCCAATCGCAAGGTTAATATTTTGGAGATGCCAAGCGCAAGGTTATAGGAGAACGAGTAGTAGGTGCCGCGTCATTTATAAATAAAGTTTTTTTTCTTCAGTGGCACGTACGCAATATGATAGGTTCATATGGAGAGAAAAGGAAACCGCTCCACTATATACATAGTCAGGACGGGCCAGCCTACACGGTTGCTTGCTGGGGTTGCTCTCTTCACACTCTCTCGCACAAAACGACTGTGGCCACATCTCTAACATCCCGGCGGATCACGTCCGCTTGGGGAAGGGGTGGATGCTTAGTGTAGATGCGGTGGCCGTCGCCGACGGCGAAAACCCACTGTCGGCACGTCCCGATCAGGGGTCCCCGCCGTTCTCTCTCACAAAGCCGGTGAGGTTGCCTTCGTCCCTTGCTCACTGCCGCGACGTGGGCAGTTGCCGCCTCCCGCCGCCCTCCTCAAGGTTGAGCTACGTCCCTCAGGTACAACTCCCTTTACAGCCGGCTTGCACCACTGCTCCAGCTGCCCACATCACTCCCTGTGGATATTTCTCTACTTCTTTGCCCCGCACATACCTCTACTGGCTTCTACGTACTGTATTTGTGATGAGTTTATGTCTCATCAACTAGTCCCAGTAATCTTATTCTAATCACGCTTCTTCAATTTCTTTGCCACAGGGATGCTCATCTCGATTTTGGTGAAACTGCACAAAATGATCCGATGGTCAAAAGGTTGCAAACTTCATTTATTAGGAAGCTCGAACGTTGCCAGCAAATTGAAGCCTGGTCAGGGTTCACGGTTCAAGGGCTAGGGACTGCATGGATCATTTTTTTCTTTAGCTGCCTCTGTTCCAAAATAAGTGTCAACTTTAGTAGTAGTACAACTTTGTACTAAAGTTTGCACAAAGTTGAGACACTTATTTTGGAACGGAGGGAGTACATATTTGCTATGATCTGTCAATCATTGAGATGCAATAGCATGCATGTTAGTCTCCTTTGTATTTGATGAAATGTTGCAACGGGCAACCTTGGACGCAAGATACATGTAACAGAAGCTGGAAGCTTCATAGCATTGTACAAATTTATCTCGCTGATAAATTACAGTACGTACTATACTAGTACTTCCTCCGTTCCTAAATATAAGTCTTTGTAGAGATTTCACCATGAACCACATGCGGATGTATATAGATGCATTTTAAGTGTAGATTCATTCATTTTGTTCCGTATGTAGTGGAATCTCTACAAAGACTTATCTACTAGTAATAGCTAGCCCCCACTACTAGGAATTCTCTATCCTCTCCTTGAGCCACATCATCAAAATTGATGTAGCCGTTAGATGAAGTAAATCAGTCCATAATAGCCGTCTGATCTAGACGTTGAGAGGCTCCGCACTAAGCCACATGCAAGCATGCAGAAATACCGTGGCACATGCATGTGAGTGGGTTTTAAATCACATCAACATGTCTGCATGCAAGCATGCACCGGTAGCATGCATGTAAGTGAGCTTTTAAGTCCCATTAACATGTCAAAAAGAAAAATATAATCCCATTATGCAGTAGGAGTTGGCTGATCTTTTTTCCTTACGTGGGATGATCTAAATGATGATGGGAGTTTATTTAGTTTGGCTACCACATTTGTCATGCAGTTATAGAGTTTTTTTAGTTCTATGAAATCGATAATTTTGCGCAGAGAGATATACCGCTGTTCCGCGGCAACGCGCGGGGACTCATCTAGTAATATTTAGGAACGGAGGGAGTACTATGTAAAGAGTTAGGTGTCGCACGGTGATAGTGTGAGGTGGGCCATGTAATCACTGAGCCTGCGTGTTTTCACTGCTCTTGCACGCCTCCGCTGTAAGAATGGAGAAAATTGTAATCTAGTAGTAGTACCTCCTTTCGCCGAAAGCGTGGGACATCCAGCAGTCCTACCACCTCAGTAATAAAGACCAATGAGCCGTCAAATCACATAGACCCAGCAGTAAGTTGGACGGACGAAGCAACCATCACTCTTGCGCCAGTGAGAGGTCGCGTCCGCTCTGCCCGGGCATGAATGCGGCACCGATTCTTTGGAGCGGCGCTGACCGTTTCGGGCGGGAAGCGCGCGCGGGCGATGGAGGGGCTTTGGGTGGGCCAGGCTGGTCAGGAGCGGGCGTGGCAGCTGTCCGCATGTCCCTACCGGACACGCCCGGAAACGAGAGGATGCACCGACTCTCGCGGCTAAAATCGTACACTACACAACATCTCTCTGTAGGAGTAGGTCGATCTGTCGCTCTCTCTAACACACACATGTTGTTAACACACACACACCACACGCACGCACCTTGGTCCCGTTGCACCTTCTAACGTGACTTATTACACCTAGACGGAGGGAGTAGTAAGTATACGAGATACGGTGGCACACTGACTTAAGTCGAATACAAGTGCCCAAAATTTGTGTGTATGTTATAATAAGGATTCACTTAAAATAGTACGTGAGTGAACAGAGGGATCAATTGGATAGTGTTCCCGAGCAGTAGCGAGATGTGTGAGGTAAGATACACCACTGGCGCTTTTAATTTTTCTTATTAATTTGTTTGTTTCACCCTCTGACTGGTGGGACCCAACGTACTACGTGGAGAGAGGTAAGGTGACTAAGGCTGCATTATTTCTGCACCACTGTGGATAGTCTTACCACCAAAGCCACATGACACGATTATGATTGAAATCCCAATGACTCCCACACACACAAAAAAACACGACATGCTTGTCACACGAATGCGGGAATGTATAAAAGGTTATTTCCCTCTCGTTGAACATAACGGGAGGGTTGTGTAGCTGGTTAGCCTGTTCGCTCATCAAACTTGAGGTCTCGGGTTCGATAACTACACTTGAGCATAATTTGTGCCAGGAGGATTCTTTGACTGGTCAAAGTGTTTTCTAGGTTTGCACGCTTCACACTCTCCTCCATTATATAATACACGCTGGAGCCTCAGCGCTTGTAGTTGCTCTCTTCACACTCTCTCGCCCTCTCCTGATCTAAACAAGGCTTAGTTAGCCTCTCTCTCCCCTCACTGCTGCTCAAAGAGCCGGCAGGATCCGTCCGCCGGGAAGGGCAGGAGGCTTAACGCTGTCGCCGTCGGCGAGGGACTACCGGCGCAGCTGTTCACTTTCCACCCGGCGGCGGCGCGGGAGGGCCTCCGACCCCTTCTTCTTCACCGTCGTCCCGTCGCCCACCGAACCACGCCCCTAGAACCTTAAGGTATAATTTAGTTACTCCACATGCATTGCTCTAGCTGCATGTATACCATGAATCTAGGACGTGGTTCAAAGAGGAAAGGAGTGGGGGAAAGTAGTGGGAAAAGTTGTGTATAGCATGAATCTAGGACATGGTTCAAAGAGGAAATGAAGGGGGAAAGTTGTATAGCATGAATCTAGGACATGGTTCAAAGAGGAAAGGAATGGGGGAAAGTAGTGGGGAAAGTTGTATCGCATAAATCTAGGACGTGGTTCAAAGAGGAAAGGAAGGGGCGAAAGTACTAGTTCAAAAAGAAAAGGAAGGGACAAGGCTGCAGAGTTTGAGCAGGACTAGATTTGCTGCACTCACATAGGGAAAGGTGTCTAAAGATAAAAAAACTGGGACCAACACAAATATGCTCCTTGGTTGTTTGTTCTTTGTTGCAACAGACTGTGCATGACCACAGTACATCGGTAGATGCACATGGTGCTGGTGCGTCCACTTAATCTAAGGCCCTGTTTGGTTAAAAACTCCCTAGTCCCTACCTGCTTGGTTCCAGGGACTAAACATGGACTAGAGGTTATTAAATGACATGCCAAAAGACCATGTTACCCCTAGTAATGAACTAATAGAGAAAAGGTGCGATGCGTGGCGGGGGCAACTGTTGGAAAAAGTCCCAAAAAGACTCCCTCGGGGTCTTCTTTCTTTAGTCCCAAATGCCCACTTTTAGTCCCTAAAAGTCCCTCCTATTTGGTTTAGATGGGACTGACACGGATTTTATGTTTTGATGCAATGCCACAGTTAAACCAAATTACATGTTTAACGAATTTTATTGTTAATATAATCTCTATGTTAATATTAATCAATTCCACCGTTTGAGAAATGCTACTGTCTTGCTTTCTTTCCCATTTAGATAAGGTAGATGCTTCTTTTTGTTGGCTTCTGTGTCATCCAATGTTATTGACCACTAATTGTTTCCTTTGCACCTCTGTGTAAACAGGGTTATCTACTTCACCTCGTTGCCATTGTGACCTTTTGTTGCACTGCACAAAACACTTTTGTTTTAAGAGTGTTTTGTGCACTTCAACCAAAATGTCACACCGACAATGTTGCTTGATTGCTTGATCTTAGTGGAACTGCACAAGAGATCTTACTTCCTATCCGTTAAGGCGAATTTGGTTCAGATCTTCTTCTTGTGAGTTGTTTGAATTCCGCATCATGAGAGGTCAATACTAGCCTTCTTTCACATGATTCTGCAGTGTGCTTTCATATGTTGTGCTACTTGTACGATAATGTTGCTTGATTTTAGTGAACTGCACAAATGGAGACAAGACTTCCAATGTGTATGTGCACCGTAATATCCCATTGAGGTAAGATAAGGATATTTCACAACTGCTGGCCTGTATTTTGCCACTTTCATCAGAAAATTAAGTTTAGTACTATACTTGTGCTCCCTAATTGACATGCCAAATCTTACATTGAAGGCGAAGCTTGTCTGTTATTGAACCAAGTGATGAAGGGGAAGAACAAGCGGAAGAAAAACAAAAATCAGCTCCCGGTGCTGTAATGAAGTACTGGAACTGTGATGACACAAGTAATGATATAGTTTTGCATCTTAATTTATTGCTATGGCTGGAACAAGCAATTGTTTTGCCACTGATTTGATGCCACTCTTAATGTAATATGTAATTATCTCTACTTGTGCAAACAGGGATCTTCTTTGAAGATACCATATATTTTAGTGGAACTGCACAAGAAGATGTTGGAAACATTAAACTAATCGAGGAGTATATAGTAAGCATGGCCACCACCGTAGATAGCAACAGATGGTTCCGGAGAAGTGCTTCATCTGTATGCTCTACACAATAAGCCTCCTGACAAAGGTTGGTACTCGCCCACTGATTTCATCCATATGATTGAGCTTTGTCATCTCTATTGGTGTTGTGCTACTGTTTAGATACTGTCATGAAAAAGTGGTATTGTCCTTGAGAAGTGCTTCATCTGTGCTGTTTTAAATATTCCTTTCCTTTTTTTCGAGCAAACAGGGATGCTAGCATTTAGTAGTCCTCTTGTCTTTGCACAACAGGATCATCTTCCTCTGAAGAAGAATATGGAGTACGTGAAATGACTAGTTCCAATTATGCCAGGATGAAGAAGCCATGTCTATCTTCTCATCAGAAGGAGCAGTTGAAGGATGGTTACATTACTCCCCACAAGACCAAACTATCTCCATTTTTTTGCTGTGATGCGCGAGTACAATGTTGTTCTAGGATTCTTTCTGGTGAGTTCCATTTTTCTAAAAGTGTGCTCTACATGGACCATGTATGTGCCTGTTGAAACTATCAATTCATAGTACAATTTGCCTTATACTAATCACTTTTTTGTATTTGTGCAAACAGGGGTGCTCAGCTTGATTTCAATGGGAACTGCACAAAATGTTCATGAATACATCGAATCATTCATTTCCACCACAAGAAAGGAGGTGCCGATAAGTTCAAGGCGTTGCAACATATAAGGGCGAAATCATACAAGCTACGCGCGAATTTGGTTGATTTTGGTGGAACTGCACAAAAAGAACAGCTGGTTTATTTAGCACGAGGTGCCATGTCAATGTCCGAACTGATGGCAAACCCTGCCCATTCCACAATCGTAGGCATTTGATATTTTGGAATGGGACAACCTTGTCAAATTTTGCTCATTGATTTTAGCAAGACATGCGTTTGATATTTTCGAATGGGACGCCCTTTGCTGTCAGCAGCGTCGATCAATTTTTTCTTTATTCTTTAGTTGTGAAGTAAATATTGCCTCTGACATGTGAGTCGCTGAGATGCATAATCATCGATTGTTTTGAATGTTTTCTATGAATTGCCAGGCCTGTGTGTTTGATTGCAATGTACAGAAACGCTAAAAAGCTGCTCAAACTCTTTGTACTCCTTCTGTTCCTTTTTACTTCGCACATTGTGAAAGTGCATACTTTTTTGTATAAGATTGGTCAAAGTAGAGATACTTTGACTGCAGACAAAACTTGTATGAACGACTAGAAAGGTCCGGAGGGAGTACATGTGAAACTGCTGCAAACGAGGTGATCACCCTGGGAATAATGCTAGTACGTATTGTTTTGCATGTTCATCCAATGCCAGTGATACAGGAATTCGAACTAATCGAAATAAATTCATTCATACACGGTCGGATTTCATATAAACATGCCGGATTTCATTACATTTCATACATTCTTCAACTAAAAAGGGGTGCGCTGGAGGTATAACTAATTAACCGAAGTTACCCACCTGTGTCCCGCTAAGCCGAACAGAAGCTTCAGTGACTTAACTGCAGGTGTAGTTGCGTAACTGACATGTGGCCTGTTGGGCCCACGTGTCAGTAAGCCAACTGCACCAGCAGTTAAGTAGAAGCAGCGTTCTTCTCCAGCGCAGCTCTCCAACTCCACGTCACCACCAAGAAGCTAACCGGCCGTCAATGGTCAACCCGCCTAGCTTGGCTTCAACCGGAGGGTAGCAGCGGTGGCCTTACTCGGACCCGAGCGGCGGCGACCTACCGTGTTCTACCCTTCCTTGTTTTCTGTGTGGCACGGCCTCGTTGGCAGCGGGGCGGGGCCTCGGCGGAGCCGGCGATGTCCTCTATCTTGTTGCCGTCGGGCGGCGCCTCAGCGGAGCGGTGGAAATCCTCCCCCACGTTGCCGGCAGGGTGGGGCCTCGGCTAAGCCGGCGATGTCCTCTGCCTCGTTGTTGGCGGGGCGGGGCCTCGGCGAAGCCGGTGGTGTCCTCTGCCTTGTTGTTGGCGCCGCGGGGCCTCGGCGGAGCAGGGCCTCGTCGACGCCAGTGGAGCGGGGACTCGTCGGAGCCGGCATTGTCCCCTGCCTCGTCCTCGGTCTCGCCAAACAGCGCCTTGCCCGCTTCATCGCCCTCTTTGCTAGCCTCTTTGTAGGCGGCCGCAGCCTCCGCCACCCGCATGCGGTACCGCTAGCGCTCGAGGCGGCCCTTGCGGGCGGAGCGGTATGAGTCGAGCAGCGCCTCCTGCTCCGCCCGCTCTGCGGTGATCTGCTCCTCCGCCTGCAGGTGCTCCTGGAGGAGATGGTGGTTGTAGGCGGCGTCGGCCTGCGCCTCCCGGAACTGCTCCTCACGCATCTGCCTCACCCTGTCCATATATTGGGCACGGGCCTCGCCAATGGTCATGGTGCAATGCACCAGCGAGGATGGCGCGGAGGAGGGGGTTGGCGCCGGATCATCGACTACCATGTTCTCCATTGGGACGTCGTCGCCTCCGGCTACCTGCCGGCCAGCCGGTCGGCAGCAATGGCTGCCATCTCCTTGTGGTCCGTCGTTCGCCCGTCCCGAAGAGCGCTGGAGCGCGAAGAAGCCATGGTGGGCAGTAGTGGTGTGGACAGGAGAAAGGGAACGAATGCGGATGACTGCGGCTATGGCCGGTGCAGCAGTTTATATAGCAATGGTGGGCGGGCGGAGGGACGGACGTGTGGCGCCGGAGTAGCCGCCTCGGCAACCGTGTATCATTAATGTGGGCGGTAGATGGACGGACGGACGGCACTTGTGTCGTTTGAAGGCGGAGCAATCGTCTGCACCGGGAAGCGGGGCGGGCGACGCTGACTGTTTCGGGCGGAAAGCGCGCGCGGGCGAGGAGATGACTTTACTTGGAGAGGATTACAATGGGGACCCACCAGGTCCATAGCCTCACGTACGCAAGTGCCTCCTTATTATATATATATATATATATATATAACTATAATTTATTTTGCTTCCTCCTGGTTTCCTGACATCACGGTCCCACACCATTGTCAACCTATGTAGTAGTCAATAAACGAGAGAATTGCACAAGAAGCGGCCGACAGCTGGGACCAAGCAGCTCGAGCAGTATTTGTGTTTTTGAGGTGTGAGCACTGCAGAGTTTTTCAATGTTTAGCCCAGATATTAATTTTTCTCCTCTGAACAACAATGAAAACATCGCTGCAGGTATTAACTGGGCGGGCTGTGGCCCGTCTAGCCCAGGCCAGATATCCAGCCCAGATATTAATTTTTTTCAAGCTAAAAATGGCTAGCACAGCTATACTTTTTTTTAGGAATACCCAAGCAAGGTCAAGTTGTTATTCTCCGCCCCGCTGGGCTGCAAATCTTTCCTAGGAGGGATGCATTAGGCTTAACAAGAAAATGGGCTTTAAGAAATAATAAATGGGATGTAATTATAAAAACTGGGCAGTAACTATAAAAAATGCACCAAACACGTGATTACTTTATAAAATATTATTTTTGGATATTGAAAATTTTAATTTCATTAATTGTTGCGAGCGCAATGTTTCGTCGGATTTTTACGTAATATAAATTTATATTGAAATTGTATTTAATCTGACTAGAAATTTCGGGATAAAAATATTTCAGATCCCATCAAAATGTGGGAAATTTTATTGAATTCTGTTTTGAACGGTTGGTTGAAATGGGCTGTACTTTTAACAAACTGTAAATGGGCTGTAGTAAATTCCATTAGAATTCAAAAATGGGCTACACATCCTTACAAATCTCAAATGGGCTATAAGTTCTCTGCCACACACTTCAAGCCTTACTAAGTTGACGCGTCCCCTAAAAAACAGAGTTGACGCGTATGCAAGGCTTTGTCAACTTATAGTCAACACACGGTTCTAGCAGCAGTGGCCGTTGGATGTCCATCCAACGGATGCCGTGCTTCTTCTTCAATCTCGGATATTCTAGCTTCACCCGCCCAGAAAATGATTCCTCCCCCTGACATCTGGGGTGCACCGTTTCGGAAGCTGACCTATGGGCCTACTAAGTTGACGTACCAAGGGCTTTGTCAACTTAGTCAATATAAACGATTCTAGCTGCAGTGACCGTACGATGTCCATCCAACGGCCGTCGTGCTTCTTCAACCTCTGGTCTGCTCTAGCCGCCCAAAGCAGCGCTGGTCGTGCCGCCTGCTCCTGCCTCTCGTGGCTGGCTGTGCTGCCGCGGAGGCCTCACCGCCCCCTACTACTCCCACCGCTGGCCAGGCCATCCCTCCACTCACCCACACCCCCTGTTATTCTCTGGCGACGGCAGCGCGGCCGAACCAGTGAACCCTCGTACTCCTCTCCGCGTGTGCATCCACTGCCGCGTCTTCCCCGGCTCCGCGTCGTCCCCTTCCTAGGCCTCGCCGTCGTCCACCGCCCTGGTGCTCTTGGTGCGGCGTGGTCAACGTGGTCAAGGAACGACTTCCATCGGACGTGGACTATACGTGGAGAGGCTGACAGCTGGGTCCACGGCAGCCGCAAGGAAGTGCCTCCTTATTACGCGCAAAATAATTATTCCTCCACCTGACGGCGGTGACTCACCGGACGGGCCACCGTATTTCGCGAAAAAATGATTCGCCCCCTGACTGCTGGGACCCACGAGCTACATCTTTGCACGCAAGGAAGTGCGTCCGAAAAAAAACGATTCGCCCCCCTGACTGCTGGGGCCCACTAGCTACATCTTCGCACGCAAGGAAGTGCGTCCAAAAAAAACAATTCGCCCCCCGATTGCTGGGACCCACCAACTACACCTTCGCACGCAAGGAAGTGCGTCCGGGCAAAAAACGATTCGCCCCCCTGACTGCTGGGACCCAGCAGCTACACCTTCGCACGCAAGGAAGTGCGTCCGGGCAAAAAAACAAAACGATTCGCCCCCCTGACTGCTGGGACCCACTAGCTACATCTTCGCAGGCAAGGAAGTCCCTGACAGTCGGGACCCACCTGGTCGAAGCGTACGTAGCGTTGTCATTCTGGTCGCGAACGTGTACGTACATACTGGTCGATGTAGAGGCGCGCACGTGTCGTAGTAGAGGCGCGCACATGTCGTAGTAGAGGCGCGCACGTAGCATGTACACGTACGTACAGCGGCCAGGCTGCAAGAAAGAAAATACGGCCACGTATGTGTGTTGGGAATCGTAGCATAATTTTAAAATTTTCCTACGCTCACCAAGATGCATCTATGGAGAATATTAGCAACGAGGGGAAAGGAGTGCATCTACATACCCTTGTAGATCGCAAGCGGAAGCGTTCCAATGAACGTGGATGACGGAGTCGTACTCGCCGTGATCCAAATCACCGATGACCGAGTGCCGAACGGACGGCACCTCCGCGTTCAACACACGTACGGTGCAGCGACGTCTCCTCCTTCTTGATCCAGCAAGGGGGACGGAGAGGTTGATGGATATCCAGCAGCACGACGGCGTGGTGGTGGCTGTAGCGGGATGTCGGCAGGGCTTCGCCGAGCTTCTGCGAGAGAGAGAGGTGTAGCAGGGGAGGAGGGAGGCGCCCAAGGCTGAGATGTTGCTGCCCTCCCTCCCCCCCTTTATATAGGCCCCCTGGGAGGGGGGCGCCGGCCACAACCCATCTAGAGGGGGGGGCGGCGGCCAAGGGGGGTGCCTTGCCCCCCAAGGCAAGTGGGGCGCCCCCCCACCCTAGGGTTTCCAACCCTAGGCGCAGGGGGAGGCCCATGGGGGGGCGTCCAGCCCACTAGGGGCTGGTTCCCTTCCCACTTCAGCCCACGGGGCCCTCCGGGATAGGTGGCCCCACCCGGTGGACCCCCGGGACCCTTCCGGTGGTCCCGGTACAATACCGATAACCCCCGAAACTTTCCCGATGGCCGAAACTTGACTTCCTATATATAATTCTTCACCTCCGGACCATTCCGGAACTCCTCGTGATGTCTGGGATCTCATCCGGGACTCCGAACAACTTTCGGGTTTCCGCATACACATATCTCTACAACCCTAGCGTCACCGAACCTTAAGTGTGTAGACCCTACGGGTTCGGGAGACATGCAGACATGACCGAGACGCCTCTCCGGTCAATAACCAACAGCGGGATCTGGATACCCATGTTGGCTCCCACATGTTCCACGATGAACTCATCGGATGAACCACGATGTCGAGGATTCAATCAATCCCGTATACAATTCCCTTTGTCAATCGGTATGTTACTTGCCCGAGATTCGATCGTCGGTATCCCAATACCTTGTTCAATCTCGTTACCGGCAAGTCTCTTTACTCGTACCGCAATGCATGATCCCGTGACTAACGCCTTAATCACATTGAGCTCATTATGATGATGCATTACCGAGTGGGCCCAGAGATACCTCTCCGTCAGACGGAGTGACAAATCCCAGTCTCGATCCGTGCCAACCCAACAGACACTTTCGGAGATACCCGTAGTGCACCTTTATAGTCACCCAGTTACGTTGTGACGTTTGGCACACCCAAAGCACTCCTACGGTATCCGGGAGTTGCACGATCTCATGGTCTAAGGAAAAGATACTTGACATTGGAAAAGCTCTAGCAAACGAAACTACACGATCTTTTATGCTATGCTTAGGATTGGGTCTTGTCCATCACATCATTCTCCTAATGATGTGATCCCGTTATCAACGACATCCAATGTCCATAGTCAGGAAACCATGACTATCTGTTGATCAACGAGCTAGTCAACTAGAGGCTTACTAGGGACACGTTGTGGTCTATGTATTCACACATGTATTACGATTTTCGGACAATACAATTATAGCATGAACAATAGACAATTACCATGAACAAAGAAATATAATAATAACCATTTATTATTGCCTCTAGGGCATATTTCCAACAGTCTCCCACTTGCACTAGAGTCAATAATCTAGTTACATTGTGATGAATCGAACACCCATTGCGTCCTGGTGTTGATCATGTTTTGCTCTAGGGAGAGGTTTAGTCAACGGATCTGCTACATTCAGGTCCGTATGTACTTTACAAATATCTATGTCTCCATTTTGAACACTTTCACGAATGGAGTTGAAGCGACGCTTGATATGCCTGGTCTTCCTGTGAAACCTGGGCTCCTTCGCAAGGGCAATAGCTCCAGTGTTGTCACAGAAGAGATTCATCGGGCCCGACGCATTGCGAATCACCCCTAGGTCGGTAATGAACTCCTTCATCCAGACTGCTTCCTGTGCTGCCTCCGAGGCCGCCATGTACTCCGCTTCACATGTAGATCCCGCCACGACGCTTTGCTTGCAACTGCACCAGCTTACTGCTCCTCCATTCAAAATATACACGTATCCGGTTTGTGACTTCGAGTCATCCAGATATGTGTCGAAGCTAGCGTCGACGTAACCCTTTACGACGAGCTCTTCGTCACCTCCATAAACGAGAAACATATCCTTAGTCCTCTTCAGGTACTTCAGGATATTCTTGACCGCTGTCCAGTGTTCCATGCCGGGATTACTTTGGTACCTTCCTACCAAACTTACGGCAAGGTTTACATCAGGTCTGGTACACAGCATGGCATACATAATAGACCCTATGGCCGAGGCATAGGGGATGACACTCATCTTTTCTCTATCTTCTGCCGTGGTCGGGCATTGAGCCGTGCTCAATTGCACACCTTGCAATACAGGCAAGAACCCCTTCTTGGACTGATCCATATTGAACTTCTTCAATATCTTGTCAAGGTATGTACTCTGTGAAAGACCAATGAGGCGTCTTGATCTATCTCTATAGATCTTGATGCCTAATATATAAGCAGCTTCTCCAAGGTCCTTCATTGAAAAACACTTATTCAAATAGGCCTTTATACTTTCCAAGAATTCTATATCATTTCCCATCAATAATATGTCATCCACATATAATAAGAGAAATGCTACTGAGCTCCCACTCACTTTCTTGTAAACACAGGCTTCTCCATAAGTCTGTGTAAACCCAAACGCTTTGATCATCTCATCAAAGCGAATGTTCCAACTCCGAGATGCTTGCACCAGCCCATAGATTGAGCGCTAGAGCTTGCATACTTTGTTAGCATTCTTAGGATCGACAAAACCTTCCGGCTGCATCATATACAACTCTTCCTTAAGGAAGCCGTTAAGGAATGCCGTTTTGACGTCCATCTGCCATATCTCATAATCATAGTATGCGGCAATTGCTAACATGATTCAGACGGACTTCAGCTTCGCTACGGGTGAGAAAGTCTCATCGTAGTCAACCCCTTGAACTTGTCGATAACCCTTAGCGACAAGTCGAGCTTTGTAGATGGTCACATTACCATCCGCGTCCGTCTTCTTCTTAAAGATCCATTTGTTTTCTATGGCTCGCCAATCATCGGGCAAGTCAGTCAAAGTCCATACTTCATTTTCATACATGGATCCTATCTCGGATTTCATGGCTTCTAGCCATTTGTCAGAATCCGGGCCCGCCATCGCTTCTTCATAGTTCGAAGGTTCACCGTTGTCTAACAACATGATTTCCAGGACAGGGTTGCCGTACCACTCTGGTGCGGAACGTGTCCTTGTGGACCTACGAAGTTCAGTAGTAACTTGATCCGAAGCTTCATGATCATCATCATTAACTTCCTCCACAGTTAGTGTAGGCACCACAGGAACATCTTCCCACGCTGCGCTACTTTCCGGTTCGGAAGGGGTGACTATCACCTCATCATGTTCCACTTTCCTCCCACTCAATTCTTTCGATAGAAACTCCTTCTCCAGAAAGGACCCGTTCTTGGCAACAAAGATCTTGCCTTCGGATCTGAGGTAGAAGGTATACCCAATAGTTTCCTTAGGGTATCCTATGAAGACGCATTTCTCCGACTTGGGTTCGAGCTTTTCAGGTTGAAGTTTCTTGACATAAGCATCGCATCCCCAAACTTTCAGAAACGACAGCTTAGGTTTCTTCCCAAACCATAATTCATACGGTGTCGTCTCAACGGATTTCGACGGAGCCCTATTTAAAGTGAATGCGGCAGTCTCTAAAGCATAGCCCCAAAATGAGAGCGGTAAATCGGTAAGAGACATCATAGATCGCACCATATCCAATAGAGTGCGATTACGACGTTCGGACACACCATTTCTCTGTGGTGTTCCAGGCGGCGTGAGTTGTGAAACTATTCCACATTTCCTTAAGTGCGCACCAAATTCGTGACTTGAATATTCTCCACCACGATCTGATCGTAAGAACTTTATTTTCCTGTCACGTTGATTCTCAACCTCACTCTGAAATTCCTTGAACTTTTCAAAGGTTTCAGACTTGTGTTTCATTAGGTAGACATACCCATATCTACTTAAATCATCAGTGAGAGTGAGAACATAACGATATCCTCCGCGAGCCTCAACACTCATTGGACCGGACACATCGGTATGTATGATTTCCAATAAGTTGGTTGCTCGCTCCGTTGTTCCGGAGAATGGAGTCTTGGTCATCTTACCCATGAGGCATGGTTCGCACGTGTCAAATGATTCGTAATCAAGAGACTCCAAAAGTCCATCTGTATGGAGCTTCTTCATGCGCTTGACACCAATGTGACCAAGGCGGCAGTGCCACAAGTATGTGGGACTATCGTTATCAACTTTACATCTTTTGGTATTCACACTATGAATATGTGTAACATCATGTTCGAGATTCATCAAAAATAAACCATTGACCAGCGGGGCATGACCATAAAACATATCTCTCAAATAAATAGAACAACCATTATTCTCGGATTTAAATGAGTAGCCATCTCGAATTAAACGAGATCCAGATACAATGTTCATGCTCAAAGCTGGCACTAAATAACAATTATTGAGGTTTAAAACTAATCCCGTAGGTAGATGCAGAGGTAGCGTGCCGACGGCGATCACATCGACCATGGAACCATTCCCGACGCGCATCGTCACCTCGTCCTTCGCCAGTCTCCGTTTATTCCGTAGTTCCTGTTTTGAGTTACAAATATGAGCAACCGCACCGGTATCAAATACCCAGGAGCTACTACGAGTACTGGTAAGGTACACATCAATTACATGTATATCACATATACCTTTGGTGTTGCCGGCCTTCTTTTCTGCTAAGTATTTGGGGCAGTTCCGCTTCCAGTGACCACTTCCCTTGCAATAAAAGCACTCAATTTCAGGCTTGGGTCCATTCTTTGACTTCTTCCCGGCAACTGGCTTACCGGGCGCGGCAACTCCCTTGTCGTCCTTCTTGAAGTTCTTCTTACCCTTGCCCTTCTTGAACTTAGTGGTTTTATTCACCATCAACACTTGATGTTCTTTTCTGATCTCCACCTCCGCTGATTTCAGCATTGAATATATCTCGGGAATGGCCTTTTCCATCCCCTGCATATTGAAGTTCATCACAAAGCTCTTGTAGCTTGGTGGAAGCGACTGAAGGATTCTGTCAATGACCGCGTCATCCGGGAGATTAACTCCCAGCTGAGTCAAGCGGTTGTGCAACCCAGACATTCTGAGTATGTGCTCACTTACAGAACTATTTTCCTCCATTTTACAGCTGAAGAACTTGTCGGAGACTTCATATCTCTCGACCCGGGCATGAGCTTGGAAAACCAATTTCAGCTCCTCGAACATCTCATATGCTCCATGTTTCTCAAAATGCTTTTGGAGACCCGGTTCTAAGCTGTAAAGCATGCCGCACTGAATGAGGGAGTAATCATCAGCACGCTGCTGCCAAGCGTTCATAACGTCTTGGTTTTCTGGGATTGGTGCTTCACCTAGCGGCGCTTCTAGGACATAATCTTTCTTGGCTACTACGAGGATGATCCTCAGGTTCCGGACCAAGTCCGTATAGTTGCTGCCATCATCTTTCAGCTTGGTTTTCTCTAGGAACGCGTTGAAATTGAGGACAACGTTGGCCATTTGATCTACAAGACATAGTGTAAAGATTTTAGACTAAGTTCATGATAATTAAGTTCATCTAATCAAATTACTCAATGAACTCCCACTTAGATAGACATCCCTCTAGTCATCTAAGTGAAACATGATCCGAGTTAACTAGGTCGTGTCCGATCATCACGTGAGACGGACTAGTCAAGATCGGTGAACATCTCCATGTTGATCGTATCTTCTATACGACTCATGCTCAACCTTTCGGTCCTCCGTGTTCCGAGGCCATGTCTGTACATGCTAGGCTCATCAAGTCAACCTAAGTGTATTGCGTGTGTTCCGAGGCCATGTCTGTACATGCTAGGCTCGTCAACACCCGTTGTATTCGAACGTTAGAATCTATCACACCCGATCATCACGTGGTGCTTCGAAACAACGAACCTTCGCAACGGTGCACAGTTAGGGGGAACACTTTTCTTGAAATTATCATAAGGGATCATCTTACTACCGTCGTTCTAAGCAAATAAGATGCAAAAACATGATAAACATCACATGCAATCAAATAGTGACATGATATGGCCAATATCATTTTGCTCCTTTGATCTCCATCTTTGGGGCACCATGATCATCTTCGTCACCGGCATGACACCATGATATCCATCATCATGATCTCCATCATAGTGTCTTCATGAAGTCGTCACGCCAACGATTACTTCTACTTCTATGGCTAACGCGTTTAGCAACAAAGTAAAGTAATTTACATGGCGTTATTCAATGACACGCAGGTCATGCAAAATAATAAAGACAACTCCTATGGCTCCTGCCGGTTGTCATACTCATCGACATGCAAGTCGTGATTCCTATTACAAGAATATGATCAATCTCATACATCACATATATCATTCATCACATCTTCTGGCCATATCACATCACATAACACATGCTGCAAAAACACGTTAGACGTCCTCTAATTGTTGTTGCAAGTTTTTATGTGGTTTGTAGGTTTCTAGCAAGAACGTTTCTTACCTACGTATGACCACAACATGATTTGCCAATTTCTATTTACCCTTCATAAGGACCCTTTTCATCGAATCCGTTCCGACTAAAGTAGGAGAGACAGACACCCGCTAGCCACCTTGTGCAACTAGTGCATGTCAGTCGGTGGAACCTGTCTCACGTAAGCGTACGTGTAAGGTCGGTCCGGGCCGCTTCATCCTACAATACCGCCGAAACAAGATACGACTAGTAGCGGCAAGAAGAATTGGCAACATCAACGCCCACAACTGCTTTGTGTTCTACTCGTGCATAGTAACTACGCATAGGCCTGGCTCATGATGCCACTGTTGGGAATCGTAGCATAATTTTAAAATTTTCCTACGCTCACCAAGATGCATCTATGGAGAATACTAACAACGAGGGGAAAGGAGTGCATCTACATATCCTTGTAGATCGCAAGCGGAAGCGTTCCAATGAACGTGGATGACGGAGTCGTACTCGCCGTGATCCAAATCACCGATGACCGAGTGCCGAACGGACGGCACCTCCGCGTTCAACACACGTACGGTGCAGCGACGTCTCCTCCTTCTTGATCCAGCAAGGGGGAAGGAGAGGTTGATGGAGATCGAGCAGCACGACGGCGTGGTGGTGGATGTAGCGGGATGTCAGCAGGGCTTCGCCGAGCTTCTGCGAGAGAGAGAGAGGTGTAGCAGGGAGGAGGGAGGTGCCCAAGGCTGAGATGTTGCTGCCCTCCCTCCCCCCCTTTATATAGGCCCCCTGGGAGGGGGGCGCCGGCCACAACCCATCTAGAGGGGGGCGGCGGCCAAGGGGGGTGCCTTGCCCCCCAAGGCAAGTGGGGCGCCCCCCCCCCCACCCTAGGGTTTCCAACCCTAGGCGCAGGGGGAGGCCCATGGGGGGGCGTCCAGCCCACTAGGGGCTGGTTCCCTTCCCACTTCAGCCCACGGGGCCCTCCAGGATAGGTGGCCCCACCCGGTGGACCCCCGGGACCCTTCCGGTGGTCCCGGTACAATACCGATAACCCCCGAAACTTTCCCGGTGGCCGAAACTTGACTTCCTATATATAATTCTTCACCTCCGGACCATTCCGGAACTCCTCGTGATGTCCGGGATCTCATCCGGGACTCCGAACAACTTTCGTGTTTCCGCATACACATATCTCTACAACCCTAGCGTCACCGAACCTTAAGTGTGTAGACCCTACGGGTTCGGGAGACATGCAGACATGACCGAGACGCCTCTCCGGTCAATAACCAACAGCGGGATCTGGATACCCATGTTGGCTCCCACATGTTCCACGATGATCTCATCGGATGAACCACGATGTCGAGGATTCAATCAATCCCGTATACAATTCCCTTTGTCAATCGGTATGTTACTTGCCCGAGATTCGATCGTCGGTATCCCAATACCTTGTTCAATCTCGTTACCGGCAAGTCTCTTTACTCGTACTGCAATGCATGATCCCGTGACTAACGCCTTAGTCACATTGAGCTCATTATGATGATGCATTACCGAGTGGCCCCAGAGACACCTCTCCGTCACACGGAGTGACAAATCCCAGTCTCGATCCGTGCCAACCCAACAGACACTTTCGGAGATACCCGTAGTGCACCTTTATAGTCACCCAGTTACGTTGTGACGTTTGGCACACCCAAAGCACTCCTACGGTATTCGGGAGTTGCACGATCTCATGGTCTAAGGAAAGATACTTGACATTGGAAAAGCTCTAGCAAACGAAACTACACGATCTTTTATGCTATGCTTAGGATTGGGTCTTGTCCATCACATCATTCTCCTAATGATGTGATCCCGTTAACAACGACATCCAATGTCCATAGTCAGGAAACCATGACTATCTGTTGATCAATGAGCTAGTCAACTAGAGGCTTACTAGGGACACGTTGTGGTCTATGTATTCACACATGTATTATGATTTCCGGACAATACAATTATAGTATGAACAATAGACAATTACCATGAACAAAGAAATATAATAATAACCATTTATTATTGCCTCTAGGGCATATTTCCAACAATGTGTACATACGGGCAGGGTCTCGAACGCCTACTCGCGCATGCGTACGGCCAGGGCTCGTGTACATGGCTGGGTCAGAACGGAGAAACAGCGTCGTCGTCGTGTTCATGGGGAGGCAACGGAATGCGTCGTGTTCATGGGGAGGCAACGGAATGCGTCGTGTTCATGGGGAGGCAACGGAATGCGTCGTGTTCATCGGGAGGCAACGGAATGCGTCGTGTTCATCGGGAGGCAACGGAATGCGTCGTGTTCATCGGGAGGCAACGGAATGCGTGGGAGCCAACCGGCTGGGTCGGAACGGAATGCGTGGTCGTGTTCATCGGGAGGGCTTGGACGGAACAGGCGATGGAAACGAGGCCTGGCGTACCGCAGAACGGAGGAAACGGACCTCCTATGTTTGGAACGGGATCCTCTTGATCGGGAGGGGTGTGGCGTACCGCAAAACGGAGGAAACAGACCTCCTACGGTTGAAACGGGGGTCCTGTTGATCGGGAGGGGTGTGGCGTACCGCAAAACGGACGAAACGGACCTCCTACGGTCGAAACGGGGGTCCTGTTGATCGGGAGGGGTGTGGCGTACCGCAAAATGGACGAAACGGACCTCCTACGGTCGAAACGGGGGTCCTGTTCATCGGGAGGGGTGTGGCGTACCGCAAAACGGGACTCCACGGGATACTGTTCATCTCCACCGTCGACCTCCTCCAGCCTCCACGGGCTACTGTCGACCTCCTCCAGCCTCCACGGGCTCCTGTTCATCCAGCCTCCACCGCGCGCTACTCCACCGGCTAATATTCAACCACCCCTCCACGGGCACCCCTCCACCATCTACTGTTCATCCAGCCCTCCACACCATGGGGTCCTGTTCAACCACCCCTCCACGGGCACCCCTCCACCGTCTACTCTTCATCTAGCCCTCCACCACACCACGGGGTCCTGTTCATCCAGAGGCAACGCCACCGCTCACTGTTCATCCAGCCCCCCCCCCCCACAACGCTCACTGTTCATCCAATCGATCGGCTTCAGTTAGCAGCAGTAGCGAAGGAATCGCTCGATCGGGTTCAGTTAACAGCCATCGATCGATCGCTCGGGTTCAGTAACGCGTAGCCTGCAGTGCAATCGCTCGGGTTCAATTAGAGCCCAACGCCTCGCTCGGGTTCAGTTAGAGCCAACGCCTCGCACACACGCGCATACGTGTACGAGAGAAACGTGCATCGCTCGGCCCCCGACCTCCCACCGTAATCGGGAACTCCCCGAAATTTTCCTCCCCTTGCTTCTACCACGGTTTTTTCCGTCATGGACGGCCCAAAGAATGTCATGCAGCTGCGTCTCCAGCCCGCCCAGGAAGAAAAGCCCATTTTCTGTCATGATTTTTTGTCATAGAAGTAGGAGCCCACCACATCTATGATGATACCGGGTTTTGTCACAATTATCATCATAGAAGTGTCATATGTATGACAGAAAAAAATTTCGTTCGGCCCAAAATGTCGCGGATGTGTCTTTTTTTTGTAGTGGATGGAATACTAGCATCCCATACTAAGCATGTAGGATTGCAGGTAAAGGTACAACAGTAGTAGCAAGGATAGGCTATGCATCAGGATAGGATTAACAAAAAACAGTAACATGCTACACTACTCTAATGCAAGCAGTAGAGAGTAGAATAGGCGATATCTGGTGATCAAGGGGGGCTTGCCTGATTGCTCTGGCAAGAAGGAGGGGTCGTCAACACCGTAGTCATACTGGGTAGCGGCGGCGTCGGTCTCGGTGTCTAGCGAGAGAAGAGGGGGAAGAAACAATAAATGCAATGCAAACAAATGCATGACGATGCATGACATGACAAAGCGTGATGCTAGGTGTGCCCAATCGTGGTAGTAGGTGATACCGGCGATGGGGGGAAACATCTGGGAAAGTATTCCCGATGTTTCGCGTTTTTGGACAGATGAACCGGAGGGGGAAAGTTGCGAGTTCGATATGTTAGGGATGTGTGGCGGACGAACGGGCTGCGTATTCGGATTCGTCTCGTCGTTCTGAGCAACTTTCATGTAGAAAGTATTTTCATATGAGCTACGGTTTATTTTATATGATTTTCTAAAGTTTTAAATCATTTTTAGAATTTATTTAATTAATTTAATCCAACATTATCCAGAATAATGTTTGCTGACGGCAGCATGATGTCAGCAGTCAACAGAGGTGTTGACTGGTCAAACTGATGTGTGGGCCCAGTGGGACCCACCTGTCATACACTGTTAGGTTAAGTAGGGTTTAGGTTAAACTAATTACTGTTTAATTAAACTAACAAGTTAATTAGATTAATTAAATAGGATTAATTAATTTAAATAACTAATTATTAAATTTATTAAATTTATTTTTATTATTATTACTTTTTTATCTAAAAACGTTCTGGGTGTGGGCTCCTGTGTCATTGGCCAAAGGGCCACAGCGGGTCGGGCTAACGGGCGTCGTTGCGGGCGAGGCGCCCATCGGGGCGGACCCGAGGCAACGGGGCGGGCGCGTGTGTGCGCCGGAGCGCCGGCGCCGGGCGTGTGGTCGGCGGCGCGGCTCGCCGGCCGGCCGCGACAAGTGGAGGCGACGCAGTGGCGGCGGCGCGCGTGCGCTAGGGTGGCCGCGCGAAGGCGAGGCGGGTGCGGGGAGCGGGGCCGCGGCCCTGAGCAGAGGCGGCTGGAGACGGGCGAGCAGCGGGGCCGTGGCGCGCCGCGCGGTGAGTGAGCAGTGCAGGCGAGGCGATGCACAGGCGAGCGTCGGGCGGAGGAGCGCGGGGCGGCGGTGAGCCGCAGCGGCAGAGCGGCAGGGGAAGGGGGTGCCGCGGTGGGGCAGAGCGGCGTGCGAGCGAGGAGAAGGCAGGGAGATCCGGGGCGCGGGCGACGCACAGGTGCGCGCGTGCGGTGGCCGAGGCGACGAGCGCGAGGCGCGCACGCAGCGCTGGCAGGCAGTGTCGCGCGAGGGAGAAGGGAGGACGCGGGGCACGGTGCAGGGCTCGGGCGGCTCCGAGCGGCGCGGCAAGGCAGTGGCCGGAGCGGGCATGAGGCGCGGGGCGCGGTGTCTGGCGCGGCCACGCGCGGGTGAGCACGCAGAGGCATAGCCAGTCGCGAGGGAGAGAGGAGGAGAGGAGGGGCTCACGGTGGCCGTAGGGGTTTTGGCAGCGGGGCGCGAGGTGGGGGTTGGGGACGTTGCGACGGAGAGGGGCAGTCCGGTGAGGAGGAGGCGCCGGCGAGTTCGTCGTGCGGCGAGGGCGAGGCAGCGTCGGGCGGCGTCAGGCTCGAGCGCAGCCGTGGGTTCGTTCCCCCTCCCGATCCAGATCTGGATCGGGACCAGGAGGAGAGGGAGAGACCGAACGTGGGGGGAAGTGGGGTGGTGGCTGCGTTAGGGTTACGGGAGTGGGGAATATGGGGAGTGGGAGTGGCCGGTTGGGCCGGCCTGGCTTGCTGCTGGGCCGGTTGGCCCAGTGGGGGGGTTCTGTTTTTGTTTTATTTTCTGTTTTTATTTTTCTTATCTTTTATTTATTTTTCTTTTCTGTTTTACTTAATTTAGGGCATTTAAGTATTTTATAGAATTGTGTCTTCTACACCATAATTACCTATGCCATTTTTGGCACTGCCCGAACATTTTTGTTTTAACTTTTGAAAACTTTTGTTGTTTGACATATTTTGAATTTGACTTTTGAACGGGTTTTGAACTAACGAGAGATTAGCAACAGTAATGGAGCTGACATGGCATCATTAGCATAGTTTTACTGTAGCTTAATTATCCGGGCGTTAGAAATCTCCTCCACTATAAGAAATCTCGTCCCGAGATTTAGGAGGTAGAAGGAAACAGCGCGGGGTATTCATCACGCAGGCGATCCTCGCATTCCCAAGTGGCTTCATCTTCAGAATGGTGCGACCACTGGACTTTGAGGAACTTGATCGCCTTCTGACGTGTGCGGCGTTCAGTTTGGTCGAGAATGTGGACCGGATGCTCTTTATAGGAGAGGTCCTGTTGCAATTCGAGCACTTCATGATCCACTGCTCAGATTGGGTCCTTGAAGCAACGGCGGAGCTGTGACACGTGGAACACATCGTGAACCTGAGAAAGGTTCGGCGGAAGCTCCAGTTGATATGCCACTTTTCCACGCCTTTCCCGAATAGTGAATGGGTCAATATAGCGAGGAGCTAGCTTGCCCGTGATCCCGAAGCGGTGAGCACCCTTCATTGGTGTAACTCAAAGATAAGCATTTTCGCCAGGTTGATAGACCATGTCTTTATGTTTACAGTCATAATGACTCTTCTGACGCGACTGAGCAGTCTTGAGATTCTCGCGAATAATGCGGACTTGTTCTTTGGCATGTTGGATAATATCCGGACCGAAGAGTGGACGTTCCCTAGTTTCTGACCAGTTCAGAGGGGTTCGGCACTTTCGTCCATATAACACTTCGAAGGGGGCCATCTTCAGACTAGCTTGATAGCTATTATTATAAGAGAACTCAGCATACGGGAGAGATTCCTCCCATTTCTTGCTGAAGGAAATAACACAAGCTCGAAGCATGTCTTCGAGAACTTGGTTGACACGTTCAACTTGCCCTTGCGACTAAGGATGAAACGCAGTACTGAATGACAGATGAGTTCCCATAGCTTCTTGGAAACTTGCCCAGAATCTTGAAGTGAATAAGCTGCCACGGTCCGAACTGATAACCCATGGAATACCGTGAAGTGAAACAATTCTGGACATGTAGAGAGTTGCAAGCTCACTAGCAGTGATCGTTTCTTTGACCGCCAGAAAATGTGCAACTTTAGAAAGCCGGTCAATGACGACAAGAATAGCATCATTACCTTTCTGCGATTTGGGAAATCTAGTGACGAAGTCCATTTCAACATGGTCCCATTTCCATTCAGGAATAGAGATAGGTTGCAGAGTTCCAGCAGGCCTTTGATGTTCTACTTTGATACAACGGCAAACGTCACACTCAGCAACATAACGAGCAATGTCTTGCTTCATATTAGACCACCAGAATCTCTGACGGATGTCTTGGTACATCTTTATACTACCAGGATGGATACATAGGGGCGTATCATGAGCTTCTTTCATACCTTCCTGTGTCATATCCAGGTTTTTCTCTACACATGGCACCACTAGGCGGCCCTTGAAGTACAAAGTGCCATCATCGACAATAGTGAAGAATGAGGGCTTTCCTTCTGCGAGGTAGCGCTTAATCTTGTGGGATTCAAAGTCATATCCCTGTATTCTCTTGATGGATTCCAAGAGATCTGGTTCGACAGCCAGGGTATTGAGGGAACCCTGGGAAACAACACGGAGGTTCATCTTGCGAAACTCCTTAGGAGGGGGAGCGAGTGCTCCCGGAGGAACAATATGGAGGTTCAGCTTTCTGAATTCTTCAACAAGCAAGGGCTGAGCTTTGCGAACCTGGAGGTCGTTGCAGTAAGACTTGCAGCTCAAGGCATCAGCCATTACATTAGCCTTGCCTGGTGTATAGGAAATACCCAAGTCAAAGTCTGCAACAATCTCCATCCATCTCTGCTGACAGAGGTTCAGGTCTAGCTCAGTAAACAGATACTTCAGACTTTGGTGATCGGTGAAGATCTCGCAACGATTACCAAGAAGGTAATGTCGCCACTGCTTTAGCGCATGAATGACAGCAGCAAGCTCGAGGTCGTGAACTGGGTAGTTCTCTTCGTGAGGGCGCAATTGCCGAGAGGCATAAGCAATCACTTTGCGGTCTTGCATTAGGACACAGCCTAATCCTTGACGGGAAGCATCACAGTAAATGACGAAGTCCTTCTTAGTATCAGGTGGAGCAAGCACTGGGGCAGAAGTCAACTTGTCCTTGAGTGCCTGGAAACTTTCCTGACATTTGTCTGTCCATTGGAACTTGACGCCCTTATGCAACAGGTTAGTCAGAGGCCTGGCGATCTTGGAGAAGTTCTCGACAAATCGACGGCAATACCTGGCGAGTCCGAGAAAACTTCTGACTTGCTTAACGTTCTTCGGAGGAGTCCAATCAAGAATAGCCTGGACTCGTTCAGGGTTGATGGCAATACCATCCTTAGAGATGACATGCCCAAGATAGGTTACTTCAGGTAGCCAGAATTCACATTTGGAGAACTTGGCATATAGCTGATGCTCTCGTAGTTTTTCCAGCACAAGACGAAGATGTTCAGCATGTTCCTATTCGTTCTTGGAAAATACCAGGATATCATCCAGATAAACCACGACGAACTTGTCGAGGTAATCCCTGAATATATAGTTCATCAGAAACTTGTCGAGGTAATCCATGAATATATAGTTCATCAGACGAGAGAAGGTGGCTGGAGCATTGGTTAAGCCGAAAGACATGACAGTGTACTCGTATGAACCATATCGAGTAACGAAGGCAGTCTTTGGGATATCCTCTTCACGAACACAGATCTGGTGGTAACCCAACCTCAAGTCGAGTTTAGAGAACACTAATGAACCAGCCAGTTGATCATATAGATCATTGATCCGAGGAAGAGGATATTTATTCTGAATGGTAGCTTGGTTTATAGGACGGTAGTCTTGGACTAATCGGTTTGTCCCATCCTTCTTCTTGACAAAGAGAGAAGGTGCTCCCCAAGGAGAGCAACTTGGGCGAATGAAACCTTTGCAAAGAGATTTGTCGATTTCCTCCTTAAGCTCAAGGAGTTCATGCGGCGGCATCTTGTAGGGCCACTTGGCTATAGGAGTGGTGCCTGGTTTCAAGTCGATGACGAATTCGACAGCTCTAGCAGGGGGAATCCCTGGAAGTTCTTCAGGAAAGACGTCGAGGAATTCACGCATGACGGGAATGTTTTCAATGCCCTCGAGTGGTGCAGCGTTCAATGCATTCAGTGCATGGAGCCTTGCCTCGGCATTCTGAACTAGATAAGCATTGTAGCTTATTATTTCATCGGAAGGGTGTAGCAGATGGACGGTCTTGGTGGCGCAAACTATAGAAGCCGTATGCGCTTTCAACCAATCCATTCCCAGAATGAGATCAATGCTACAGGACTTCAGTACGATGGGAGAGACAAGGAATTCCAGTCCTTCGATTTCAACGGGGACGTCATTGCAAATCATGGAGGTCCGACATTGGCCCGCAGGGATGTGCACTAATAGCGAAGTGTTCATGTCCTCAGATTTAATGTCGTGCAAGCATGCAAAATCTGCTGACATGAATGAATGCGATGCACCTGTATCAAATAAAACGGATGCTGGTACTGAATTTACGAGGAGTGTACCCATCACAGTAGCAGGCTGGTCTTGAGCTTCATTCAGATCAACGTGGTTGGCATGAACACGACCATAAGGCTTGGCACTGTTGTTGCGGGGCTGGTTGCTTCCACGGCCAGTTCCTGGAAGGTCCAGTTGATTCTGGTTCTGGTTCCATTCTCTAGCACGGTGTCCTAGTTGACCACATCTGAAGCACAAACCATTATTGGGAGCGGGAGCAGGAGCTCGGGGTGTTGGTGCTGGAAGCCTTGGCTGCCTAGATGGTGGAGGAGGCAGACGAGGTGCAGCATAGGTCTGCCTTGGGGCAGGTGCAGTTGGCTGGTACATGCTGTTGGGAATCCATATCTTACGCTTCTGTGAGGGCGGGCCCGAAGATGAGCCCGTGTGACGGTTGCGCCTGTGAGAGCTCTGGTATTCCTGCAAACCAGTTTCGACATTGATGGCCTTGTTCACCAAGGTGGCAAAATCAGTAAAGTCATGCACTAGAAGTGCGAGCTTGATGTCAGCTTGAAGGCCGTCACGGAACTTCTCCTGTCTGCGTGCATTAGTTGCAATGTCCTCTTTAGCATAGCGAGACAAGTCCAGAAACTCCCGCTGATAAGCTTCAACAGTTTTGTTGCCTTGGCTGAGGTTGCGGAACTCACGCTTCTTCCGGTCCATGACTCCCTGAGGAATGAAGCGGGCACGGAAAGCAGCTTGGAAGTCTGGCCAGGTGATGATTGTTCCAGCTGGCAGAGTACGCCTGTGGTTGTCCCACCATTGAGCTGCAGGTCCCTTCAGGAAGAAGGAAGCAAAGGTGACATAGCTGGCAGGGGCTACATCAGTAGACTCCATCTCATAGGTGATGTCATGGAGACAGTCATCAGCATCCAGAGGCTGAGTTGAGCCGCGGTACACAGTTGGGTTGAGGCGCATGAAATCCTACAGAGTTACTGGGGTTGGCTGCTGGTTCATATTGGGGCGAGGAAACTGAGCCATCATATTTTCCATGAATTGGCGGTTCAGTTCGAACTGTTGGATCATACCAGCCATGTACTCAGGCGGTGGTGGGGCATTGCCACCACTACCACGACCACCTGGTCTAACCATCCTGCTAATATATAACAGGGGTAGTTCAGCATTGAGAAATTTGCAAAGACAAGAATCATTCATGATGAAACATGCATAATGAAAGGAGCACGATAGCTACTACATAGTAGTCGGCATAATTTACAAAAGGGGTCGTGCATAGAGTTCAGTACATAGACTAAAAACATCATAGGCGGCACGCAGGCTCGCGGCGAATGCATCTAACACTAACAAGCAAGAGTACATCAGTCCCAGGAGGTACTGTGGAGGTAGGTGTAGCCTGAAAGCTGGTAGTGTCGCATCGGTAACTCCACGTCAGCAACCTGGGGTCTGCGGATACTCTGGTGCAGTACCCGACGCTCAAGTGGTAGAAGAGGACCAAGTGCGGGAGAGTAGCCTCCCACATCTGGCCAGCCGACACCCTGGGGCATCACGGTCCTGGCTGGGTAGACCGCAGATCGTGACAGCCCACCAAATCGGACTAAGGGGTGCAACATCGTCAGAGCACGGTAAAGGTGCTGACGGGTGGTGTAAAACTCGTGGCGAAGAGCTCGGTTAGCTCGATCCAGCCCATCAGCATGCAGAACCAGGTTCTAATGGTAGAAGGGCTCCCGGGTGACAGTGGAGTAGGCAGCAGTGTAGTAACCCTCTGCACCAACATCGGATGCGATAGCAATGTGCCTGAAGGGGGATGTGTCCAACTCCCGATACTCTCTACGAAGGGGTGTCAGAGCAGCATAAGCAGCATCGTGAACTGCCATATCAATGGTCACCCCCACACCATGAGCAGTGTGCAGCACAGTAGTGGAGTCATACTCCCGAGAGTAGAGGTGGACGATGGCACGATACTGCTCCTGGATAAAGTCCTGGTACTCCTCGTAGACGGTGTACTCAGGGTGACAGCGATAACCCAGATAGGTCATCATCTCAGCTAGCACAGCAGGTGATCCCGAGGCACCAATGGCCGTCGTGTGGCGCACGACCTGCCTCGTGGGTTCCATCTGAAAGCAAAGATGTTTCAAAGGAGTCAAATGACAGTGTGGGAATTGTTCAAAATACTATTCTAAGAAATAACTATGGGGTGAATGTGGTCACGGGAACCTAGTGTTAGAGTTAGTAAATTCGTTTAACCCGAGTAGAAGAGAGTTCAGAGTCCCAGAGTAAAGGTCGAGGAGTAAAAGATCCTAGTGCCACCCAATGGCGACGTGGGCCCGTAAGACACACATCCATGTTAGTAAAAAGTTTGGCAATGTCTAGACTCGACTTTGGCCAAGGAGTGTGGAAGGGGGATTCCTACAGGCAGTCGGCTCTGATACCAACTTGTGACGCCCCCGATTCAATCGTACACTAATCATACACACAAACGTGTACGATCAAGATCAGGGACTCACGGGAAGATATCACAACACAACCCTAAAAATAAAATAAGTCATACAAGCATCATAATACAAGCCAGGGGCCTCGAGGGCTTGAATACAAGTGCTTGATCATAGACGAGTCGGCGGAAGCAACAATATCTGAGTACAGACATAAGTTAAACAAGTTTGCCTTAAGAAGGCTAGCACAAACTAGGATACAGATTGAAAGAGGCGCAGGCCTCCTGCCTGGGATCCTCCTAAACTACTCCTGGTCGTCGTCAGCGGCCTGAACGTAGTAGTAGCTAGGCACCTCCGGTGTAGTAGGAGTCGTCGTCGATGGTGGCGTCTGGCTCCTGGGCTCCAGCATCTGGTTGCGACACCCAGGTAGAAGGGAAAGGGGGAAAAGAGGGAGAAAAGCAACCGTGAGTACTCATCCAAAGTACTCGCAAGCAAGGATCTACACTACATATGCATGGGTATATGTGTAAAGGGGCCATATCGATGGACTGAACTACAGAATGCCAGAATAAGAGGGGGATAGCTAGTCCTGTCAAAGACTACGCTTCTGGAAGCCTCCATCTTGCAGCATGTAGAAGAGAGTAGATATAAGTTCACCAAGTAGCATCGCATAGCATAATCCTGCCCGGCGATCCTCCCCTCGTCGCCCTGTTAGAAAGCGGTCACCGGGTTATATCTGGTACTTGGAAGGGTGTGTTTTATTAAGTATCCGGTTCTAGTTGTCATAAGGTCAAGGTACAACTCCGGGTCGTCCTTTTACCGATGGACACGGCTATTCGAATAGATAAACTTCCCTGCAGGGGTGCACCACATAACCCAACACGCTCGATCCCATTTGGCCGGACACACTTTTCTGGGTCATGCCCGGCCGCGGAAGATCAACACGTCGCAGCCCCACCTAGGCACAACAGAGAGGTCAGCACGCCGGTCTAAATCCTATGGCGCAGGGGTCTGGGCCCATCGCCCATTGCACACCTGCATGTTGCATGGGCGGCCGGAAGCAGACCTAGCCTAGCAGGCGTTCCAGTCCAATCCGGCGCGCGCCGCTCAGTCGCTGATGTCACGAAGGCTTCAACTGATACCACGACGCCGAGTGCCCATAACTGTTCCCGCGTAGCTGGTTAGTGCGTATAGGCCAGTGGCCAGACTCAGATCAAATACCAAGATCTCGTTAAGCATGTTATTTTGAAGTAACCACGAACGCCGACCAGGGCCAGGCCCACCTCTCGCCTAGGTGGTCTCAACCTGCCCTGTCGCTCCGCCACAAAGATCCACTCGCGGGTACTCCTACGAGCCGACCCGACTTTAGTCACCACAGGTATCATATATTATGTATATAAGTATATACCCGTGATCACCTCCCGAGTGATCACGGCCCGATAGTATAGCAAGGCAGACGGACAAGAATGTAGGGCCACAGATGGAATACTAGCATCCTATACTAAGCATGTAGGATTGCAGGTAAAGGTAACAACAGTGGTAGCAAGGATAGGCTATGCATCAGGATAGGATTAACGGAAAACAGTAACATGCTACACTACACTAATGCAAGCAGTAGAGAGTAGAATAGGCGATATCTGGTGATCAAGGGGGAGGGGGCTTGCCTGATTGGTCTGGCAAGAAGGAGGGGTCGTCAACACCGTAGTCGTACTGGGTAGCAGCGGCGTCGGTCTCGGTGTCAAGCGAGAGAAGAGGGGGAAGAAACAATAAATACAATGCTAACAAATGCATGATGATGCATGACATGACAAAGCGTGATGCTAGGTGTGCCCAATCGCGGTAGTAGGTGATACCGGCGAAGGGGGGAAACATCCGGGAAAGTATTCCCGGTGTTTCGCGTTTTCGGACAGATGAACCGGAGGGGGAAAGTTGCGAGTTCAATATGTTAGGGATGTGTGGCAGATGAATGGGCTGCGTATCCGGATTCGTCTCGTCGTTCCGAGCAACTTTCATGTAGAAAGTATTTCCATCTGAGCTACGGTTTATTTTATATGATTTTCTAAAGTTTTAAATCATTTTTACAATTTATTTAATTAATTTAATCCAACATTATCCAGAATAGTGTTTGCTGACGTCATCATGACGTCAGCATTACGTCAACAGTCAACAGAGGTGTTGACTGGTCAAACTGACGTGTGGGCCCAGTGGGACCCACCTGTCATACACTGTTAGGTTAAGTAGGGTTTAGGTTAAACTAATTACTGTTTAATTAAACTAACAGGTTAATTAAATTAATTAAATAGGATTAATTAAATTAATTAATTTAGTCAATTAATTATTTAATTAATTAAATTTATTTTTATTTTTATTATTATTTTATCTAAAAACGTTCTGGGGCGTGGGCCCCTGTGTCATTGGCCAAAGGGCCACAGCGGGTCGGGCTAACGGGCGCCGTTGCGGGCAAGGCACCCATCGGGGTGGACCCGAGGCGACGGGGCGGGCGCGCGTGTGCGCCGGAGCGCCGGCGCCTGGCGCGTGGTCGGCGGCGCGCGTGCGCTAGGGTGGCCGGGCGAAGGCGAGGCGGGTGCGGGGAGCGGTGCCGCGGCCCTGAGTGGAGGCGGCTGGAGACGGGCGAGCAACGGGGCCGTGGCGCACCGTGCGGCGAGCGAGCGGTGCAGGCGAGGCGATGCACGGGCGAGCATCAGGCGAAGGAGCGCGGGGCGGCGGTAAGCCGCAGCGGCAGAGCGGCACGGGAAGGGGGCGCCGCGGTGGGGCAGAGCGGCGTGCGAGCGAGGAGAAGGCAGGGAGATTCGGGGCGTGGGTGACGCACAGGTGCGCACGTGCGGTGGCCGTGGCGACGAGCGCGAGGCGCGCACGCAGCGCTGGCAGGCAGTGTCGCGCGAGGGAGAAGGGAGGACGCGGGGCACGGTGCAGGGCTCGGGCGGCTCCGAGCGGCGCGGCAAGGCAGTGGCCAGAGCGGGCGTGAGGCGCAGGGCGCGGCCACGCGCGGGTGAGCACGCAGAGGCATAGCCAGTCGCGAGGGAGAGAGGAGGAGAGGAGGGGCTCACGGTGGCCGTAGGGGTTTTGGCAGCGGGGCGCGAGGTGGAGGTCGGGGACGTTGCGACAGAGAGGGGCAGTCCGGCGAGGAGGAGGCGCCGCCGAGTTCGTCGTGCCGCAAGGGCGAGGCGGCGTCGGGCAGCGTCGGGCTCGAGCACGGCCATGGGTTTGTTCCCCCTCCCGATCGAGATCTGGATCGGGACGAGGAGGAGAGGGAGAGACCGAACGTGGGGGGAGTGGGGTGGTGGCTGCGTTAGGGTTACGGGAGTGGGGAATATGGGCAGTGGGAGTGGCCGGTTGGGCCGGCCTGGCTTGCAGCTGGGCCGGTTGGCCCAGTGGGGGGGTTCTGTTTTTGTTTTGTTTTCTGTTTTTATTTATCTTATCTTTTATTTATTTTTCTTTTCTGTTTTACTTAATTTAGGGCATTTAAGTATTTTATAGAATTGTGTCTTCTACACCATAATTACCCATGCCATTTTTGGCACTGCCCGAACATTTTTGTTTCAACTTTTGAATTTGACTTTTGAACGGGTTCTGAACTAACGAGAGATTAGCAACAGTAATGGAGCTGACGTGGCATCATTAGTAGAGTTTTACTGTAGCTTAATTATCCAGGCGTTACATAAGGAGTGGCAACAGCCTAAGCTTGGGGATACCCAAGGCACCCCAAGGTAAAATTCAAGGACAACCAAAAGCCTTAGCTTGGGGATGCCCCTCTTTCGTCTTCGTCTATCGGTAACTTTACTTGAGGCTATATTTTTATTCACCACATGATATGTGTTTTGCTTGGAGCGTCTTGTACGATTTGAGTCTTTGCTTTTTAGTTTACCACAATCATCCTTGCTGTACACACCTTTTGGAGAGACACGCATGAATCGGAATTTATTAGAATACTCTATGTGCTTCACTTATATCTTTTGAGCTAGATAATGTTGCTCTAGTGCTTCACTTATATCTTTTTAGAGCGCGGTGGTGGTTTTATTTTATAGAAATTATTGATCTCTCATGCTTCACTTATATTATTTTGAGTGTCTTTTAGAACAACATGGTAATTTGCTTTGGCTATAAAATTAGTCCTAATATGATGAGCATCCAAGATGGGTATAATAAAAACTATCATATAAAGTGCATTGAATACTATGAGAAGTTTGATTCATTATGATTGTTTTGAGATATGAAGATGGTGATATTAGAGTCATGCTAGTTGAGTAGTTGTGAATTTGAGAGATACTTGTGCTAAAGTTTGTGATTCCCGTATCATGCACGTATGGTGAACCGTTGTGTGATGAAGCCGGAGCATGATTTATTTATTGATTGTCTTCCTTACGAGTGGCGGTCGGGGACGAGCGATGGTCTTTTCCTACCAATCTATCCCCCTAGGAGCATACGCGTAGTACTTCGTTTCATTAACTAATAGATTTTTGCAATAAGTATGTGAGTTCTTTATGACTAATGTTGAGTCCATGGATTATACGCACTCTCACCCTTCCACCATTGCTAGCCTCTCTAATACTGCGCACCTTTCGCCGGTATCATACACCCACCATATACCTTCCTCAAAACAGCCACCATACCTACCTATTATGGCATTTCCATAGCCATTCCGAGATATATTGCCATGCAACTTTCCACCGTTCCGTTTATTATGACACGCTCCATCATTGTCATATTGCTTTGCATGATCATGTAGTTGTCATCGTATTTGTGGCAAAGCCATCGTTCATAATTTTTCATATATGTCACTCTTGATTCATTGCACATCCCGGTACACCACCGGAGGCATTCACATAGAGTCATATTTTGTTCTAAGTATTGAGTTGTTATTCTTGAGTTGTAAGTAAATAAAAGTGTGATGATCATCATTATTAGAGCATTGTCCCAGTGAAGAAAGGATGATGGAGACTATGATTCCCACACAAGTCAGGATGAGACTCCGGACGAAAAGAAAAAGAAAAAAAAGAGGCCATAAAAAAAGAGAAAAGGCCCAAATAAAAAATGAGAGAAAAAAAGAGAAGGGACAATGCTACTATCCTTTTACCACACTTGTGCTTCAAAGTAGCACCATGATCTTCATGATAGAGAGTCTCCTATGTTATCACTTTTATACTAGTGGGAATTTTACATTATAGAACTTGGATTGTATATTCCAATGATGGGCTTCCTCAAATTGCCCTAGGTCTTTGTGAGTAAGCAAGTTGGATGCACACCCACTTAGTTTCTTTTGTTGAGCTTTCATACACTTATAGCTCTAGTGAATCCGTTGCATGGCAATCCCTACTCACTCACATTGATATCTATTGATGGGCATCTCCATATCCCGTTGATACGCCTAGTTGATGTGAGACTATCTTCTCCTTTTTGTCTTCTCCACAACCACCATTCTATTCCACCTATAGTGCTATGTCTATGGCTCACGCTCATGTATTGCGTGAAGATTGAAAAAGTTTGAGAACATCAAAAGTATGAAACAATTGTTTGGCTTGTCATCGGGGTTGTGCATGATTAAATACTTTGTGTGATGAAGATAGAGCATAGCCAGACTATATGATTTTGTAGGGATAACTTTCTTTGGCCATGTTATTTTGGGAAGACATGATTGCTTTATTAAATGCTTGAAGTATTATTGTTTTTATGTCAATATTAAACTTTTGTCTTGAATCTTTCGTATCTGAACATTCATGCCACAATAAAGAAAATTACATTGATAAATATGTTAGGTAGCATTCCACATCGAATTTTTTGTTTTTATCATTTACCTACTCGAGGACAAGCGGGAATTAAGCTTGGGGATGCTTGATACGTCTCCAACGTATCTATAATTTTTTATTGTTCCATGATATTATATTATCTGTTTTGGATGTTTAATGGGCTTTAATATGCTCTTTTATATTATTTTTGGGACTAACCTATTAACCGAAGGCCCAGTGCCAGTTTGTGTTTTTTTGCCTATTTCAGTGTTTTGCAGAAAAGGAATACCAAACAGAATCCAAACGGAATGAAACCTTCGCGATGATCTTTCTTGGAACAAACGCAATCTAGAAGACTTGGAGTTGAAGTATGGAACTCCGCGAGGCGGCCATGAGGCAGGAGGGCGCGCCCAGGGGGTAGGCGCGCCCCCCACCCACGTGGGCCCCATGGAGCTCCACCGACGTACTTCTTTCACCTATATATACTCTTTTACCCAAAACATCAGGGGGAGCCACGAAACCACTTTTCCACCGCCGCAACCTTCTGTACCCGTGAGATCCCATCTTGGGGCCTTTTCCGGCGATCTGCCGGAGGGGGAATCGATCACGGAGGGCTTCTACATCAACACCATAGCCTCTCCGATGAAGCGTGAGTAGTTTACCACAGACCTTCGGGTCCATTGTTATTAGCAAGATGGCTTCTTCTCTCTCTTTGGTTCTCAATACAAAGTTCTCCTCGATGTTCTTGGAGATCTATTCGATACTTTTTGCGGTGTGTTTGCCAAGATCCGATGAATTGTGGATTTATGATCAAGTTTATCTATGAATAATATTTGGTTCTTCTCTGAATTCTTATATGCATGATTTGATATCTTTGCAAGTCTCTTCGAATTATCGGTTTAGTTTGGCCTACTATATTGATCTTTCTTGCAATGGGAGAAGTGCTTAGCTTTGGGTTCAATCTTGCACTGTCCTTTCCCAGTGACAGTAGGGGCAACAAGGCACGTATTGTATTGTTGCCATAGAGGATAAAAAGATGGGTTTTATATCATATTGCTTGATTTTATCCCTCTACATCATGTCATCTTTCCTAATGCGTCACTCTGTTCTTATAAACTTAATACTCTAGAGGCATGTTGGATAGCGGTCGATGTGTGGAGTAATAGTAGTAGATGCAGAATCGTTTCGGTCTACTTGACACGGACGTCATGCCTATATTCATGATCATTGCCTAGATATTCTCATAACTATGCGCTCTTCTATCAATTGCTCGGCAGTAATTTGTTCACCCACCGTAATATATGCTATCATGAGCGAAGCCACTAGTGAAACCTATGGCCCCCGGGTCTATTTTATATCATATTAGTTTCCCGTCAAATTGCCCATTTCTGTCGCCGTTTATTTTGCAATCTTTACTTTCCAATCTATACAACAAAAATACCAAAAATGTTTATCTTATTATCTTTATTAGATCTCACTTTTGCGAGTGACCGTGAAGGGATTGACAACCCCTTTATCGCATTGGTTGCAAGGTTCTTGATTGTTTGTGCAGGTACTAGGTGACTTGCGTGTTATTCCTACTGGATTGATACCTTGGTTCTCAAAAACTAAGGGAAATACTTACGCTACTTTGCTGCATCACCCTTTCCTCCTTATGGGAAAACCAACGCATGCTCAAGAGGTAGCAATGCTTTCAGAGATGACATGGATGCGCTAAAAAAGAGGCTGATAAAGACAGCAAGAAAGGAAAAAAGATGAGGGGAAAGAAGCAGAAATGTTTTCTTCACCACCAGGGAGTAGTGCCACTGAAGGTGTCCCAGTAGCGCATCAAGGAAGCATTCCTATCACGCATGTTTCTGGAAATATTTTTCAGTTCCAGGGTTCACATGCCGAGGGATCCCAATCATCAAACACAAGAGTGATACTAGACCCACCAAAGCCTACTACGAAAGGGCGTCCAAGAGAGAAAAGATTTCAGCACCCATTTTGTCGGGGATATACCCCGCGGTATGACCCGGCCGGAATATGACCCGGCCGGACTTGGCGGTTTATTTGAGACTCGGCTGACACTTGGCTATTCACTGGCGACCCGCCCTGACCTAGCAGTTTACAAGCAACCCGTCTGAACATTATGACTCACTGATGACCCGGCGGGCGGGTCAGACGGATGACAAGGCCCAAGGCCCAGAAGGCCGGTTCATGTTAATGGTGGGCCGGTTTACGAGGAAAGGCATAAGGAATATTCTCCTACAAAGGAAGTAAGACTAGGACTCCACTTGTAATAGAGTAATCCTAATCCTACTAGTACTAGTCATGTAACCCGCCCCTTTAACATATATAAGGAGGGGCAGGGCTCCCCAAAGAAGGACAAGCAATAATCTCTAGGGCTAGACACAAAGGGGGAGCGGCTTATGCGGCGACTCTCTCATGAGCATAATGAGACCTAGCCACAAACAGCATGTAGGGCTATTACCGGATGATGTTTCCCGCGGCCCGAAGCTGTCTAAATCCTTGTCTTGTGTTGCGTCTCTCGATTCCGCTCAACCCCTCTCAAGCTACTACAAAGATGCGTTGGCATCACGACTAAGTCCTCACACTAGGACATCTGCCGTGACAAATCCATGACAGTTGGCGCCCACCGTGGGGCTCGCGCACGGTGATGTTGAGTTCTTGGAGGGATCTCTCCCACGAATCAAGGAGTTCGCAATTTTCTGGCTGAACAAGAGCTGGCGTGGAAAAAATTCATATCTACTATGAGTTCATCGGTCAAGATTGAAGAAGTATTCAGCAGTGGCATATGTAAGATTGAGTTAAGGGAATTTAGGGTATTGCGTTCTTCTGGAAGTCACTGATGCAATGTGATCCGTCGAATCCGATTAGAGGATGGATTACTTACGGCCGCATTCGTGTGCCGCCAAGACCATCAATTTTCCCGAAGTCTTTTTTGTTGATTAGACACAGTTCCAATACCTGAAGGAATCAACCGGTGCGATTACTGCTACTCCCAGCGCGGAAACCAAAGGCAACAGCGGCGGAAGCTGCGGATCAAGTGAAAAGTACAGACAATGGCATTGTTTCCATCACATCAAGCATCAGGCCCAATGGTTTCAAATATAGTACTAGTATATCTTCGACTAGTACATCTCCAGAAGCCAAATCGGTTTTTCTTTAGTCAACTCCGATTGCTACATGCATACAAGGAATCTACTAGGAGGTTAATTTAAGAATTAAGGAAGGAAAAGTTACTAGGTGGGTTTAGCACGTGAATACCAAGGGAAAGGAGATCAGAGGCAAACTAGCAGCCGGCTGACGCTGTTGCCTTTTGAAGAAAGAGAGAGAGACGCAGATTAGGACTTGGCCTCAATCGTCGTTCGGAGCTGCCTGCTTCATCTTGCTCCACCGCTGCTGGATTCGCCTCCACTATTTTGGCCGCAGCCGCCCGCCTGCCGCGGTGGCAATCTTGTTTACGGTTAATCAAGCCTCACCTGACCCGGCTTCCCATCTATTG
Organism: Triticum aestivum; assembly: GCF_018294505.1. Classification (NCBI taxonomy): domain Eukaryota; kingdom Viridiplantae; phylum Streptophyta; class Magnoliopsida; order Poales; family Poaceae; genus Triticum; species Triticum aestivum. The sequence continues at coordinate 52,918,967 of NC_057805.1, forward strand.
CTGGGCCGCCCGGTTTGCCTCGACCATCGACCCGCCGGTGCGCCTTTGCTGCTGTACTCCGGCGCTAGCTCGTTTCTGCCGTCGGAGCCGCCGTTTCTACGACCCGGACTCTGCATGGCTGCTGACGCAGCACGGCTTCTGCTATGGTTCTGCTTGGCTTCGCCGGTCCGACCTGCGTGGCCATGAATCTTCAAACCGCTGACTAGGACACAACTCTTGAACCCGTCGCGCCGGGTCGCCCCGTTTTCAACGCCGGCTCCACTGGTTTCACCACACCTCGAGCCGCCATCCGTTTGCGAGTTGCCTCCACACGTCCGAGCGGCCCGGGTTTCCATGCTCCTCCTGCCGATTCACCGGCGTCGCCACGGGTCATCATCTTTTGCCCTGCGGTGTTGCGGGTCGATTGCACCTCTACTATCGTCAGCTGCACGTCTACAGGCCTCCTTAGCCGCAGCTGCGCCTTTGAGCCGCCGCAGTCGTGATCTGGCTTGCTCCGGCCAGCGCTGGCTCACTGCTGCCGCTTCCGCTGGCTGCTCCCGTACCGATTCACCTCTGCAAGCTTCGCCTTTGAGCCGTCGCACCGGCAAGGGCGAGCTGCAGTTTCAGTATTTTCTTTTAAGATGTCAACACCTTTCACTCCAATGTCAACGTCAAAAGCACCAGTCAATCATACTGTCAAAGAGATGCAGACAATAGACTGAATCAAACACTGGCAATGTGGGAAAGAGAGTGCCTGCAGCCACGGGAGAACCCGAGCACCTCCTTTCGGCTAGACTACAGCAGTATTGCCATGCAACCCGCTGAACATGACATCATGGATTGGACAAGTACGAGGAGCTGGTTGAAATTGCCTGCTGAGTTATCAATAGATATGAAATATACAAGACCCTTTGACATCATGGATTGGAGAAGGCAGCAAAGAGACCAACTACGTACTAGTGCACTACTAGTATATACACATATTATTCCTATGGGTGTCACATCAAATAAAGAAATGAGACTGCAAGTCTATAATTGTTGGAATATGGCGTTCACCCAACAGAACATCAGGTGATATCTTTCCTCTGCATTATATCAGCATACTAATTCGTCTAAGATCAATTACTCTGGTCTATGCTATTTTTTCGCAGGACCACTATTTCTTACAAAGGTGTCGCATAAAGGGTGCGCGCCAGCATTATTTGTGCAAGTCGCCGTCCCCATTACATCCGCACGTGTAACTGACTCATCGTCCGCGTCCACGTTTGTCTCACCCGGGTCCGGGCCGTTTCCAACGTTGTGGCTGTCTCTCGTGACCGCACCGGCTTACAATGCCACAGACGACTCGCCCGTCCGCTCTTGTGGCCGGTTCACGCGTCCGCGCCGGCTTACAACGAGGAGGACAACTTGCCCGTCCGCGCTGGCTTACAACGCCGCGACCGACTCATCTGTCTACTCTCGCGGCCAGCTCGTCCGTGATTGATTTCAGCTTCACCATGGTGATCAACTCCGCGGTGGATAATTACTTCCTGACATATCAGGTGAAATCTATCCAGTATATTTTTATAATATATATTGGTTTTCTTTAAAAGAACAATTACTCTGGCTTGCAAGTTCTCCAATGCAGGACAGGTTATATCACTGAGCTATTGACTGACTCATACCGGTTTATATCACGGTCAAATATGGAGAATCTCAAGACAACTCCTTGAGTCGCCTTGGGACTCGGGGGCTACGATGACATGACTCAGTAAATGATGGCCAATTTAAAGCAGATTCAAGAACTCCGGATCATTGGAGGGAAAAATAACCCGGCCCCAGAGGCTACTGCCTTATTGGCAAATATTTAAAGGCCGTCAGAAAATTTCCGGCTTAAAAAGGAGGATTCCGGTTCAAGGGAAATTTATTTACCACAAAGCTTTGAAGCTCTCAAATCCGGTTCAAGGTAAATTTATCTCTCACAAAGTTTTGAAGCTTTCAAATCCGGTTTAAAGTTCTGGTTCAAAAAGAATTAATCTCTTGCAAGTTCGAGTTCTCAGAAAGATTAAAGGGTGCCAAAAAGAGCCTGCTGCCATGATGCGCGGTTCAAACATGGGTATCCTGCCTTACGGCTTATCTTATTATGGTCACTTGGGGGCTTCCTGCTCATCGAGCATAGCTCTCGGTACCCTCTTGATCGGCGCAATGCCAAACTTATATGGTCACTTGGGAGCTTCCTGTTCAAACATAGGTCGTATTCGAACCAAAGAGAACATAGCTGTCGGTACCCGTTTCATCGGCACACTGCCAAACTCACTAGGGGGCTTCTTGATCGTATTTGAATCATAGCTCAACCCCTTTGGGTCTGACGTGGATCATATTCAAATCAGCGTCGTTAAACAACTCTCAAGGTCATTTGGGGGCTTCCTGTTCAAACATAGGTCGTATTCGAACCAAAGAGAACATAGCTGTCGGTACCCTCTTGATCAGCAACGCCAAAGCCACTGGGGGCTATATGATCGTCTTCGAATCTTAGCTTAACCCCTTTGGAACGGTTTTCTGATCGTATTCGAATCAGAAGCCTCAAAAATTTTGAAGTCTCTTTTTGCGAACAATTTTTTGGATTTTGTCTTGAGACTTTTTTGATCATATCTGAAGCATATATGAGTAACTTCTATTTAACCCGGCTTGACTTTGGACGATAAGTTGCCAGTATATGACAATCATAAACATTTGGAAGTTTTTGCTTCTAAAGATTGGGTTATCACCCTTACTGCACAGGTATCATAAGCCGGTAGTACGATTCAATATCAGCGGTATGATATTGTTTATACATGATTATGTTTAAACCGGCCCTGGATTTTGACGTTAAGTCGCCAGGGCATATGTTGTTTAAACTCTGTGCAGGATTCGCAGAACTATGACTTGTATAAATGATTAAATTCAAGTTCATCATCAAAATTGATGCTTCAAAAGGGTTATCCATTCCGGATTTTTTTCAAAGGCTATAAGCCGCTGGGTTACAAAAATTCTGGCTTACAATGAATGCGCATTAAGTCGCCATCGGCCAAAAGCCGCCGAGTATTTAAACTCTAAATTTACTTGTCAACTGATAAGGTATTCACATCTTTCATAGCCAAAATTGGCTGGATTTTCATGATGATATTGAATGATTGAGGTTTTCATACTGGATTATATTATTCAAATCTTAAATAGCCAACATGGCTGGATTTTTATTATGGTTATCAATAACCAATATTATGATTGAGGTTTTCAAAGTCTCTTCAGCGCAATGGCTATTATTTTATCAATGGATATAATTTATTCTACAATGGAAGGAATAGTCCCAAGTCGCTACAGGCTTACGACTCGGCACTTGGGGGCTATATTATTCAAGTTGAGATCACATCAAATATGCAAGTCCCATGTCACTGCCAGCATGCACCATGGCACTTGGGGGCTAATGCAAAGTCATTTTTACTGGCCTTATTGAAGACCCGACTCATCACATCATAATGAGCCGGCCATTGGGGGCTACCAATTGCTCCTGTCAAAAATTTAAGGTACACAAGCTTTAATCCATTATATTGAAAGGTTTATTGCTCAGTTGGTAGAGTACAAGGCTCTTAACCTTGTGGTCATGGGTTCGGGCCCCATGGTGGGGGTTACGTCATATGAAGTTATTTTCAATGAAGTATATATATAAAGTCCCCGCTCAATATTATCTTACTGAGCCGGCCCTTGGGGGCTACACATTGCTGTTCAAGTCTACATGATCATATCTACAAAGTCCCTGCTCATTATTGCATAATGACCCGGCCCTTGGGGGCTACACTGGTTCAAGTTTTTATGAGCATAAGGCAACTTCAAGTCCCAGACTGCTGCAAGCATGACAACCCGGCACTTAGGGGCTACATATGTGGAATATTCAGTTTTGACTAGTGACTGAGATGAACAATCTGGATTTCTTCAAAGCAAATCAGGAAGATCCATTGTGTGACCCAGCGTTTGCAACAATCATGACCCGGAGTCTATAACAGTCATGACCCGGAATTATCAGTTTTTATAACCCGGCGATTTTGGAAATCATAGCTCGGCAAGTTCTACATTTTCAAGTCGGCTGAATATCACTTGAATATTTGAATACCAATATTTTTGTCAAGTCAGAGCATTGAAGGCCGAGTCAAATGGATTCTTTATTTACAATATTTCTTCTACAAGCAAATTGGTTATGAAGCTGGTCTATTGACCCGGATTTTTCTACGAGGAAATGACAAGGACTTAAGGAGGATCAGGTGCCGGCTTACAAGAATATTTAACCCGGAGCACAACCTGTCAAATTTGCTTTTGTGTTTATGTTGCAGATCAGTTTCACATGGATAAATCCAAATTAAGCTGGGGGCTAATGTCGGGGATATACCCCGTGGTATGACCCGGCCGGAATATGACCCGGCCGGACTTGGCGGTTTATTTGAGACCCGGCTGACACTTGGCTATTCACTGGTGACCCGCCCTGACCTGGCGGTTTACAAGCAACCCGTCTGAACATTATGACTCACTGATGACCCGGCGGGCGGGTCAGACGGATGACAAGGCCCAAGGCCAAGAAGGCCGGTTCATGTTAATGGTGGGCCGATTTACGAGGAAAGGCATAAGGAATATTCTCCTACAAAGGAAGTAAGACTAGGACTCCACTTGTAATAGAGTAATCCTAATCCTACTAGGACTAGTCATGTAAGCCGCCCCTTCAACATATATAAGGAGGGGCAGGGCTCCCCAAAGAAGGACAAGCAATAATCTCTAGGGCTAGACACAAAGGGGGAGCCGGCTTATGCGGCGACTCTCTCATGAGCATAATGAGATCTAGCCACAAACAGCATGTAGGGCTATTACCGGATGATGTTTCCCGCGGCCCGAAGCTGTCTAAATCCTTGTCTTGTGTTGCGTCTCTCGATTCCTCTCAACCCCTCTCAAGCTACTACAAAGATGCGTTGGCCTCACGACTAAGTCCTCACACTAGGACATCTGCCGTGACAAATCCACGACACATTTGACACTGCAAGACCAAAAAAAGAGAGGAAATGGAGAGTCTGCGGGTCGACAAAACAAGATAAACGCAAATGTACCTCACCCATCCCATACTGAGAAACAGGTGATACCTAAAAAGAAGAATGTAAAGCATTCCGTACGTTACCAGCTAAATGCTAGACAAGGTTATCTTCAAGTTTGCAGCAAATGAAAAGAATGCAAGGGCGACAAGTTTACCAACTTGAAGTGCAAAAAAATTATATGGGCATTGAAGTGCAAGTTATCGCTCTACTATGTAATTTTACTTATCAATTTTACCCTTTTTATTGTGTAAACGATGTCGTGACGCCATGTAATAATAGTTATCAGCACTGAAACAGGCAAGTTATCGTCCAAAATGTAATGGGGATTTTCAGAACCGAGAATGAGATTAGTTATCGTTCTTTATTTCTGAGCAAAATGTTATGATGCCATGAAATAGGAAGTTATCAGCAGCGGATAAAATATGTTATCAGCACTGACTAACATAAGTTATCACCAAAAAATGTATAAAAAAGATAGTAATCAGCCCAGAAAAAATGTATAAAACTATCACCGTTCTTAAACATAAATTCAAACTTATATTGGTGCAAATTTATCACCTCAATTAGTCCTTATTGAACAAGTGATAGCGCCATTGCGTGCATTTGTTAAGAGGATGGTCCAGCCACATGCTTGTCAATATCTTCCTCAACGCCGGGATCTGCTCCTGAGTTATTGTCGGGATATTTTTACCATCCCAGAACTCCAAGATCTTGAACGCAAAGAAACCGCAATCAGTACTGTAAGGAAAAAACAAAAATGTGTTAAAAGCAAAATAAGATATGCAAAAAGGTGAACGAACTTTCAAAATGCTACACTACTAAGTTACCGGGTATTTAGATGGAAAGAAATGATGGAGTACTAGCCAAAAAACTAACCCATTGTCCTGTTTGAACACATCGATGTACACAAGATCATACTCTTGGATCTGCTTATTCGAGTCCTTGTACGCAATCAACCAGGCTTTTTTAATATCATTCATAAGCTTCATCGCATGAGTGATGAGCGAAGGGCTATCTTGTGGACGAAGAGAATCAAGGACTTCAAATCGTTTTGCCTTGAGATTAAGGCACAAAACATACCAATGCCCATCCTTTGGTAGAGGTCCCAACTTTTGCAGTGTTGGAAACAAAGGCTGTTAAAAAAATGTGAACACATGAACTCAAGAAGTTACCAATGCATTTACAGTTAAAAAGGCAAGTTATCACAACACTGACAACATAGGTTACCAGTAGGCATACATGAAAGTTACCATAGAAAACTAACAGAACTAGGTACCAGCTAAAACTCTTTAGTGGTACGATGTGTGACAAAACCAAATTAACATCCTAAAAAAATTGCCTATTATACCAATTAAAAAACAGCTTGTAGGATTTAAAAGAAAAAAAGTATGTAGTTTACATCAACAAATGTACCTGATTTTGGTGACTAAGTATGTAGTTTACATCACGACTGAAATGTTTGATTAGGAACTTGCTCGTGAAATCACATATGAGAAGATATACTGACAGCAATCATGGAAAGATGATCTTCCCTGGGGGTACAGAATCAGAAAGAGTTCGGATGTGGAGCTCTGCAATATTATTCGAAACAGGACCACCTTCTATTACACTATTAGCAAGCTCCTCCAATGTGACCCACCGCCCATCGATGTCAATGACCCTAATACTGGAAAGCAAAAAAAAGAAAAATAGTATATAAGCCAATGTTTTGCCAATGAGGGGTCAAAATACTAGAGAAAAGGAAAACAGTAAATGTCATTACTATTTTATCCTGGAGTCAACTGAATTAGTGGTGTGCTTGATAACTTCTGCGTAAATAACCTCTTCGAGTGCAGATGTTGTGAGGCCACAATATGGAGGCAGTAGGAACTGCGATGGGTGGCTTACCCTAACTTTCCGAATGTACGATTTAGGAGTCACACTGGTTGAATGATTACCATTGGGAGGTTGAATAATTGGTGTAACAAATTCAAGGCTGGTGGGGTGGTCTAGAAGAAAAGTGAAGGGAGTTATCAGAGTTGGGATTGGTGAAAGGAAATATTATGGGGAAACAAAGAGTAAAGAACTTATCAGAGTTTAGAACAGTAAATTATCAACACGAACATAATGATGTTATCAAGGTTGGCAGTAGGAAAAAGTTTGTTACAAAAAAACTTCCTATCAGTACCTTTTACAGAAGCGTAATTTGCTTTTGATCTAGCAGTGGCACGTTCGACTTCTTCAACCCACATAATTACATCGTCGTCTTCAACATCCGCAAAATAAACTCGAACTCGATGCTCTTCAAAAAGTTGGGATCAGGTCAGTTTGTGAACCGAAAAAAGGAATGTCAAATATGTGGAAAAACAGCTAAAGAAAAAAGTGATAGATAGTACAAATTGATGATATAATTACTGTAGAGAGAAAAAGGGAAGAAAATGAGGGGAGGTCAGGATAGTTAAAGGGGCAGCATGAATGTATTAGAATGGTGTGTGTGTGCAGGGAAAGGAGGGGGTGTATTTCCAGCAACAAAAAAGAACAAAGGGTTGAAGTTATCAGCATGGTGGTAGCAGAAGTTATCAGGGTGTGATCAGAAATGTTACCATTTAAGTAACTAGTTAGCACAAAAAATGAAACAATGTAGGTATCTAGTTAGCACAAAAAATACCAACACAACATTCACAAAGGTTATCATGGTGAAAGTTACCATACGATTAAATGGTAAGCTAAAAAAGGTACAATATCTTTCATGTAGAGCGCTATAATTATCAGTCAAAAGTAGAGCGCTATAATTACCAGACAGATGTTAGTAAAAGTTACCAGGAATAATGAACAATAATAATCACATATAATACATCCACAGACCAGACAACATACAAATGAAGAGAGCGAATGTGAAACGAAAACACATAGTTCATTCCATAGCACACACGCAAAAGCAGAAGTCATTACATGTGAGGGGGGGAGGGGGTTATCCATACATACGATAAAAAGAGCATAAATATACAGACAAGGATCAAACTAAAAGCATAAAAAAGGTCTTCGAAAAGCAGACACCCATCCCATCACTCTTTTGTGATAAAGCGAAGACACATATATGCCTTCACTTACCACAGTCAGCAGGCTCAGAGCATGAAACCGGCTTAGAGTCAACAGGATTATCTCCTGCATTCTTTAAATATTGAGGTGCTGCCGCCATCTAATCAATTGGGGATGCTGCTGCTCGGTCTTGGTGAGCATTGTTATCCACTGGGTCCACTACTGGTGCTTGAGTTGTCGAAACAACCGCTGGGGGCGGTGTTTGTACTGCAGTTGGGACTGCGTCCGTCATAGTAATATCTGGTCCGGGCGGTGTGAGGCCAAAATCTAGGCCAAGAGAGCAAGATGGTGGGGTGAAATCCCAGTAGGCCCTCTCAGCAACAACATCTTCTACATCTGCATTACTGCTGAGTTCTTGGGTGGCGACTTGGTCATCCCCAGCTTGAGCTTCAACAAACAATGCATCTTCAGTTTCAACTAGTTCCGCCACATTGGATTGGGCAGATTCAACTTGAGCTTTAACAACACATGGTATTTTGACAGGAGCTTGGGCATCTTCAGCTACGGCAGCGCTACCTGTAGGAGCAATTCCTTGAGCTTGATCAGCAGAAGTTTCAGCTTCAGTGCCAATAACAACATTGGCAATCTCTTCTACCACTTGAGTAATAGTGGCTGCTGCCGCGAGCTCTTCCACGGCTCCAAAACCAGCATCTGGTGAATTCCTCACAGGGGCATTATCTTGCGCAACGGCCATTGGAGAAGTGACCAAGGGCGAGTCTTTAAAATCATCTTTCACGTCCTTGGAAGCAACACGAGGAGAACACCTAGTTGCAACTGCAACTTTAGAAGACTTCGTAATCTTTCTCACAGTAATCTTGGTCTTCTTGCTGCACACAAGAAAAGAAACATTACCAACTTATAATAACATTAGTTACCAGCTAATATAACATTAGTTACCAGCTTATATTGACATTAGTTACCAGATTATATTTGCATTATACAACAACTTGTATTCACCTTATTTGTCAGCTTATGGCCAACTTGGTTATCCGCATAATGCAAAAATCAACATCATCACGAATCATTAATGAAGATGTAACTATGAAGATAACAAAGTTACCAACAAATTTATCATGCTAAAAATAACAGTAATCTTATAAGAGCTTTGACTATAAAAACTACCAGCCATTTCCATACTGTTTATGATGCCACGCATAAAAGAGTTAAATACCGGTATATATTCACCTAATTTACCAAGAAAAATAAACAAATAGAGAAAATCCTTTAGATTTCATATAGTGAGAAAAATATCATTCATAATCACCTGTGTGACGTGTCAGACGAGCCAACATCTGCCAAAGAACGTGTAAGATTACTAGGTACCACCTCAGACGTTACACCCACGCTGGTAGACCGCGTTTGCTGAAGGTCGACAACACTAATAGATGGAGCATTCGAACCCCTGACAAGTTATTTGAAAAGGATATAGTGCACGTGAGAAAAATGTTACCACAGACAAATAACATATGCTTACCAGCATATAATTACTAAAATTATCATGCAAACAAAGTTAAACTACATCTTGTTCAAATAAAACACTAAAGTTATTATCGTGAAAATAACTACTAAAAGTTAGCAGCCTTACCAGGATATAATTTCTATTCATTTTAGACAAGAACACAGGCTTATTAAGGAATAAAAACTTTCCAGACACAGTTACTTCTAATTATCAGAAGGTAGGTGCTAGGAAAAGTTCCAACACAAAAGAGTAACAACATCTAAATATGTACAAAATGCAATATAAAAAAGGAGACAAAAAGAACTCGACTAGCAGATGATAAGAAACTCACTTGCGAGGATGTTGCTTCTTCCGCGTGGGATCAAAAATTACTGAGTTAGTGCCCTTATCAGGGCCTGCAATGCCAAGCTCATTGATGACCATTGCCTTGATACAACGATGTGTATCATCCAACGACGGCTCGTCAGAAACAGTTGTACCAGTGGCCATAGGCAGAGAAGGTAGGCGTAATTTCTTGCGACGCCTGGAATATTGCTTATCCAAGTTACGGACAAGAGAAGAACCGCACCTCTTCACGGAAGCATCAACAGCAGCCTCATTTTGAGTATCCGTCATATCTGGCTGGTTATGCAATCCATCACTAGATACATTCCCGGAACGTGCAGTAAGCATAATCTGAGACTCGAGAGGCTGATCGGTTCCTGCAGTAGTAGTTCCATCAATTCCAGCTGACCTTACCGACACATTGGTAGTTGCGAACATGGTTGCACCCACATGTGCATTCGCTGCCCCACTACCTGAAGCCTCATGGGCATTCAGTCCACCACTACCCCCACTACCTGAAGCCTCATGGGCGTTTGGTCCACCTGAAGAACCATGGTAATGAACGTGAAAATCTAGATCTTCGTCAGAGTGACCATCACCGCCACCATCATCATGCTCATGATCAGAATCTAAACCTTCAACAGTTTACTTGCCAGTATCTTTTACTTCACGTGAGCGGGATGTAGGACGGGTGCTTGCAGTCTTCCCGGCAGCAGAAGATAAACCCTTGAGTTGGCTCTCTAACACACGGGACATCCCTGAGCTGTCTTTGTCATCCAAGGACATGAACTCATTAACAAGACCACCCAGGAGGCCAACCATGCCAGACGAAAAGTGACCCACAATAGCAGAAGCTTTAGCAAGTTTCTGATAAAAAAACATGAATGAAAAAACAAATAATCAGGTTGTGAGAGACATGAATTACCATGCAAAAACTACTAAAAATACCACACAAAGATAAGCTCAAAAGAAGTTATTCCAAGTGAGAATCCAAACTATAAAAAAAATTACCATCCTAAAAACAGTAAAAGTTACCAGGTCTTTATAACAATGTTTACCAGGAAAGAGAAAAGAAAATATTCAAACGCACGAGTAAAATACCTGTTCAGAAAAGTTTTGCGGTGCATGAACACGCATGAATTTATCTAGACCTTGTAAGCCACCAAACAAGCAATAGTCTTGGCCATATTGGGGCTTAAGCTGAAAAAATATGATAAAAAACAAATAAAAATCGTGATAAAATAGATGGCAATACATAGAAGGTAAGAAAAATGACAATATCAAATTACCGGTAATTTCCCGTAAGAAAGCTTGTCCCTCTGGATCCGGAGAACTTTCGATGCCAACTCATTCGTCCACACGCTAATTGCAAAAGGACCATTAGGCAAGATGATACCAAGGCCAGTTAAGTCAATGGCATCTATATACAGAAGCTGGAAAAACAGAAATGGTCATTAATTACCATCTAGTTGTTTGGCGGAATAAGATATACAACCCAAAATTCATGGGAAGAAAAAAGAATAGGGGGACTAACATTGTAGAATAGGAGGCAGCCTGTCGTAGGCTTTCCTTTTGAAAGGGCTTTGTGAAGCTGATCCGCAATAAATTTGCACCAGTTGAGGTTTTTTACATTGCCAATATTTTGCTATGAAAAAAAAGAAAACACATGAAACAATAGAGGAATCTATGCACACAAGTTAGCAGGGGACATAAGTAAACACTTAAAACACTGTTAAAGCATTGAATCACCAAGTACATAAGTACAAAATTACCACATTATTGAGAAGTAAGTCAAAATTACCAAATTGCAAGGCATAATAAGTTATCAGGTGCATTACTACATAATTACCACACTTTCAAAAAAAGTTATCAGGTGCATTACTACAGAATTACCACACTTTCAGAAAAAGTTATCAGGTGCATTACTACATAATTACCACACTTCAGATCATAAAAAAATCAAGGGACAGAAATTACCACAATCCAAAACAGGGAAAGTTATCAAGTGCATATGTGCATAATCACCAGACTAAGAAGCAAAAAAGTTACCAGGTAAAAAACAAAAAAGAGAAGAGATAAAAAGTGCGAACTAGAAAGATAGCCGGATGTGCTTACCAACACAACATACCATCTGGTGTTGATCTTGTTGGAAGTCGTCGGCGCCATCACAGTGCTGGCAGCAAGCACAAGCCACAAGCGCTTGAAATTGTCATCATGCCGGTTAGTGCTCAAGATAAGATTTAATACATCCACAGTTTTAGGAGCATGTCCAAGATCACCAAAAAGATCTCCCGCAAGCTCATATCACCTCGGGGCACACCCATTATACGATGCACAGACTCTTCATTGACCGGTAACCTTCCGCGACTAGGTACAATGACCTCACGGGAATCAGGGTCATATTGACCAGCAAGCCATTGAGAAAGCCGATTGAACAGATTATCACACTTGATATTCCGCAGACTAGTAAAATCCATGTCATCAATCACTGACATTCTCTCATCTGACATGTCCTTACAAGCAGTCACAAGAGCACTAGGAGAAGCCCTGTTCTGATCTGCGGGAGGCTTATGCTTCTTTAAGGGGTTCACCTCCTCAATGTCACCATCTAACTTGCGCTTCCTTGGCATTGTGACCTGACACACAAGAATAACAAAGAGAAAAAAGTGAGCATAAAGATGCATAGCTGCCGAATTACTAGTCACACACATATTGCTTATGATACATAGGTAACTTGTGAACATACAACAAGATAATTCATGCACAACAGAGAAGGAAGAAAATAAAATAAGGACATGTGTGCTTCTACTAGATATTGAATACCTGATTTTTTTTTGCTTATGATACACTGATAAAATGTATGTATCGGGCAAGATAACTTATGCAAATTAGGTATCGCAACAACTTACACACAAACACATATATTGGACATCACAGCACTAAGTATTAAAAAATCAGTGACATGATAAATTTTACAGTGGACTCCTGATAAATTATTCACACCACTGATGGTAATATTCACAACTAAAGCTCAGGTAAGTTAAATGATGGCACACCATCAGTTAGAAACACAAAATACATCATGAAACGAGACACCACTGATAGTGCTAGAACAAACAATCCATCATGACAGCCTAAACACAAAAAGAGATGAACTGCACATAAAAACACAAACAGTATGGGATTCCCAGCAGCAACCTAATTATACGGGTGGTAATTCAATGCGTTCACTGCAACCATAAGAGCATGAATAGAGCATGATAAAATGGAGCCCAACATAGATACAGAGTGAGGAGACTGGTTGTAAAATCCCCGCACCAAACCCTACCGGCGACCAAAATAACGGCACCAATCATCATTGGATAACGGCGACGAATCATGAACGGAGACATAATGGTTTTGCATCTAGAGAAAACCCTAGAAATCATAATTGAACCATGTAGCAGAGGGGATCAGTTCAAAAATGACGGCAACTACCCACAAAATCGAAAACGGCAAATTAAGCAGTAAAACAATGTGCATGCAAAACAGGGGCTAACAAATAGCAACTGCACCACGAATTGAACGCATTGGGCGCATTCCTCGTCTGCTCTAACATGCGACCAACCCGACGAACATCCCGCCACTAACGGCGTCCAGAAACAAAGCACGAACTACTGGGGGCAGATGTGAGGGCGATTGAGTCAAGACTCATCGGTGGAACAGAAGACTAGCGCCGAGAATCGGCTGGAGAAGGCGACGCCGCTCGTAGTCGACAGAGAGAGAGCGATAGAGAAGCAGAGAGCGGAGCGGCCGCGCGGTTACAAAACAAATGAGGCGAGTGGTGGGGGAGGGGGAGTTAATTCGCGCACGACGGGGGAGACGGTTCGAGCGAAGCGGGGGTGGAGCGATGGCCCACATAGCAGCGACAGAAAAAAAAAGAACCACTCGCTGGAACAAGCTGCGTCCGTCGGATTTAAATAAACGGCATCTAGGTGTGGCGGTTTTGCAAAAATGATCAGGGTTGCCAAATACATATTTCGTTCATTTTATATTATCATATGTATTCCCTCCCTACTTCAAACTGCCATACGTGCTTTAGTCCGGCCTTAACACCGGGGGCTGTATCCAGCCTTGCACATTTTAAGTCCGAACACCTATAGGGAAGCCTTAGGCGTCCCGGATATTGCATTATATGCATCGGCTCCGAATCATGTCTATGGTCCATAGTTGGGTTGCCTGGCTCCTATTCTTACCACCTTACGTTCCGCTCGTTCGGCTAAGGTAGTAAAGGGAGAACTACTGTGATTGTATTTTTGGTTCATCCGGTCATGTACTTCAGTAGAGAAAGCCGAAAACTGACTATCATGATAAGCGAGAACTAGTCGGCGATCCGGCAACTTAGTATTATACTACAAATCGCTAGTGATTCACCCCGTGTTATACGAGGGGCTGGTCTTCGTCCAGCCGCGTGGAAAAGGCACCACAGTCCGGACAGCCGCACATGCACCAGGGGCTAGTACTTAGCTCCACATCTAAAACTCCTATGGCTAAGTGAAGGTAATAAAGATGCATAGTCCGATTGCCTGGTTCACCTCGCGGAAACCTCCTTTACGGACCAAGACGTTGGATAAAGTGTGGTCACGCGTTATGTACAACAGCCCTGTAGTATCTACATGGGGGCGGAAGCCGACTACTGGCAACTTTCAGAAATATAAACGGCCGCACAGGAGGAAAATCACTTGAAACAAAAGGCGCAAGCATAGATATATCACAGCATGCGTTCATAACATAGTTTGTACAACCTGAGTACATTCAATCAAATATCACGTCCTTAGAACATTGGCCTTCCACTACTCGGGCTCCTTCTAAGACGTCGTCGAAGTACCTCTCCGGCTTTTGCTGATATTTGCCTTCGGGCGGACCTGCGGTCGCCACTTCGGTGGCCTTCATCTTCGCCCATTGCATCTTGATGCGGGCTAAGGCCATCCGGGCACCTTCTATGCAGACCGAGCGCTTCACAGCATCAATCCGTGGCCGCACATCGACCAGCTACTTCACCAAACCGAAGTCGCTACTAGAATCGGCTCGGCCGGCCAGAGTTGGACTATTAGGTCCTTCATGGCCAGGCCTGCTGCCCTATGCAGCTCCGTCAGCTGCTTTAGCTGGTTGTTCAGAAGCGTCGGGTGTTCTGGTGTGAGGTATTGCGACCAGAACAGCTTCTCAATTGAGTTCCCCTCCTGGGCTCGGAAGAACTGCGCGGCATCAGCGACACTCTTCGGAAGATCCACAAAAGCGCCTGGAGAACTCCACACTCGTGTGAGCAAAGTGTACCTCTGACCTCCAAAGATACTTTGCAAAAGAAAGGCCTTACCAGCCGCTATCTGCCTCGCCTGGTGGATCTCTTCGATAGCGCCCCGGGACTCACTCCGCGCCTCTTTGGCGTCACAGAGAGCCTTGGCAAGCTTGGAGGACTGGGCCGAAGTCTTCTACTCCAATGTTTCGCATTTGCTGATGGCATCCTTCAGCTCCTGCTCGAATTCGGCCACCCGAGCTTCATGTTGGCGGCGGGCAATTTTTTCGGCCTCTAGTTCAGCAGCCGCTTTATCAGCGGCTGCCTTATTTGCCTCTGCCTCCTTCTTGGCTTGGGCAAGGGCACCTTTGAGGGTCTCGACCTCGGCTGCGCCACCTATGACATAATCAAAGAATTCTATGAGTTAACCTCAATATACATATCACTTCCGATATGAAAAATAAATTCCTTCTTTAACATTGTACGCATACCTTGCGTTTCATCGAACCGCTTTTTGATGCGGTCGAGCTCCTCATCGGCCACTTGAAGCTTCCAATTGAGTTCGGAAACTTCTGCGGCATGGGCGGTAGCCGCCAACATGGAGGCATGTTACAACGGTAGCACAGTATGTTACTATCCCGATTACTATGTGGATCCTCTATCCGGTTTTTTCTAAACCGGACAGAGCCTCATGGGCTACTGGCTATATACAAGTTTATATGAAAAGTTTTAGAACATTACGTCGCATACCTCAAATCCTGACAGTAGGCTGCAGAAGGCTTCATTCAGTCCGTTTTTAGCGGACTAAACCTTCTCCACAACGGAAGCACTTTGCAGTGCTTCCTCCAAAGCACAAGGCGCCTCCGGATTAATGGAGGCTGCTGATGGAGCTGCTGCTCCTTCCCCCTCTTTTGAAGGGGGCTGCTTATCCGATCCCGGAGCCATGTTGGTCTCTAGAATGGTGTTCGGCGGGGGCCGGATTGTTGGGGCTCCCCACCGTCAGTTGTCATGGGGGTCGCCTCCCCTAGGTCTTCAGCAACTGAGGTATTAACCTCGGGCGCTTTCTTGACGGCCTCGTTCGCCCCCCTCGGCCAGGAGAGATCCTTTGGGACGACACTTTGGTGTCCTCCATGGTGATAGGCGAGGGGGCTCGTGGCGGCTTGTCACTCTCTGCCATTTCAGGCGGGAGAGAGTTCCCCTCCGATAATGGAGTTTCCGGGAGCTCGCGGGGAGGGCTGAAAGGAAAATAACAAAGCAACTTATATAATGGAAGAAGGTGGACCAAAGATAAACAAGTAAGTTTCTGAATACTTACGATTCGGCCAGGGGCTTCATCCTGGGGGGTCTCTTGGGGACTAGTTCGGACTCTGAGTCCGAACTGCCCGGAAGGGTCACCTTCCCTCTCTTGGGCACCTCCCCCTCCGGGTCTTTGGAGGTCGTCCTCTCCTTCTTCCTCCCCTTACAAGGGGAGTCGCTTTCCACCACCTCCTCCTTTTCTTCCTCGTCTTCGTCGTGGGACGAGAGGGCTTCGGTCTCTCCGGACACTATATCCGAAGGACCTTTGTGGCGGGGGCCGCCCTTGGTCTCCTTGCCTTTCTTCTTCTTGGCCTTCTTCTCCGGTGCTGATACGGCACTAGGACCAGCATCTCCGTTAGATGGGGTGTGGCCGGGTCCTCGGGCAGCGGTGCCAGACAGTTGATCCGCTCCACCTTTCCCATCCAGCCCTGTACGGAAGGCAATCAATATCATCTTTATTATATCTGAAGTATTGACTAGATGAGTCTTCAGAAAGATTATGCTCACCGCTCAGGCTGGGTTCTCGTTGTCGAGTCCGATGTCCTTGGTCTTCATCGGCCAACTTTTCTGGGCCTTGAAGAGTTGTTTCCATATATCTTCATGCATGGTGCCGAAGAAGCGCTTCAATGTTCGTGGTTCCTCCGGATTGAACTCCCACATGGGGGAGGCCCGGAGTTCGCAGGGAAGGATACGGCGGAAGAGCATCACGTGAATAACGTTTGTGAGACCAGTGTTCGTACCCAACATGTTGGAGATGCGTTTCTGTAGCATCTTCACCTCCGGTTGGGACCCCCAATCAAGGCCCTTGGTGGTCCATGAGGTGAGTCTCATGGGGGGTCTGGATCTGAAGTCGGGAGTGGCCGCCCATTTGGCGTCGCGGGGTTCGGTGATGTAGAACCACTCCTGCTGTCACACCTTGACAGTCTCAACAAATGCCCCTTTGGGCCAGACGGCATTGGGGAGCTTGCTTACCATGGCCCTGCCACAGTCTGCATGCTGTCCGCTGACCACCTTCGGCTTCAGATTGAAAACCTTGAGCCATAGGCCGAAGTGTGGGGGGATGCGGAGAAGAGCCTCACACACGACGATGAACGCCGATATGTGGAGGAAGGAATTTGGGGCTAGATCATGAAAATCTAAACGGCAGTAGAACATGAGGCCTCGGACGAAGGGGTGGAGGGGAAACCCTAGCCCCCGCAGGAAATGGGGGATGAACATGACCCTCTCACCAGGCTCCGGAGTAGGGATAACCTGATCTTTGTCAGGGAGCTTGTGCGCGATATCCGTGGACAGATAGCCCGCGCTCTGGAGATCCTTGATGTCCTTCTCGGTGACGGAGGAGGCCTCCCACTTGACCTTGGAACCGGATCCGGCCATTGCTGGGGACGGTGGCAGTGGTAGGAAAGATCGAAGTTGTGGGCGCTAGAGCTTGGAGGTTGGAAGACAGGAGCTAGAAAAAGGCGTGGGGAAAAAGGAGGGATCTTTATCCTCTTATAGACTGTGAAAATACCAAACGTCCCCCTTTCAAGCCATAAACCTCGCCTGTTCCCAACGAGATCGTGTGTAATGCATGGTTGGGTTACCCAAACCATATTGATGAGAATCCCGTAATGGGCGGGCACGATCTCTGTTTTGACGGGACGTGCCAATGGAGGTTAAGCCTCGAAACGCGAAGCGGGAGCGTGAAAACGGCTCGAAATGATAAAGAGTCAAGTGTGACGCTTCGCCGAAAAAGTTGTCAGTAAAAGATACTGTTCCTGTTTTGACATCTTGCCTTCGTGGCTAAGGGTTGTATTTATTATGTAGAGCCGGACACAGTTCCTTTATACGGGAAGCTAATTTAAAGTGTTCAGGAGAAGGAACCCGCCTTGCAATGCCTAAGATAATCTGCGTGCCGAACACATCGTCATCAAAGACTGGTTCAGGGGCTACTGAGGGAGTCCTGGATTAGGGGTCCCGGGTGTCCGGACTATTCGATATGGGCTGGACTGATGGGCCGTGAAGATAAAGCAGAAGACTATCCCCCGTGTCCGGGTAGGACTCCTATATGCGTGGACGGCAAGTTTGGTGTCCGGATGTACTATTTCCTTCTCTTGTAAACCGACTCTGTACAACCCTAGGCCCCTCCGGTGTATATATAAACTGGAGGGTTTAGATCGTAGAGGCTATCAGAATAATCATAGGCTAGATAGCTAGGGTCTAGCCATTACGATCTCAAGGTAGATCAACTCTTGTAACCCTTATACACGCCGAATATAATTGAGCAGGACGTAGGGTTTTACTTCCATCAAGAGGGCCTGAACCTGGGTAAACATCGTGTCCCTACCATCCCTTGTTACCATCGATCCTCAGATACACAGCTTGGGACCCCCTACTCGAGATCTGCCAGTTTTGACACCGCCACAGGGCGCTGCAGCCCGCCTGGCCGCTGCACCGTCCCGTTGGCCAGCTGACGCCACAACCGGCAGCAACGACACGCACCAAGCACGCCGAACTGGCCGATCCACCCCACCACACACAAAGTAGGCTGGAACGCGTCGTATCTGATGCCACTTCCTTGGGTGGTTAAAGAGGAAAACCAAGAAGCAAACATCGCCGTCTCCATTGCCAGTCAACGACAATAGGCGAGAGGGTAATTCTGGAGGCCATGACAGCTCCGAGAGAGACACAAACTGCCAAGACACCATTGTTTTAACAAGAAACTTTTATTCATTTAGGAACATTTTACAGAGAGGAGCGTGGAAGGCATCACGCTTGATACAGAGAGTATGTCCTTGTATGGGCATTGACCTGCTTCAGTACTTAAGCAATGAAAAGCTACAGAAGTAGATTGAATTTTCAGTGCTAAACGAGCTTGATGATGAGATTTGACATTTGTACTCCTGTTAATATGAGAGATGTTACTATGGCGGAAAGAGGGAGAAGCCCGGATTGATGCCAACTGCGACCTATTCTCCCAATGGCCAGAATCTGCAAACACCGTTGGCGCCATATCTGCTGAAGCCAACACCAAGCAATCCGTGTAGTAGTGTGGATCTTGAACCTGTAGAAGATCTACTAGCTTGGTTGCTAGAAGTCCATAAGTCTCTACCTGAAGCGGTGAAGATGCCGGAGGTGAGAGCGCTGAGACATACAAGTGCTTAAGATGCCCATTCCCTTGAAATTGAATGACTACACTTAATCATGCATGCCTTTTCCCTCAATCTTGCTGCTTCTTCCATGCTGCATCATAGAAGATCGCATTCCCTCAATCTTACGCAGTTTTTGGTACTTGAATGTTGCTCAACTGCACTTTGTTATGTTGTTCAGTGGAGTTGAAGACCTTAATTTTTTTGTATTGATAATGGCATTGGCTGCTGCAAAAACATGTGCAAGTTTGCTTACTTTCCTGCAAAACAGAGTGTCGTTTCTAGCCTTCCACAAACACCACGAAAAAGTATAGAGAGTAGCAGGTTTTATTTGTGGGTGTCAAGATATGAGCAAGGCATGAACATACCAGGAATAGAGCTATGCCGAGCAACAAAAGATTTAGTTCTAATATACCAAGGAAAACAGAACTATGCTGCTTAGAGAAAGCATATAAGAATAGCATATGCATTTCACCTTCTGTATTACCATAACTAGAGCAACGTTCTTTAATATGTTTTGAGTACCTATTTGCCCTTTTACCAGTTGGAAGCCCTTTCTTGAGGAGCCTCCAAGCGAATGTTTGAACTCTTGGTGCCAACTCTTTATCCTACCATACTTGATTAAGAAGAGAAATGATCTGCGGAGGAACATCTTTTGGGCGTTGCCTCGGCAGAAGTTAGAGGTTGTTGAAACAATGCTTATATGCGCTTTTTGATGTACAATTACCTGCAGGGGTTAGTTTCCAAACCAGTGTATCTTGACCATCTCATCAATTATAGGTGTTTGGATAATTGCATTAGATGTTTTAGGAGTAAATAAAGAAGTGATTAGGCCAGCATTCCAACACTTTTGACCTGAGATCCAAAGGTATTTAACAAGAGCAGGATATGTGAAGGGTGGTTGTTGTATTGTAAGATGATCATAAATGGTTTTCCAACCCATAAGCCAAGGAGAACTCCATACCAAACTACTACCATCAACAATTTGGTATACTGAATCTGAAATCATAAGATGTTGGCAAATACACCGTGTTGCAGACGTAGTATTGCACTGCTGTGGGACTGCCCCTCGAACACAGTAGCACTCCAGCTCTTGAGTGCACTATGAAGATCTTCCTAGCGTCGCCCATGGTTTCACGCTGCAACTGAGACTCGGGCAACTGAGGCAAGAAGGCGAGGTTCAAGCCGAACATGCACTCCATCGCGGATTGGCGGAGGGAGCCGACGAGGAAGCAGGGGAAGTGCCCCCAGGTGCGAATCAGAGACTCGGTCTGGAGGAAGACACCGGAGAGGTAGGGGAGTGTGACGGTCAGTAGCGCGTGACGAACCCGGGGCTGAGGACGAGGTCGTTGTAGCGGCGGGCGATGGCGCAGACGTGGTGGAGGCACTTGGCCGGCGGGCATCAAAGGACCTCCTGCTTACGCACAACGGAACAAGCAACGGATCAATGGTAGCAGGAGACGAATTGATCGAAGGGCGACGACGAAATCTAGTTGAATCGGGCGAGGTAAATCAGGGAGGGCAGACCACGTGCTCGAGTTGTTCGCCACGTCAGGAGATAATACTTGAGTAGTCGAACGAAATCACTAACTGAGGAGTACTCCTTGATCACCCCACCCCCAGGTTGTGACAAGTGGCGCACTGCATCTGCGCCATTTGTCGCAACTTGCGAGTTTTCCCTTGTTTTCGTAGATACGTTTATTCAAAACGTTTTTATCTCTTAAACTGTGCGTCCAAATCTCGAACCGCTTCACTATTGGATTCCTCGCGTCAAGATCTCCAAAAGTAGATCCCAGGTTGATAGGTTTTGACAAACTTTTTTTACAAAAAAAACTGGACGAAAAAACGAACAGGGAGCATGATTTTTTCTTTTTCCGGAAGCCGTTTTCGAGAGGCATGACTGTGCCTCTCGTGCAAGCAAATTTGTGCCTCTCATGAAAGAAAAAAAGAAAACACATTTTTTTCCTTTCCAAAAGGCACGGCCGTGCCTCTTGCAGAAGCAAAACCATGCCTCTCACAGAAGAAGAAAAAAGAGAAAACACATTATTTTCTGTTTCAGAGAGGCACGGTCGTGCCTCTCACAGAAAAAAAAACATGTTTTTTTCGTTTCCAAGAGGCACGACCGTGGCCCTCGCGGAAGCAAAACCATGCATCTCATGAGAAAAAACACATTTTTTTGCTCAATTTTTTCCCAATTTTTTTATCAAAAAGCTAAGAAAGACCGGTGGAAAACTAAAATGTCAAAAAAACCAGAAAAAACCTGTCTAAAAAGTTGAAAAGGCATGCGGAAAAATAAAATAAAAAATACGAAGGGAGCGCCCAGAGTGCGACACGTTGCGGATCATTGTGGAGGCTCCCAGAGGAGCGCTCCTCAACTAGTTGCTCTCGTAGTCGAAGCCCTTTTTGCGGTGGCTACCTAGCCAGGTTCTTTTTTTTGGATTTGGAACCTTCTAGTAGGTTCCTGTACCAGGGTTTTTTATTTCATTTGTATTTTTATGTATATATCTTTTTGTTTTCTTTGCTTTTTCATTTTTTCTTTTTTTTTCTTTTTGCTTTTAAGGTTTTTTAGAGATGTTCATGTTTTCAAAAACTGTTCAGAATATCCAAAAAAGGTTCATGTTTTAAAATTTTGTTCATCAATTAAAAACTGTTTGCATTTTTCAAAAAATTTATGGAGTTTCAGAAAATGATCTTGTTTTTCAAAAGTTCTTCAGAATGTCTTTGTTCAAAATTTTCACAACTTTTAGTAAAATGTCAGAATTTCAAAAAACGTTCATGTCTTCAAATTTTGTTTGGCCATTTCAAACAATGTCTCCTTTTTCAGAAATTTCAAAAAATGTTCGTCTTATGTTCTTGTTTCAAAAATTGTTCGCAAAAGTAATTTTTTTTCCAAAATTTGTTCTGGAATTTCAAAAAATAATCGCCTTTCCAAAAAAACTAGAATTATAAAATATGTTCCCTTTTTAAAAAATGTTCCCTTTTTAAAAATTTGTTAACATGGGCGGGGGAAGGCATGAGGTGCTCGGCGGTTCCGCTTTCCACCATAAAAGGTGGATGGAGCCCATCATCCGAGGCCTTGTCGCCAATGAAGGCGCGTTGCGGGCTAAAAAGATAAATAAGGAGTCACACATCGAGGGATGCATACATAAAGGAGAACTAAATTTGTTCGGTCAAGAATACCTCCTCGGCGCCGGCTTGGTCTTGCGCGGCTGCGGGAGGATGTCCTCCAACAGTCAGAGAGTGTGACCTGGGCGAGCATAGCCCGTTGGCCGGCTGGGTCGGCCTAGGCCTTGCGCAGTTTTCTACGGGCCCGAAGGTGCCTGATACGTCTCCATCGTATCTACTTTTCCAAACACTTTTGTCGTTGTTTTGGACTCTAACTTGCATGATTTGAATGGAACTAACCCGGACTGACGCTGTTTTCAGCAGAATTGCCATTGTGTTATTTTTGTGCAGAAATAGAAGTTCTCGGAATGACCTGAAACTTCACGGAGAATATTTTTGGAATTAATAAAAAATACTGGCAAAAGAATCAAGACAAGGGGGCCCACACCCTGTCCACGAGGGTGGGGGCGCGCCTACCCCCTGGGCGCACCCCTGCCTCGTGGGCCCCCTGGTGCTCCACCGACCTCAACTCCAACTCCATATATTCACGTTCGGGGAGAAAAAATCAGGGAGAAGGATTCATCGCGTTTTACGATACGGAGCCGCCGCCAAGCCCTAATCTCTCTCGGGAGGGCTGATCTGGAGTCCGTTCGGGGCTCCGGAGAGGGGAATCCGTCGCCATCGTCATCATCAACCTTCATCACCAATTTCATGATGCTCACCGTCGTGCGTGAGTAATTCCATCGTAGGCTTGCTGGAGGCTGATGGGTTGGATGAGATTTACCATGTAATCGAGTTAGTTTTGTTAGGTTTGATCCCTAGTATCCACTATGTTCTGAGATTGATGTTGCTATGACTTTGCTATGCTTAATGCTTGTCAGTAGGACCCGAGTGCCATGATTTCAGATCTGAACCTATTATGTTTTCATGAATATATGTGAGTTCTTGATCCTATCTTGCCAGTCTATAGTCACCTATTGTGTGTTATGATCCGTTAACCCCGAAGTGACAATAATCAGGATACTTACCAGTGATGACCGTAGTTTGAGGAGTTCATGTATTCACTAAGTGCTTATGCTTTGGTCCGGTACTCTATTAAAAGGAGGCCTTAATATCCCTTAGTTTCCAATAGGACCCCGCTACCACGGGGGGTAGTACAAAAGATGTCATGCAAGTTCTTTTCCATAAGCACGTATGACTAAATTTGGAATACATGCCTACATTACATTGATGAACTGGAGCTAGTTCTGTGTCACCCTATGTTATAACTATTGCATGAGGAATCGCATCTGACATAATTCTCCATCACCGATCCAATGCCTACGAGCTTTTCACATATTGCTCTTTGCTTAGTTACTTTTCAGTTGCCACTGTTACAATTACTACAAAACTGCTACTGTTACTTTTGCCACCGTTACCGTTACTTCCATACTATTTTGCTACTAAGTACTTTGCTACAGATATTAAGTTATCCAGGTGTGGTTGAACTGACAACTCAACTGCTAATACTTGAGAATATTCTTTGGCTCCCCTTGTGTCGAATCAATAAATTTGGGTTGAATACTCTACCCTCGAAAACTGTTGCGATCCCCTATACTTGTGGGTTATCAAGACTATTTTCTGGCACCGTTGCCGGGGAGCATAGCTCTATTCTTTGAGTCACTTGGGATTTATATTTGCTGGTCACTATGAGGAACTTGAAAGACGAAAGAAACTAAGATTTTTCCCTCAACTACGAGGGGAGGTAAGGAACTGCCATCTAGCTCTGCACTAGATTCTCCTTCTGTTTTGAGTAAACTTGCGACACCTAAAGCTGCTTCTGCTATTAATTCTGATATGTCGCATGTTATTGATGATGAAACTTCTGCTATGCATGATGCTTATGATGAAACTACTTCTATGCTTGATACTACTGTGCCATTAGGTGAATTTCTTGATGAACAACTTGCTAGGGCTAGAGAGAATGAAATTATTGAAACTGATAATATTGATGAAAGTGATGATGAAGATTCTCCCCCTAGATATGAATTGCCTGTTGTGCCTGAGGGTTATGTTATGGATGAAGAAACTGCTAGAGACTTTCTTGCTTGCAATGATAGATATGATCTTAAGAAATTATTAGCTAAGCTGGAAGAAAAGTCTTTGAATGCTAGAATGAAATATGACCCTGCTTTTGCTACTTCACCTATCTGTGTTACTGATAAGGATTATGATTTCTCTGTTGATCCTGAGATAATTACTTTGGTTGAATCTGATCCTTTTTATGGCTATGAATCTGAAACTGTTGTGGCACATCTTACTAAATTAAATGATATAGCCACCCTATTCACTAATGATGAGAAAACTCGCTACTACTATATCCTTAAGTTATTTTCGTTCTCATTAAAGGGTGATGCTAAAACATGGTTTAATTCTCTTGATCCTGGTTGTGTGTGTAGTCCCCAGGATATGATTTATTACTTCTCTGCTAAATATTCCCCCGCTCATAAGAAATAAGCTGCTTTAAGGGAAATATATAACTTTGTGCAAATTGAAGAAGAGAGTCTCCCACAAGCTTGGGGGAGGCTTCTCCAATTACTTAATGCTTTGCCTGATCATCCTCTCAAGAAAAATGAAATACTTGATATCTTTTATAATGGACTAACCGATGCTTCTAGAGACCACCTGGATAGTTGTGCTGGTTGTGTTTTCAGGGAAAGAACTGTTGATCAAGCTGAATTGTTATTGAATAATATGTTGACTAATGAAAATAATTGGACACTTCCTGAACCAACTCCTAAGCCAACTCCGAAGAAAAGGGGTATTCTATTTCTCAGTCCTGAAGATATGCAAGAAGCAAAGAAATCTATGAAAGAGAAGGGTATTAAAGCTGAAGACGTTAAGAATTTACCACCTATTGAAGAAATACATGGTCTTGATAACCCGACACAGGTAGTAAAGGTAAAATCTCTCTATAGATTTGATGAAGGTGATATTCCTCATTATAAGTCTGCTAGCCAATGCTTAGATGAGTTTGATAATTTTATTGTCAAACAAGAAAACTCCAATGCTTATGTAGGTAGACAATTGAAACGTAATGCTTATATGATTGAACACTTGAGTGATTATACGTCTAGAGTTAAAGGTGAACTTAAACTCATTAGTAAACATGCTTCTATGGTTACCACTCAAGTAGAGCAAGTGCTTAAAGCTCAAAATGATTTGCTCAATGAATTAAATAATAAGAAAAATGATAATGCTGTTAGAGTTATGACTAGAGGGGGTAAAATGACTCAGGAACCTTTGTATCCTGAGGGCCACCCTAAGAGAATTGAGCAAGATTCTCAGAGAACTAATGTTGATGCACCTGGTCCTTCTAAGAGGAAGAAAAAGAAAAATGATAGGACTTTGTGTGCTTCTAGTGAACCTGTTATTGACACACCTGAGAATCCCAATGATATTTCTATTTCTGATGCTAAAACACAATCTGGTGATGAACATGAACCTAGTGATAATATTAATGAAGATGTTCATGTTGATGCTCAACCTAGCAATAACAATGATGTAGAGATTGAACCTGTTGTTGATCTTGATAACCCACAATCAAAGAATCAACATTATGATAAGAGAGACTTTTTGCTAGAAAGCACGGTAAAGAAAGAGAACCATGGGTTCAGAAACCCATGCCTTTTCCTCCTAAACCATCCAAGAAAAAGGATGATGAGGATTTTGAGCGCTTTGCTGAAATGATTAGACCTATCTTTTTGCGTATGCGTTTGACTGATATGCTTAAAATGAATCCTTTTGCTAAGTATATGAAAGATATAGTTACAAATAAAAGAAAGATACCGGAAGCTGAAATTTCCACCATGCTTGCTAATTATACTTTTAAAGGTGGAATACCAAAGAAACTTGGAGATCCAGGAGTACCAACTATACCATGCTCCATTAAAAGAAACTATGTTAAAACTGCTTTATGTGATCTTGGAGCCGGTGTTAGTGTTATGCCTCTCTCTTTATATCGTAGACTTGATTTGAATAAGTTGACACCTACTGAAATATCTTTGCAAATGGCCGATAAATCAACTGCTATACCTATCGGTATTTGTGAGGACGTGCATGTTGTGGTTGCAAATGTTACTATTTGACGGACTTTGTTATTCTTGATATTCCCGAGGACGATAGTATGTCGATTATCCTTGGTAGACCCTTTTTGAATACCGCAGGGGCTGTTATTGATTGCAACAAAGGCAATGTCACTTTTCATGTTAATGGTAATGAGCATACGGTACACTTTCCTAGGAAACAACCTCAAGTCCACAGTATCTATTCTATTGGAAAAATTCAAACAATTACTATTGGAGGTTTTGAATTTCCTCTTCCTACTGGAGAGAAGAAATATGATATTCTTATTGTTGAGAACGTGCATATCCCTGTTGAGGTAACCTAGTGTTATTCGAAATTTTTCCGATTCCATGTCATTCGAAAAGAGTTTGTTAACAAGACTTGATCAACCTTGTTAGTGGATTCCTTTTGATGAGCATGAGATGGATGATGTTAGAAAGCACAACCTTCTGTACCCTCTTTTACTTTTTGTTATTTAGATTAAATAAAGCAAAAATAGTATTTTCTGTCTGTTTTCTGAATTATCCTTGCAATAAAAAAATACCCCGAAAATAAAAGTTCTCCAAATGTCCCGAAAATGAAATATGATTTTTTTAGAATATTTAAGAATATTTGGCACTGAGAATACATCAGGGGGAGCCAGCACCTGGCCACGAGGGTCCAGGGCGCGCCCCCTGCCTCATGGGCCCCTGGTGGCCCCCCTCCACTTATTCCAACACCCACACACTCCTTCTTCCTCCCAAAAAAATCACCAACCTGCTCAAGCACGAGTTCTAGCTCATTTTGCTGCCATTTTCGATCTCCTTGCTCAAAGCTCCACTCACAAAACTGCTTTGGGGCATTGTTCTTTGGTATGTAACTCCTCCAATGGTCCAATTAGTTTTTGTTCTAGTGCTTTATTCATTGCAAATTTTTGCTGCTTAGGTGACCCTGTTCTTGAGCTTGCATGTCAATTTTATATGGTCCCAAGTAGTTCTAATGCATGATATAGTCTCTAGGCACTTGTGGGAGTAGTTGCTATCAATTTTGTTGAGTTTGGTTCACTTTTATTTTGAGTTACTAAAAATTTCAGAAATTTTCAGAAAATGATGAAGAGATTATTGAGGGGCTCTTCGAGCCGAAGCTCGAAGGATAAGCAAGGTGAAGAGGATAAGAAGCCCAAATATAAATCTCCCTCGCATCGTGGAGGTTCGGCCGTGTGAATGGCCTTGTGATGAGTTCTTGAGAGCAGCCGGGATTCATGATGATTTTTATTATTTGGCTGAGAATGCAGGCCTCACCAACTTCCTCCACGACCGCTCGATCAGTATCTCCTACTCACTATATTTTTGTGCAAAATTTTCATTTCCATGCTAGGAGATCACCACCTTCAGTGGATTTTTATTTATATGATGAGTATAAGGAGATGTCACTTTATAACTTTTGTGGGGTTTGCAAGTTGCCCTTTGAGGGTAGCATAGAGGAACCACATCGTAACGATGTGGAAGGATTTATTGATATGATCGCTGTAGGGGAGACGAGGAAGGTTTCCGATGCAAGAATTACTAGCATACACTTTCCTGTTCTACGTTACTTTGCAATATTTGCTAGTAGATGCTTAATTGGTCGCGGGAACTGTGGAAACCTTAGTGCCCCTGATATTGTTATTTTGTGCCATGCTTTGTTTCGTGATAACACTTTTAGTTTAGGCGCTATTGTTGCCAAGCGGTTAAATCTGAACCGTACGAAGGGTCCCATCTTTGGAGGTATCTATGCTTCGCGGCTTGCTAAATATTTTGAGATACCTATGAGACACTATGAGAAAAAGGAAAAGTTGTTGCCTCCTATTTTTCTAGACTATAAGAGTATGTAGCACATGATTTTCTTGTTAAGAATAAGAAAAAGATGCTTAACTATAGACCGATATTTGATAAAAATTACTTTGAGACTATTACCTTTCCTGCTCCTTCTTTGTTCAACTTATCTTCGGGCATGTACCTTGTCCTGCCGGAGGCCATTCATGCCTACCGGAGCCTAACACCAGCTCTAGAGCCCGAGCCGGAGCCACCAATTGATCCTCACTGTCAGTCTGTTTATCAGTGGGATCCGGAGGAGATCGCCAACCAGTGGCACCCCGAGCATCCTTCTCAGTATGACCCCAGCTACAACTTTGATCCATGGGCATAGACCAACTTAGGCCAAAAGCCTAAGCTTGGGGGAGTACGTATTCCTCACCGACATTACATTCATGTTCACACACTCATTCTAGTTGTCGGTGCTCATACATTTTCATTGTACTATCCATGTTGGTTTATTTTCTTTCTCGCTTTCTTCTTGTGTGTTTGAATAACCTTAAGAAAAATAAAAAAAATAGTTGTAGCTTCTAGCTAGTTTACTTCCCATGCTTGTAGTAGTAGTAGTAATTAAAATAAAACCCAAAAAGATTTCTTGTTCTTCTTTTGCTTGTTGGGATCTTTCCCGTGTAAATAGTTTTATTTCTTTTCTTTTCTTTGGGGGTCGATAGGAGAAGACCATGATCAAAATGTTGAAGTGGCTCTTATATGCATTATTGTTGATTTAACAAAGAGCCCATATTACCTTGTCTTCTCCTTTGTATCAGATGCCTGCAGATTCTAGCTTAGTCCAATGCACGTGCACATTATTATTATTCACATTGTTCGGTCGTGCAAGTGAAAGGCAATAATGACGATATATGATGGACTGATTGAGATGAGAGAAGCTGGTATGAACTCGACCTCTCTTGTTTTTGTAAATATGATTAGTTCATCGTTCCTGATTCAGCCTACTATGAATGAAACATGTTTGCAATGACAATTAGAGATTATAGTTTCTTATGCCATGCTTAACTAGCTAGGAGTTTATAATGGTTTACCTTGTGTGCCAACATGCTATTAAAATGGTTGTGATGTGGTATGATAGGGTGGTATCCTCCTTTGAACGATTTGAGTGACTTGACTTGGCACATGTTCACGCATGTAGTTAAAACAAAATCAACATAGCCTCCACGATATTTATGTTCATGGTGGATTATATCCTACTCATGCTTGCACTCAATGTTTATTAATTTTAATGCATGTTCATGACTGTTGTCGCTCTCTAGTTGGTCGCTTCCCAGTCTTTTTCTATCCTTCACTTGTACTAAGCAGGAATGCTGCTTGTGCATCCACTTCCATAAACCCCAAAGTTATTCCATATGAGTCCACCATACCTTCCTATAAGCGGTATCTACCTGTCGTTCCAAGTAAATTTGTATGTGCCAAACTCTAAACCTTCAAATAAAATTCTGTTTTGTATGCTCGAATAGCTCATATATCAACTAGGGTTGTCTGTATCTTCCATGCTAGGCGGGTTATTCTCAAGAGAGTGGACTCCGCTCCTCACTCACGAGAAAATGGCTGGTCACCGGGATGCCCAGTCCCATGCTCAAATCAAATCAAAATAATTACAAACAAAACTCCCCCAGGACTGTTGTTAGTTGGAGGCACCCGTTGTTTTGGGCCAGCCATGGATTGATGCTTGTTGGTGGTGAGGGAGTATAAACTTTACCATTCTGTTTGGGAACCGCCTATAATGTGTGTAGCATGGAAGATACCGAGATCTCTCGGTTGTTATGTTGACAATGAAAGTATGCCACTCAAAATATTATTTATCTCTATTTCAAAATCGAGCTCTGGCACCTCTACAAATCCCTGCTTCCCTCTGCGAAGGGTCTATCTATTTACTTTTATGTTGAGTCGTCATCCTCTTATTAAAAAGCACCAGCTGGAGAGCACCATTGTCATTTGCATACATTACTATTAGTTTATATTGAGTATGACTATGACTGGATCTCTTTTACCATGAACTACAATGTTTAATCAGTCCTTGATCTTCAGAGGTGCTCTGCATTTATGTTTTGCGGTCTCAGAAAGGGCTAGCGAGATACCATCTTGTTATATCATATTATGATTGTTTTGAGAAAGTGTTGTCATCCGAGATTTATTATTATTGCTCGCTAGTTGATTATGTCGTTGAAATGAGTAAATATGAGACCTAAATGTTATTGTGAATATGGTTAGTTCATAATCTTTGCTGAAAACTTGAATGATGGCTTTACATATTTACAAAAACAAGAGCAAACAGAGTTTGTAAAAGTTTTTCTTTATCATTTTCAGTTTATCAACTGAATTGCTTGAGGACAAGCAAAGGTTTAAGCTTGGGGGAGTTGATACGTCTCCATCGTATCTACTTTTCCAAACACTTTTGCCCTTGTTTTGGACTCTAACTTGCATGATTTGAATGGAACTAACCCGGACTGACGCTGTTTTCAGCAGAATTGCCATGGTGTTATTTTTGTGCAGAAATAAAAGTTCTCGGAATGACCTGAAACTTCACGGAGAATATTTTTGGAATTAATGAAAAATACTAGCGAAAGAATCAAGACCAGGGGGCCACACCCTGTCCACGAGGGTGGGGGCGCGCCTACCCCCCCTGGCGCGCCCCCTGCCTCGTGGGCCCCATGGTGCTCCACCGACCTCAACTCCAACTCCATATATTCACGTTCTGGGAGAAGGATTCATCGCGTTTTATGGTACGGAGCCGCTGCCAAGCCCTAATCTCTCTCGGGAGGGCTGATCTGGAGTCCGTTCGGGGCTCCGGAGAGGGGAATCCGTCGCCATCGTTACCATCAACCTTCCTCCATCACCAATTTCATGATGCTCACCGCCGTGCGTGAGTAATTCCATCGTAGGCTTGCTGGAAGGTGATGGGTTGGATGAGATTTACCATGTAATCGAGTTAGTTTTGTTAGGGTTTGATCCCTAGTATCCACTATGTTCTGAGATTGATGTTGCTATGACTTTGCTATGCTTAATGCTTGTCACTAGGGCCCGAGTGCCATGATTTCAGATCTGAACCTATTATGTTTTCATGAATATATGTGAGTTCTTGATCCTATCTTGCAAGTCTATAGTCACCTATTATGTGTTATGATCCGTTAACCCCGAAGTGACAATAATCAGGATACTTACCGGTGATGACCGTAGTTTGAGGAGTTCATGCATTCACTAAGTGCTAATGCTTTGGTCCAGTACTCTATTAAAAGGAGGCCTTAATATCCCTTAGTTTCCAATAGGACCCCGCTGCCACGGGGGGTAGGACAAAAGATGTCATGCAAGTTCTTTTCCATAAGCACGTATGACTATATTCGGAATACATGCCTACATTACAGTGATGAACTGGAGCTAGTTCCGTGTCACCCTATGTTATAACTATTGCATGAGGAATCGCATCTGACATAATTCTCCATCACCGATCCAATTCCTACGAGCTTTTCACATATTGCTCCTTGCTTACTTACTTTTCCGTTGCCACTGTTACAATTACTACAAAACTGCTACTGTTACTTTTGCCACCGTTACCATTACTTCCATACTACTTTGCTGCAGATATTAAGTTATCCAGGTGTGGTTGAATTGACAGATCTGAACCTATTATGTTTTCATGAATATATGTGAGTTCTTGATCCTATCTTGCAAGTCTATAGTCACCTATTATGTGTTATGATCCGTTAACCCCGAAGTGACAATAATCAGGATACTTACCGGTGATGACCGTAGTTTGAGGAGTTCATGCATTCACTAAGTGCTAATGCTTTGGTCCAGTACTCTATTAAAAGGAGGCCTTAATATCCCTTAGTTTCCAATAGGACCCCGCTGCCACGGGGGTTAGGACAAAAGATGTCATGCAAGTTCTTTTCCATAAGCACGTATGACTATATTCGGAATACATGCCTACATTACAGTGATGAACTGGAGCTAGTTCCGTGTCACCCTATGTTATAACTATTGCATGAGGAATCGCATCTGACATAATTCTCCATCACCGATCCAATGCCTACGAGCTTTTCACATATTGCTCCTTGCTTACTTACTTTTCCGTTGCCACTGTTACAATTACTACAAAACTGCTACTGTTACTTTTGCCACCGTTACCGTTACTTCCATACTACTTTGCTGCAGATATTAAGTTATCCAGGTGTGGTTGAATTGACAACTCAACTGCTAATACTTGAGAATATTCTTTGGCTCCCCTTGTGTCGAATCAGTAAATTTGGGTTGAATACTCTACCCTCGAAAACTGTTGCGATCCCCTATACTTGTGGGTTATCAGTGCCCCTCCTCCTCTACATCCTCGGACGCCGCCCTCTTCCTCTTTGGGGAAGGCAGTCCTTCCCCCGCATCCTCCTCTTCCTCATCCTTCTCCTATTCTCCCTCATGGGTGGAGGAGGCGTGGGTGTCTTCGGACATGGCCTCCGAATGATCTCGGATGCGCAGGCCACCCCTCCCTTTCGGTCGCCTGTGCTCCTTGGCCGGGACCACATACAGTTCCTCGGCTAAGAGTGCCTCGAGTTGAGGAGACCTTGCCTCCTCTGGCAGCGGCGCCGGGCACAACATTTGTTGTGCCTTGGGGATCCATCTCCGAGGAAGAAAGAATTGACTTAATTATTCTAATGGAGGGATCAACAAAGGAAGGGATAGATAAACATAAAACTATAGGCTCCGGTTACCTCGTGGGCGTCGTGTTCGGCGTCGAGGTTGCAATCCACCCCTTCCTGGGGGAATTCATGATTGGGCGGCTTGAAGAGCGTCCTCCACATCCCGGCCAGATTGGGTCCGGTAGAAGCGCCACACTGTCGGCACGTCCTCGGGCATATAGGCCCACATCGGGCTCGCCCGAAGCTGAAGTGGGAGGATGCGGCGATGGAGCATGACGTCGACCACATCCACCAGCTTGATCTTCTTCTTCTCCGTAAGGGGCTTGGTCCTCTGTTGCAATGCGGCCACCTCTTTGGAGTTGCCCCAGTCCAAACCCTTCCTCATCCATGAGACAAGCCTCCTTGGAGGGGCCGTCGAGAACGCCGAGACTTTGGCTTGGCCGCCGGCGAGTGGCTCGGTGATGTAGAACCACTCCAGCTGCCACTACTTCATCGTCTCTACGAAGGTGCCCTCAAACCAGTCAACCTTCTAGATCTTGCTTATCATCACCCCTCCGCATTCCGCCAGATGGGCAGCGTTGCTCTTCGGCTTGATATCGAACGTTTTCAGCCGCAGGCCAAAGTGTGGCTCAGCGCGGAGGAAGGCCTCGCAGACGGTGATAAACGTCATGAGGTGAAGAATGGAATTTAGGGCTAGATGGTGAAAATCTAGCCTGTAGTAGAAGAGTACCCCACGCACGAAGGGGTGCAAGGGGGACCCCAGACCTCGAATGAGGTGGGAAGGAAGATAACCTGCTCCCCTGGCTTGGGAGTGGGGATCCGCTGGTTGGGCTCCGGTGCCTGGCATGCGGCGGTGGTGGGGATGTATCCCGCGGTTCTGCACTCCTGGATGACGCCCTCCGTAATGGTGGAGGCCGCCCACTGGCCCTTCAAGGTGGCTTCGGCCATCGCCGGGGAGGGAGATGTAAGCGCTGGTGGACTAGCGAGAGCTTCAGAGCGAATCTAGGCGCTAGAGCTCTGGAGGCTGTGCGTAATGGCGAGGGAATGGAAGTGTGGGGAAGATGGTACTACTATCCCTTGCTCTTATAGGTCTGTGAAATACCAAGAGTCCTGCTTGCCACGCCAGATTAATTGCCATGTTCCAGCCGTGGGCGCAGTAGTACATATGTGGGATGAAATGAATCTTGATGATATCCCCTAAAATATGGAGCATGATCTCTGCCTTGATACGACGTGCCAATGAGAAAACCGCCTCGGGCCGCGATTCAAGTAACAATAACTGACTTGCGTTGGTATAAGTGGCGACGCTTCAGAAAAGTTGTCAGGTTATAAACACTATTCACACTCGAGTAGTGAAGCCCACGGGGCTAAGCTATCCAAAAGACCTCAGTTGACAAAGCATGGACTTTGAAGCGTGCGGTCGACAGGCTGCCCCATTAGAGGGAGAGCTTGGAAGAATTGCCTTGTGCAAATAAGACAACAGATTTGCGTGGGTGATCACCGGGAAAATAACTTTCCTGTCAAGCCGAAGTCATCTGTCCGAGGAGAATTGTTGTCCCCGGCTTTGAAGACAGTTCAGGGCTACTGGCGGTGTCATGGACTAGGACTAGGGGGTACCAACCTAGTTGGCCCACAGTCCACAGGCCAAGCTTATGGCCCATCGATCTCGCAAGGAGGAACTTCAGAGGCCTCTAACTTTGGCGTGGTGGAGACGGACGCTGCCGAAGACTTGGCATGTACCCTAAGGATTATTTTAGTTATTGGCATGTTTATCCCCAGATGGCAACCGACCATATGTCACCCTAGATACCCCCAGCATCTATATAAGCTTAGGGGTTTAGACCATAGCGACGAATTCATTATTACACACCTTAGGGTTAGAACACAAGATACGATCTCGAGGTAGATCAATCCTATAATCGATAGATCATCATCAATACAATCAAAACAAGACGTAGGGTTTTACCTCTTCGAGAGGGCTCGAACCTGGGTAAATATTGCCCCTTTCGTCTCATGTTGCCCATCGATCCGAGATCCATAGCTCGGGGCCCCTAACCAAGGTCTGCTGATTTAAGTACCGACAACCGTGTTATAGGTGACGTTTGAGCAACCCCAAAGTCCATCATACGGTAAAAGTGACTATGATACTCTCATGGTCTAAGGGGCATGAAGGACGGCATTGAGAAGCGTCGTCGGCACTCGATTTGGGAAGAAAATATGAGTCTAGAGCACGTCACGTACGCGGCCAAGGATGCCTACACAAGCTATGACATGTACATATAGATCATTGATATGCGGACGTGTCTCATGCTCGTGACTCGCAGAGGATGAGGGGCCATGCTGCAGTAGCCGCAAGACTAACAAGCGTGCCGCCAAGAAATAGATCGATGATGATCAATATGGCTCCTAGGTGCATATGCACCCATAGTCTAAACACACATTTTGAAAAGTTAAAAAATTCGAAACAAAAATTCCGCGGGTATATCCAAACATTCTATGTACATGCACAAAATTTCGGTGAGAAACGATGTTTTTTGTGGCTTGCGTAAAAAAGATAAAGAAATGCAAAATAAATAGTTGTAATGAAGCATCAGAAATTGTCTTTTTTACACAAGCCACAAAAAACCTCGTTTTTCACCGAAAACTTTGTGCACGCACATAGAATATCCGGATATACACATGGGATTTTTGTTCAGAATTTTTCAACTTTTTAAAATGTGTATTTAGAAAATGGGTGCATATGCACCTAGGAGCCATTGCTAATTTCCGATCAATTACTATTTTTTCCGCAGTCTCTATATATGTTTTAAATATTTCATGTAATTGAGAACCTATGAACCTAAAAAAATAATCTATGAACCTGTGTTCCTTTATCATTTTTTTTATGTATGTTTAAATATTTTATGCGGCCCAGAAAACTTATAATTATTGAAATCGTGTGAACATCATCACGAACAACTTCCTAGGTCAATCACGAAAAAAGAAGAACAACTTATATGGTTAACGTGTGCATGCATGTATTCATAAGGGTGAGTGTATGTGCATAT
Organism: Triticum aestivum; assembly: GCF_018294505.1. Lineage (NCBI taxonomy): Eukaryota > Viridiplantae > Streptophyta > Magnoliopsida > Poales > Poaceae > Triticum > Triticum aestivum. The sequence goes on from NC_057805.1 coordinate 52,955,324, forward strand.
GTATGAGGGTCTGTGTTGTGTTAATAAAAATACTTTTCTTTATTTCAAAAGAAAATAACAGGGTTTGTAGGTACACGGGAGACCGCACACGTGGTCACGCACGCACAAGGGCACACACACGATACCCTGTGAGACCGCACGCGTTGTCCCTCTTTTTTTCGAAAAGTCGTGTGGGCATTAGCCAACTCGTGCACACGCATCTGTTGCCGTCCAGTAGCTACTGCACGAATCTTGACACGATCTGGCTGATTTCGTGTGCCACGTAGGACAAGTCGATTGTGTGGTGTGTAAGAGGGGTCGCCCGCACGCCGGTTTCGTCTCCGCGGTCAACGGTTGCCACTTGGGGGCATGCGTTGGGACTGCGGTTGCGCCCGCACGCGTCGCCCGAATGCAGTTGCCGTCTAGCACGGCATACTTCACACCCCCATCGTGCGCGGTTCCATTTACTCCCCCCACTTCTCTACTCACCCAACCCACCATCCGCAGCAATTCATTCGATTGGAGGAGAAGCCGATAGGAGGAGGAGGCGGCGGAGGTGGAAGAGTCGACGGCATTCGCGGCCGTCGGTGACGCTCGCCGGACCAGAGAGTCTACGCCGGAGTGCCCGCAGCTTGAAGGTAATGCTCCTCCCCGCGCTGACATTCCTCCCTGCATTTTCCCCTCTCCCCTCTGCGGTGGATTTCTCCGCTCGAGATTCATAGTGATTACGGCGTAATCGCGGTGCTCCGGCGTTCCCGTCGGGGGCGGAGTCCCGTGTTTGCCGTTTAGGATGGCATTGCGCAGGTTCGTGGCCGCCGCGGTGGCAGTGATGCTGGTGTGGCTCGCCATGTCCGCAACCACATCCGGGTGTTGCGGTTCGATTTGAGCCGGCGTTTTTGTAGTTGTTAGTCATGCATTGCCCTGAAATGCTGTTGCCATTGGTGCAGGAAGTTTTTTGTTGGTTAATTTCAGGGTTTGATAGTTGGGATTGAACCCTAGATCTAGGTAGTTGTGTTTCAAAGTGAATTACAAAGGCAGCCATAGTAGTTCCAGGAACTGTATGCACTGGAAGGCAACTAATTTCGTGATCAACCGTGTCAGTTGCCACAAACATGCTTGCCATGTGGCAACTAATTTTGTGAACACACAATGGCTGTTGCCATGCTGTAGGCAGCATAATGGGGTAAATTCACTGTATTGTAAACTGAATTTGCGTTTTGCCTTCTGACTTGTGATATATGAACATACATGGCAACTCGTTTTTAATACGAGGTCAGGGTGTGTGTTTGCCAGATTTACATGCTGTGTGGTGGATGTTTTTATGCACTTTTTGAGTTGTCCTGCACTTTTAACATGGCAATTTGAACCTACCACACTTGCCTGTGAAGATATGGCAACTCATTTTTATATCAGGACAGGGTGTCAGTTGCCACATTATATGTTTGTGCATTGTAGTACGTGTCCCTTTTTTGTTTCTAGTTTCTTTTGCGTTAACATGGCAACTTCAACATTTTGTTAAATTGCCTTATGAACTGTAGATTTTTAATGAAGCCAATGTGTTTAGTTGCCACATTTATCGTTGGACAATCATAGGGGGTGTGGGTGTTCATAGTTACGTACTGTCTTGAAATGCTATTTTGCGAGCAGTGCAGGAAGTTTTTTGTTGACAAATTTCAGGTTATGATAGTTGCCAATGAACCCTAGATCGAGGTATTTGTTTTTCAAAGTGCAGTAAGAAGGTAGACATGATAGTTTCAATAACTATCTGCACTGGATGGCAACTAATTCCCTGATCAACTGTGTCAGTTGCCACAAATATGTTTTCCATGCGGCAACTTTTTGTGTGCACACAATATGGCTGTTGCCATGCTGTAGGCCTGATAAAGTGTAGTAAATAGGTAGTCATGGCAGTTTCAGCAACTATGTGCACTAGAAGGCAACTAATTTCCTGATCAAATGTGTCAGTTGCCGCACAGTATGATTATATGTGGCAAGTATTTCTGTTACCACACTAAGGTTGTTGCCATGATATAGGCAGGATAATGCGGCAAATTCTCTGTACAATATACTCACTTTTTGTGTTTGCCCATACTGACTTGTGATATCTGCACATATTTTTGGCCGTACTACATGGCAACTCATTTTTTAATATGAGGTCAGTTTGTGAGTTGCCACATTACATGTTGTTGAGTAGATGTTTTCAACGCTTTTTGAATTGTCTTGCATTTTTAACATGGCAATTTCAACCTAGTACATTCGCCTTTGAATATGTGGCAACTCATTTTTTGTATGAGGACAGAGTGTGAGTTACCACATTATATGTTGCCGCATTATATGTTACCACAATATATGGCAACCTAGTACTTTTTGCCACTTTCAATTGAGCCTTTGTGGCAAGTACATTCTGTTGGGTGGCAACTGCTTACTTCATACTTTCATTTTCACCCTGACATTTTTGCTTTGTTCATACATCAGCAGAATGGCTCGTGGTGATCATCAAGACGATGATGATGATTTCATGGAGTTACCGCGGCAGAATCGCGCAACTAGACGGACAACAGACGGCGATGAGGTAACTGTCCGCCCCCCAACCCCACTCCCCCCATATGTTTTGAATGTCATGTTGAGTTTGCAATCGTCTAATAGGGTCTAAACCTTCATGATGGTGAAACATGGCAACAAATGATCATTTCTCTGTTTTGCAGAAGAAGAAACGTAATCGCAATAGGGCTTCATAGGAACGCCTGACTATATTGACCGAGGGATTCACCGACGACTAGAAGGGAGCTGCTGCTGAGTTGGGGATGCAGGCTCTGATGGATGTTCGGTGCAAGAATCTAGTGAATCCTATATGCGACTGGCTCGGTGAGATTTACGAGCCCGCCTCCAGGGAATTTGTGATTCCGGGACGTGGAAGACTGCCGTTAGACGAGGAATCCGTGTTCTGCGCGTTGGGTGTGCCCCGCGGAGAGATCAAAGTCCCATATGAGGTCAATAATATGATTGAGGAAACGTTGTTTGCCCGTTTGTTTCCTGGGTTGACATCCATGCCGAACACGACCGTGCTGGCAAATTCACTGGAGGGCATGACAACCCATGGCGAGGTTTTCAAGATGAAGCTACTCATGTACCTGATCTCAGCTGTTTTTGCGCCGACCACATCTCTTCGCCCAAGCAACAAAGGCTTCCCCATCCTGATGAATGTTGTATCTCTACTCCTTCATTTTTCCTTCAATCTTTTGACTCCTATGTCATCTGTAAGTTAGTCACTGCCAGTTTTTTGATGTTTTCCCATTTTGATTTTTGATGCAGCAACTTCTTGTCCTGAAATTTGTGCCGTGCAAGCAAAACTGAAAGAAGTGAAGAACATGAATTGGTGTAAGTTCATTGCGGACTTCCTGCATGATGCATTCTCAAACAAGATGTACCAGAAGGGTTGTCGGCTCCATTTAATGGTATTTTTGTACTACTCTTTTTGCAAACACTCCTAGCTCCTTGAGCATGCATGGCAACCATGATGGTGACATTGTGGCAACTGCCACCATAACAAGATGGCAACTGCCAACATAACTAGATGGCAACTAGCAGAAATACATGGCAACTCTTTTCCTTCTTCATGCCCTCCAACTTGATGATTGACGGACCATGCGTTAGCTTCTTTTTTGCAAAATACCATGATGGCAACTCATATTTTTTCTTTTTAATTTGTTGTACATCAGCTCATGTACGTCGATCGTCTTGATCTGTCTACTGTGGACTTTACTGGGATAGGAGGCCTGCCGCCTCCACACAAGTTTGTTGTTTCTGCGTGGACTTACGATATTGTCAAGGCGGTGCTTGCCGCGGACAAGATAACTGATACGAAATACGGGAAACTGCAGGTTAGTTTTGGCTTCTTTCTTTGCACGGCATTCTTTCATTTTTTACGCTGCATAACATATGAAAAAATCCCCATACGGCAACCGTCCGTGCCCAACAAGAGATGACTACCTTGTTAGCCATGGCTGTCTGCGCATGGTATCCATGTCTTACGCCACATGGCAACTTTGCCATTCATTTTGAAACTTCTATCCTACACCTCTTTTTTGTTGCAATACATGAACTGTTAGTTAGTGTTCATTGCTTTCTATCTTTACATGCTAGCTGTTTTTTTTGTTTTTTCCAGCTGATGGCCAAGCATGCTATAGACTACAGCGTGTTTGGTGGGCCTCACAACTTTGGAAAGTGGATGGACGTGCACTCAGCTCCGTCTTGTCCTGTTGAGGTAATCAAGGATATATATCTATGGTTGTGTTTGGTTTATTTTGATCTTGTGCACGCGACTTTAATACGGTTGGTTACTGCTGCTTCTTGTTTCGTGCACAGGCGAGGGCACCTGTTGAGCATCTAATTGGGCAGTTTGCATCCGGAATGCCAGCTTGCTCGGGAAGTTGGTTGAGGGTTGGACGTCCCTTAATGGCTCTGACAGCGACGCGGTTGCGAGGCAGTTCACTCCATTCGTTGCAGAACGGACACATCGGCCAACTGGTTGCCGTGGTCGGTACGACTACAACAGCTCGCAGGAGCTTCCCGACACACAAGATGAACTAGATGGAGATGCTGCTCTCGACAAGGACGACAACGATGACATGGAGAACGTGCAACATGACACCGACGATGATGAACATGTCGACGTTCGTGCAGGTGGTAAGAAGGGCAAGGGTGTACCAGATGTCCCCTCACCGGAGAAAGCCAAAGAACAGACAGCTGCGAGAGGCAAGGGGGTGTCGCCCTCAAAGAGGGGGAGGGATCAAGAGGAGGTTGGGCAGGGCTCTCCTGTCAAGAGACCTAGGACCGATCCCTTAGCTGCTAGGAGGAGGTTCGACTTCTATTTTAGTGTTTTGTTTTGTCTATCCTTTCGAACAGACTGACCCCCTTTTTTCATTTGTTTTTGCTAAGCGTGGCAACGATTTTCGTGTCTGAAACTTGGCATCTTTTTTGCCTCTTTCTTATATGTGCAGCGAGGCGACAGCTGGTGGACGAGCAGTTACGAAGAAACAAGCACCAACGCCAACCCAGGTTTCTGCTCAATTGAACAAGGGTGCCCCTATTGCTGGTGACACGCATTCCACTAGGTCATCTCCTCGTACATCGACGTCCAACACCGATGATCCTGTCGTGTTGCCAGATTTGAGGAAGACAGTCAAGAAGTAGGTTATCCATGTTCTTTCTTCATTGCCATATTGCTATATTTTTGCCTTTCAATGCAGCTGTTCAGCTTGCCACATGGGCTACTGCCATCAGTCCCACATCGCAACTGTTGTTTCTCCCATGCTCTATTTCTTCTTACTACATGGCAACTCCTGCTTTGTTTTGCATGGCAACTGCTAACCAGGCAAAATGGCAACTCTTATTCCACCTACATGGCAACTACCAGCTTTTCCATCTGTTTGTGCACTCATCCACACCTAGTTTTGAAATGGTAGTCCTGGCACATCACACATTTCTTACATTTTTTAAGATGTCTACCATGGCAACTGCTACTTGTTATGCATGGCAACTGCTGACTGGTCCACATGGCAACTCTTATTCCACCTACATGGCAACTATCATCTATTCATCTAACAATGTTCGTGTGTTTTTTTTCAGGGTGAAGAAGACTACCACATGCGTGATGAAGCAGAACCCCAGAGACCCACTCGAACGCATACACTCAAAGTTGTTGACAGGTGGCAACTCAGACGTTCATGAGGCGCCAGTGCACAAACCTGCTGCTGCACCATCTACTGTTCCCACTAGCTCTGATGCAAGCGGCCGAACATCTCCGCTGGTTGCAGATGTGCAGGCTACGACAGCAGGCATCCGTACATCTAGGAGTGACGAGTCGGTATCTGCCAGGACTGCTGAAATATTGCCCACTCTGCTAGCAATGAAGGATGCTGCTGTGAGCCATGCGACCCGATCAGCAAGTGTTGAAGTGGACGCCCCCGAGATCAACCTAAGCAAGGAAGATTCCCGCTCATCTGACACGGATTCCAAGCGCGTAGGTGGTGGCACTTCTTCATCCACGAAAGAAGGGGCTGAGGCGACAGTTCATAATGATATGCCATCCATAGGTGAGACTCTTGGCACAACAGCTCCAGCTTCTGGTGCTCCAGAGGTTGCCAAGGTGACCGTTACGCGAGCTGGTCTTCCACCTAGGCGTCGTAGCCCCCGCAAGCAATCTGCAGACACACCCAACGCGCCTGCTGTAGCTAGGAGCAGCAGAGATGACTCTGGTTATGTGCCTGCGTCCACACTATTCCCACCACCTGCCAGAAGCAATTATATGGAGAGAACGGAAGACCGGAGTACAACCGACCCAGGTGGCAAGCCGGGCACGACTGACAGAGGTGAACGTGCGGAGCAGACTGCGTCTTTACCCGCAGTGGATAACCCCAGCTTAAATCTGCGCACTTCTAAGCTCCCAGTCAACATCGGTGTCCCCTACAGCCCAAACAAGAAGATTGTCAAGAAAGCTGCGACTGATACCGCTGACAGCACGCCCCGTCCTACGAATAAGCCTGATGACTCTGCAGTAGCCGATGCAGAAATGTTTGTTGATCTTTCACCCTTGGATTCTGCCCAGCAAGCTGTTCGCGGTCCGGCCAGTAGGCAGGAGAGGCACCCAATGGCCTTCACCCCACCGAGCTGTAGCATTGGCATTGATCGTAGTCAAGATGAACCAGTGGTGCAAGATCCTTCACCAGTTGCCTTTGCTTTCCCGGTAGGCATGGCCCCAATGATGGCGCAGCCAATGGTCGAGGGCAAGAAGGTTGTGAAGTTCGTAGAGCCAGTTGTGCAAGGTACATTTCTTTATGTGTTTATCATATTCGTGTATACATCTTTTTAGTCTGACTTTTGTTCCAAGCATTATTTTTGGGTTCTCACTTGTGATGGCAAATCTTATCTGATGGACATGGCAACTGGATTTGCTTGCACGCTGTCACCTACATTTTTCTGTTGCCATACTCCATTTTTCCATTCTGCAAGCACATGGCAACTGCAGTTGATACATCATGGCAACTGTAGCTGTTGTCACATGGCAACTACAATGCATTGCACATGGTAACTGGAATTGCCTGCACATGGCAACTCCCTACTTTCTGTGCCTACATCTCATATTTCTGCAACCTTTATTTCAAACTAGATTTGTTTTGTTTTCCAAGGATTCCTAACCCACTTTTTTGATCCGTGCAGCCACCCCTGAGGATATTACGCCGTCACTTGATGAAGCTTACCGCGGGATTGAGGAGGCAGCATTGCAGAGGAGGTCCTCACGAGGTCAGGGCCAATCAAGTTCCAACGTGCCTGCTGAGTCCGTATCTGAGGATACCATTAGAAGTTCCACCCCTGGTTCTGTGAGGCAGCGTAGGGTAGTTCACGCGCCACCCGCGGATGATTATGAGCCGGAACTCAAGGCCACAAAGGATCAGAACCAACTGTACGAAGTTGTCAAGCGCTTTGGAAATGCGAGGTCCAACAGCAATCACATGAAGGAGCTGAAAGCGTAATGACCACACCCACATAAACCTCTCATTTGCTTTGCTCTTTTTACTATTCATCCTTTTGATATTTCTAGATATGCTCCGTTTACATTTTATTTCTTTTTTTCACTTAGTAGACATGATTCTTTCATGTTATATCATTTTCATACAGCTCATGTTTGGAAGAACCAAGATCATACAATGTGATGCGACGTACGTTGACCTGGGTGATCTTGCCGAGTCTGTGAGGCCACTCGGTAAAATGTCGAAGAATGTAGTTGCATGTGGGATTGACTTCATCAACAGGCATATGGATATGTCTCCCGACAAAACAATCATGCAGTACACTGTGACGTGCAAAATATGGGATGGTGACTTCCACCACAAAATCCTGAGGAAGCATTTTGCTGCGCATGGTGATTTCAAGCTCACAATGAAGAAATGTGTGAGTACTCCTTCCTTTTTTGCACATTTTTTTCCTCCCATGTTATTTTTTTGCCAGTAGCTATGCTTCAGATGTGGGCTACACCCTGTTTTGTGATAGCTGTTTCATGTGGCAACAGCTGCCATGTAAAATGACTTCTGATTTGCTTTCCTAATACAACCTATGTGGCAACTTCAAACTAAAATACATGGCAACTTTGTTCATACATGGACGGCAACTTCTTTTAATTACCCACTACAACTAAACATTATACGTTGGTCCACTTTTCTTGGACCCTTGATGCTTTCGTAGTCACTCATGTGCTTGTTAGTGTAACCGGTGATATCTTTACATGTCATTTTCCCAACTACATCATTTCTGTTCTTAATGTGAGCTCTGCTTCTTTTCTTTCCTTCATTTTTGTTTGCAGGTCATGTTCCCCATGTTCCAGGAGCTTGCACCACACGACCCACACGACAAGTGTGGTCACCACTATGTGATCTGCCTTGACCTGAAGAACCAACGTTTTGAGGTGATTGATTCAATGCGTTCAGAAGTTGATGCAGACCTTACTACGCATGTTGAATACTTCATCAACAACCTCAAAGAGACATGGAACCGTCACTATGAAAACTCAAAGGTCCAGATCAGACATTTTCCAATTGAGTACGTGGCGACTACGAAGCAAGGAAACCGGTATTTTCCCATCTTTTCTTCATGTGTCCTCCAAACCAATGCTCACCCTCTCTTTTTGTCACCTCTGAATTGAAGTTTATGATTTTTTATATATGTTCTTGTGAGTTAACCTGACTCTTTTCTTGTTTAGGCACGACTGCGGCTTCCACACATTGGAATACCTTGCAAAGTGGGAAGGTCGACGGGTTCCTGTCGTCACAACTGCAATGGTCGTCGAGCTCCGCAAAATTTACACATTGAACTGGTTGATGAATGAAGATTTCAACACGCGGTCCAACGCACGTGAGTTCATAGAGGAAGCTGTGAAGAAAGCCGCCAAGAAGTACAAGTGATCACGTGGTGCTCCTGAACGCCTACCTTACATTCTGTTGCCGAGGAATGTAAGGTATTACCTTGTTTTTTCAAAACTATGTCTGTGTAATATGCTATGACTGCATCTCCCCGTAGCCTAGTATACAGTGGTGGCGTGTGAGTGACATTTGAATAGTTTGTAATATATGTGTGGATGTGAACCTACTTAGGTTTGATAGCAGATACATTTATGTGTTTTCAGTATTATTATGTGCTTGTGGGTTGGTAGTACCAGCATGGTGTTTTGAATGCGTCCTTGATGTCTGAAAACATGGCAAATGTAGTTGATCAGTCATGGTTAGTGAAAGTATCGTTCTTTCTTGTTTGGCTTTTTGGGTTTTTTGCATTGCTAACTGTACTGGCTAGCATGGTAGTTTGATCACGGAGCAGTAACCTGTGTGGTTGTTGCACGAGACCGTTTCAGCTTGTTTCCCATAGTTTGCACCACAATACAGTATGTGTGACTAAAATGCGCTGACTGAACATGGAAATCTACGCGGTGAAGATTCAGTACAACTAACATGGCATGTTTAGTACAACTAACATGGCAGATTCAGTAAAAAATAACATGGCAAATTCAGTAAAAATAACATGGCAAATTTAGTAGAAATGGCATGGCAGATTCAGTAGAAATGGTATGGCAGATTCAGTAGAAATTGCATGGCAGATTCAGTTCAAGTAACATGGCAAATTCAGTGCCATACACGTGGCAACTGCGGCTATTCCTTCATGGCATTTTTACTACAGATTCTGATGCACCTGAAGAGTCATTCTCCAGTTTTTACAAAATTTAGAACATCTAGATTACAAAAAAATGTCACCATGGACCAAGTCAAAGTGCTCCAATGTTGTTTACGGATTGCCCGTCCCTTTCTTTGGTTTCTTGTGTTTTGCTTGAATCTCCAATCCCGATTTGTATCTTATCTCTTTTGGATGCCCTTTTGTGATGGAACGGGGCGAGTTCCTAACATGTGTTTGTGTGCTTGCCGTTCCAGATCCTACCTCCGAGTTTTCAGATGATGGCCCTGTGGACGAAGGCACACTTGATGTGCGGGGGAACCTCTGTAAGGCTTCCTCAGCTTTCCTCTTCTTGATCTCATCAAGCTCTCTTTTGAGGGCCTTCCTGTGTTTTTCTGCGACCCTTGCTGTCTCATCACTCTTGCACGCTTCATCAATTAGTTCAGCATAGTTCTTTGTCAACACAACGTGCCTCACGGCTTCCATGGTTGACTCTGGTCTCTCGTCATGCACGGCCAAAACTGTGTTTGATGTTTGCGGCGCCAATGCGTCGTCAGCGTCCCAAGTCCATCGCCGCCTTATGAAATGGCGGGGCATTCGTGTCACCGCATTCAAGTCCATTACTTTTAGAATGTGACAGCACACAATCCCGTCTCGTTCGAATTTGCAGCATTGGCAGTAGTATTCGCCTTCGCTTATCGATGCCTTCACAAAGTAGTTCCTTCCCTTGTCTGGGTCTTCAGGTTCTGAATCCGACATGCCCATGATAGAACACACCCTGAACGTATGTTCGTCCACCTGGAAAGCCGTGTACATGCTGGCACGCTTTATTTCTTCCTGGAATCTGCAAGTTTTGTGTGGTTTTTGTTAAACTCTTGTGTGAAGTTTTTTGTAGCACCTTTTGTTTGTTGTGGCCAATGGAATTACAATTCGTTCAAACATGGCAACTACAGTTTATTAAACATGGCAACTGCAGTTGAGTAAACATGGCAACTGTTGTTCATTAAACATGGCAACTGCAGTTCATTTAAACATGGCAACTACATAACAACTTCAACTTGGCATTTTCATTCCATATCATCATGGCCAGTGGATTTACATTTCATTAAATATGGCAACTGCAGTTCATTAAACATGGCAACTGCAGTTCATCAAACATGGCAACTGCAGTTAAGCAAACATGGTAACTGCAGTTGAGTAAACATGGCAAACTGCAGTTCATTAAGCATGGCAGACTGTAGTTCATTAAGCACGGCAACTACATATCATGTTTACTCTGTACCTAATGGCTACTTTTCAACACAATCATCATTTTCAAATAAGCATTTCAACTGCATTGCATTCTACATGGCACCTGGTACCTTCATGATTTGTGCAAATAAGATTGTAACAGAACTGACTTACTTGTTAAAAATCGTGTTGGTGTATATCTTGCTCATCTGCCTCTCCATTGGTATATACGTTAGCAATTTTGGCTGCTTGAGCGCGGTGTTTGCTTCTTGCTGTAGCTCGGATCCCAGTATTTTTTGTTGCAAAGCGGTGTACTGCTTGGCAAATTGTAGCAATGAGTTGCCAGGGCTCACGTACCGCTTCAAAATAGCATTGAACCCCTCACTGCGTTGTGTAGTCTGCAGAAACGGGAAGAAGCACTGCATGAAGTAGGCCGGCACCCAGTACATTCGCTTCTCCCACAAGCTAGCAAGCGTCTCGTGGTCTTGGACTTGATATGTTTCAATCATAACCATCCAGCTCCTTTCAAACTCCTCCACCGTCAAGCTGTGGTCCACGCACAGCTCGAATGCCTTGTGCAGGTCTGGACGGTCAGCAAAGAACGGTCCTAGTGTCTCCTCAGCCTTCTTTATAATGTGCCACCTGCAGTGCCTGTGCACTGCCAACGGAAAGACCTCCTCTATGCCTGCACGCATGCTAAAATCCTGGTATGTTATTATGTTCATCGGAGCAAGTCCACCCATGCACTCCAAGAAGGTCTTGAACAGCCAAATGTACCCATCCGTGTCTTCGTTCCGAACGAGCCCGCATCTGAACTGCAATGACTGATTGTGGTTATTTATTCCTATGAATGGAGCGCATGGCATCTTGTACATATTATTGAGATATGTCGCGTCGAAAGAAATGCAGTCTCGGAAATGTTTGTAGGCTCTTCTTGCAGCACCATCCACCCAATACATGACACGGTCCTCATCGTCCAATCTTATCCTGTAGAAGAAATCTTGATCTTCTTTCGCTTTCTCATCGAAGTAGGCTATCGTGGCTTCTATGTCAGCCAACTTGCTTTCTCTACGGTACTTTGCCTTTAGGTTTGTGACGTCTGCTGGTAGGTAGGGCATGCTACTCAGAGACCCCTTTTTGCTGTGGATGAGGGAGAGTATCTGCACCATTCTTGATGGACCGACGTTAAAATCATGTAGCAGCTTTATGAATTTCTTCTCGAGGGGGGTGAATCCTCTGTGGGCGGTCAGAAATTTTACCAGGTCAAACTTCTTTATTAGCTCGTGGTTGTGCTCGTCAAAATATTCAGTGACCACCCACTGTGCGCCATCTACGTTCAGCTTACACCGGACAGGGCATCCCGTCTTGACAATGATACCTCTCTTTCGTTCCGGAACGACAGGCGCATCACCTTTGCCCTTCTTGTTTCTTCGTGCCTTGTAGCACCTCATCTCACCTCTGCTGTACTCGTTAGTTTTTTTAATTTTCCTATGGTATTCGGTGTTGACCGCAAACCCATGGAACTTTGCATATGTCTGGTAGAATTTCTTTGCATCTTCAAACGAATCAAATCTTTGCCCAAGATACGGTGGCTGGGGTACCATGATTTCTGATTGCCCACCATCTTCATCCCCTTATGCTTCGTCATCGGTTTCATCATTCACTTCAGTATCGGCGGCTGTTTCACCTGCTTGAGTGTTGCTTGTGCTGGTGTGCACAGGTGTGCTTGTCGGTATTGCTGGTACGATTGCCATTTCCGACACTAACTCGGCATTGTTTGTGGCATGAGTGTTGGCTGGCTGGTGGAACGCGTCTTCCGTGCGCTCAGATCTCCCCGCAGTAGATGTCGCCGCGCCGCTGTTAATTGTAGTTGAAGGTCCTGCATTAAAAAATCAGGTACGAGCGTAAGATTTTGCTTGAATGTCATGTGTATCGTAACGGAGCACAGCAACTGCATGTGATTTTGCATGACATCATTTCACACAGCAAGCCGTGAATCTGCATATGGCCATGCATGGCAACTGTAATTCTCCAGTAATGGCAGCTACAGTCCAACCACATGGCAACTACCATTGCCAACACATGGCAACCAGCGTCTTTTAGGTTCAGAACTTGTAGCATATAGCAATGGCAAAAATAGTCCAACACACATGGCAACTACTGTTGCCCACACATGGCAACCAGCTTCTTTCAGCATCAGAACTTGCAGCACATAGGAATGGCAAATACAGTCCAACATACATGGCAACTACTGTTGCCAACACATGGCAACCAGTATACTCTAGCATCAAAACTTGTATTCTAGGCTTGAGCTCAATACGCAAATGTGAACAATCATGAATGTTGCACACACTCTTATAGCAATTGGCAAATCCCGAAGACAATATACGACTCTTTTGCACATGACCACTTGGTAGCATTTTTTGTTTGTTTTTCCACCACCACCGTTACAAATCTACTTTTCTTCACATGCTATTCCCCACAAAAGCAAATGCAGTACTGTTTTCTGTTTTCACTTGTTTTTACCTTGTTGTGCCGCATGTGCTGATCTTGTGTGGTCTGTCATTCCAATTTGATGTGCTCTATCTGCAATAGCGCTTTCCTGCAACTGTGAAGCTTGCCATGAGATGTTTGCCGATGTGGTTCCACCATAACAACCTGCGATCATGGTAGCAGTTGGTCATTGCATGGCAACTGTAGTTTGTTCAACATGGCACATGTAGTGGTCCAACCATGCCACACAGATTTGTTCACACTTGTCATCCACGGTTGTTTAGACATTACAGTCACATTTGATTATACATGGAAACTGCAGTTGTCCAGGCATGGCAACTGCAGTTTGTCCAGCCATGGCAACTGAAGCTGTCCAGGCATGGCAACTGCGGCTGTCATATATGTTCCTTTCTCCTAACTCACTGTCCACAACTTCATTTTCATGCACTCACCTGTGTACGGCGTTGATGGCAGGTACATGGTTGCTGCCTGATGCCACGTGTTGCATGAAGGTCCTACATTTTTCCGATATAACTCGTGAGTCTTTTGCCATCCTTGCAAGTTTAATTTCATGTCCACAACAATAAGTTCCTTTTTCATATGCGTTACCTTGATTTGCCACATTAGCTAGCTGAAGTTGGTTGCCCGTACATTTGCCAGCGTTAGCGCCCTGTGACGAAACTTGCCATGCTGCCCCCCTGATTGTGGTTTGGTCATAAGAACCTGCTAAAAATAGAATGTAGGACATAAGTAGAATGACATCTTCATCGTCACGAACATGGCAACTGTTTCTTCTTTGTTTATCATGCATCGTACCGATGCCCGCGTAGTGCTCTAGTAGTGGCAGCAATGGCCCTGAAGAAATGAGTTGATTGTACTCTGCTGCATCCCAAGGTGGCGTTTCCGGCCTTTGAGAAAGCCAAGGATCAGTGCCATCTTCGTGATTCATTCTTCTGCTTTTTCTTTTCTGCCACTGTGCTTTTAGTCACTGCATGAACAAGAACGCATCAACAATCCGCAAAAAGCGTTCTTGATGTTTGCACGTAGAAGATAACACGGCAATCTCATAACATTTCTTGCGTAGGCAACCAACACCTCATGGCAAGTAGGACATGCACATCCATTTTCTTTTCTGAATTCTGGATGCCATCTATCATTTTGAAGCGATGGCAACAGAAAATAAAATAGGATGGCGAGCAATAATATAACATGGTGGCAACTACGGACAACGATAGATGGCAACTGACGTTAGATACAAGTGGTAATTATTTTTCCTCCCTCCCCATGCCAAATTCCTCCTTTCTCTCCCTATTTTATAGTGATTACTACGCTACCAACTACTCGCATCAAGCCAACCCAGAAGCTTGGCACAAGTCTAGCATAGTATATGGCAGATCTGGCGTATGTTGGTGGGCAAATGCAAAGACACACAAATTCGTGGGGTGTTTGCCCTGATAGCGTGGATCCAGTCGCCATCTTCGTGGGCAAATTTTGCAAATTCAGATTTCTGGACAAAAGAAGGTCGAGAAACAGAAGGAGATCGGAGATCCACCTGTTTTAGCTCGTCGTCTTGGGAGGGCGGGGTTGGGGTGGGAGGGGGGTAGGGGGTGGGGTGGGTGGTTAGCGGTGGGAAAGGCGCTAGGGATCTGCTCTGGTTGCCATGGCAACCAGAGAAGGAAGGCGACGGAGGTAGGGGATCGAGAGGTGCAAGACAATGGCGGCAGGGCGGACTGGGGATCGGAAGGAGCCCGGGACGGCTGACGTGCTGGGTCGTGCGGGCAGCGCGGTCGTTTGGCCCGGACGTGTGGGCGGTTTGTCACACACCAGACAGGCGGGCTGTGGCTGCGCGCGCCCGGACGTGGTCGTGCGGGCGGTTTCTTCTCCATGCCACACGAGGCGTGCGACACAACCATCCGATACACCACACGTGTGGCAGTTATCGGTGTCCCTTTTTTACCACGAACACCCCATTCACGGCGAAATTAATGCCAACTCTGTTCAGGCACCCTTTGGTACTTTTGCTTTTAAAAAACACTCTGATCAGGCACCCGCTACATAACCAGTGAGAACCCTGAAACCCTTGAAAATTGCGCCTCCCGTACATCCCCCCTTTCCTCTCCAGTCTACCCAAAGTCCGACGAGCAACCACCCGGCCATGGCGACCACCGACATCCGCCTCTCCATCGGGCACCAGACCCGCTTCGCCCTCCGCCTCGCCTCCGCCATCTCCTCGCCCTCCCACGCCAAGGGATCCGCCGGCAACGCCGCCTTCTCCCCGCTCTCGCTCCACGTCGCGCTCAGCCTCGTCGCGGCGGGCGCCGGCGGCGCCACCCGCGACCAGCTCGCCGCCGCGCTTGGGTCCGCGGAGAAAGGCGAGGCCGAGGGCCTCCACGCGCTCGCCGAGCAGGTGGTTCAGGTCGTGCTCGCCGACGCGTCGGGCGCCGGCGGCCCGCGCGTCGCCTTCGCCAACGGCGTCTTCGTCGACGCGTCGCTCAAGCTCAAGCCTTCCTTCAAGGATCTCACTGTGGGCAAGTACAAGGCCGAGACACAGTCCGTGGACTTCCAAACTAAGGTGATCCCCTTCCTTGTCTAGCTAATTCTTGAAACAGCGGCAAGATTCTTCACCAGAAAAAAAAACATAGTACAGATTTGCTCATTATTTGTGGAAATCACTAGCTGGTAGTTTATTTACTCGTGTGTTTACAGTTCGCGGTGTCATTCTTTGACCGAAAGTGGTTGTTTTGTGCTGATGTGATGTAGATATGGATATCTGCTGGTATTTCGTTAGGTCTTTTAACCATTCTAGATTTGTAATTTAGTGGTTTCCATACTGTTTTGTTGAACACCAGGAGCTTTAGTACTGTTGTATGGAGTTGCTACATATACGTATAGGTAGCTGTAGAGCATTGCTGAAGCCTCTATGTCTGCTGTTTTCGTAAATGCAATAAATTCGACTGAATGTTCAACTGCTAACTTGCAATTTATTCCTTCTCAAGCTTAAAAATGTGACAAACTACTAATGCCTGGCCAAAAAAAAATCAATTTAATTATTCAAGTATAGGTGTTCACTAAACAGTAGAAACTAAATGAACTTTGGAAGTACTGTATTACTTTTTATAGTGTCATGTTGCTAACTTGCTCTTTAGAGTTCCCCTTTGTGCGGATAATTTGCACTTTGGAACTTGCATCACTGTGATTTTGCGATAGCTAGTCTGTTACTTTTGTGATCAAATATACCTTTTTAGAAAGTGTAATTTTCTTAATGTGCTATCTAGGGATTTGAAGCCTGGGGAATTTGTCGATATTTACATTTTTTTATGCTCTTGAGCCTAGTATGTACTGTATATTAGATCAATATAGGAATGTCTAGAGCCTTGCAAATTCGTTGGCCTGTACTTCAGCCTTTTCCAGGTCCTTTCGCTCTTTTCATTTATTACCTTCACGGAATTTTGTTTCTAAGATGTACAAAAATAAACTAAAGATTACTGGATTAGAATTGTCAAAAAATCAGTAGTGGTATTGCACAATGTCGCTCCTAGTTGGTGTGATGACCATTTAAATGAGTATACATTTCGAGCAACTTTAAATGAGCATTAGTATGATTTTCAGTCGTTCTAAGTTTTGATGTATTTTGCAATGGTCCAGGCTGCTGAAGTTGCTGGTCAAGTGAACTCCTGGGTAGAGAAAATCACAACAGGTCTCATCAAAGAGATCCTCCCTGCAGGATCTGTTGATAACACCACTAGACTGGTTCTTGGTAATGCCCTTTATTTCAAAGGAGCTTGGACTGAGAAGTTTGACGCGTCCAAGACAAAAGATGAGAAGTTCCACCTCCTTGATGGGAGCTCAGTTCAAACACCGTTCATGTCCAGTACAAAGAAGCAATACATTTCGTGTTCTGACAGCTTGAAGGTACTGAAGCTTCCTTACCAGCAAGGCGAGGACAAGAGGCAGTTCTCCATGTACATTCTTCTTCCAGAAGCACAGGATGGTCTCTGGAACTTGGCCAACAAGTTGAGCACCGAACCAGAGTTCTTGGAAAACCATATCCCAATGCAGAAGGTTCCTGTCGGGCAGTTCAAGCTTCCGAAGTTCAAGATATCATTTGGATTTGAAGCGTCTGATATGCTCAAAGGTTTGGGTCTCCAGCTGCCGTTCAGCGAAGAGGCAGATCTTTCGGAGATGGTGGATTCACCGGCGGGCTTATACGTCTCATCCGTTTTCCACAAGTCGTTTGTCGAGGTGAACGAAGAAGGCACCGAGGCTGCCGCTGCAACTGCTTCAGTGGTCACACTTAGGTCACTGCCAGTGGAGCCCGTGAAGGTGGATTTCGTCGCGGATCACCCTTTCCTCTTCCTTATCCGAGAAGACCTCACAGGGGTGGTGCTATTCGTCGGCCATGTGTTCAATCCCTTGGTGTCTGCATGATGTGTTTGCTCTGGATCGCTGCCTTGGCAGTGACCTCAACTGTCACATGTAAGTGAAGGGTTTCGACTTTAGATCATGCTGCCTGTGCAATAAATCCGGTGCATGTTTTTGTTTTCGAATAACGGCTTGCTTGATGTATGGAGGTTATGGTGAGTTGGTGACAATAATCCAGGGTTGCCGTGGAGTTTTGTGCTTTCAGTTGAATGATACTCCTACATGAGATGGCCAAATGCTTCTTGGTGAAGTATGATCTATGGCATTTGCATAATTTGGGAGATTATTCTGGGTTATTTTGTTAATCTGGCTTGTCTTACTTGTTTTTTGGTTGACGAGGCGCCGAGAGCGACGTCGTCCCCCGTGGCCCTATCGTTATCAGTCATGTGTGCCTACGACTTGGGTGGGAGAGAGACAGAGAAAGATTCCACAATGGTTCATAATTTATTCACTCCTGAACTACTCAATAGGTGAGATGAGCCCACGATATGCTGAAATCTGATGCTAATATGCACAACTCAAAATTGCTCAATAATATGAGTCTGCTATCTGAACAGAGTGCACTGGAACCCTGCACGTAAATGGACACACTGAATCATAGCAAGAACCACAATGCAGAAACACACAAACTCATCTGAACTGAAAGGTCGAAATGGAACTGATCAAACTGTAGTGTCTCTTATTTGCCTACAACACATATACATGGTACAAACATGATGTGACGACACGGGTTACAGATGATCTACCAGTTCTCAAATCAGCAGAGATAGCCAACACAGCATTGAAGCAACACAAGGTCACATCCAAAAGGCCAAACCGTTGTACTACAACATTGGAAGTGCAGAGACCAACTACAACAAAGTAACATTTGTGGGCGGGCTATCAAGCACCGCGGTACCCTATCCCTTCTGAGTTGAGAGGTTTTGCACTGTCACATAGCATACACTATCTCCCCGCTGCTTTCGACGTCGAGGTCGGCGTCTGAATCAAGGTCGTCCATGTCGTCGTCAAGGTCCAGACCGTCGTTCAAGAACTGGTTGATCCGGGAACCAGCGGCCGGGATGGTGGCCTCCGCCAGGATCTGCATGATCTCGTCCATGCTCTGCATCGGCTGTTCAGGCTCCTCATACTGGCTGCTCATGGTGCTGTCGTCCACTAGGTCAGCTGGGAGGTTCTTCAAGAACCACGGATGGTTTCTTATCTCCGGGATTGTGATTCTCTGCATGTCGACATGAAAGGTATCAACCTCAAAAAGAATCTGTATGCAACATATAGCGACTCGAAAATCTTGGTAGTAAGTACTCACGGTAGCTGGGTTGCCAACGAAAATCTTGGCGATAAGATCTCGACACTCGGAAGATATGTGCACGTAATCGGGAATCGAGTACTGCACACTCAATATCCTCTGGCAAAACAAGCGCATTAGCTTTGTGTGCAGAACAATAACAGGGATGGTCAAGAAATTAAGATGGGCTCAGAATGGGAACCTGAATTGTCTTCCTAAAATTTTTGGGCTCATCAGGATCCTCAAAGGGATATGCACCAACTAGCATAACATAAAGTGTCACTCCACAGGACCACACATCCGCAATCTTCATTTCATCGAGGAACGAAGGATTAGCGGTAGGTAACTTGAGATGATACATCACAGAGTCTAGTAGTACCATGGGACTCATTATATACACATCATGCATCTCACAAATGGAAATGCTTTGCAATGCAAATATGGTTGCCCAAGTGCAGAAAAAGGGGCATAAACATTAGATAAAACAACAGGATTAGGATATCATGAAAAGTAATATTAACATGGGGCACCAATATGTATGCATCAAGGCTTTTAGTTTCAGAAACAAAAAAAAAAAAATCGGACGTCACCCAGATAAAATTTCGCACATTTCAGAAATTATTACGCATATTTCAGGAATTATTTCGCACTGTGAGTTTTCAGATTAAATAAATTTTAACCTAATTTAAATTTAAATTTGAATTGGGCTTGAAATTTCAGGGCTATAAGCATTTTGGACCCCACCGAAATATGCGAAATTTTCAATGAAATTTCGTTGAAATTTTAAACCCTTGTATGCATACCTTTCCATCATATTCCTTCTTCAGAAGAACCTCCGGAGCAATGTATGCCGGTGTTCCAACGGTAGATTTTGGCTGCGAATGAAGAACCGACGACTGCAAATACAAATATGCAAAACAACAATGAGCAGAATAACAGGCCGATACACTAGGGCACAAAAACTAGGATGACAAGCAGAGCATAACCCCCAATTTGGCATGTAAACAGAGTGAACATGTTGGTTGCTGAAAACTGCAAGCCTGCGACAGTGAAGCAGGTGGTATCTTGTTTTAGCAAGTACTGTACCTTGGAATAGCCAAAGTCGCATATCTTGAGGCGAGGAGCCGTGCTCCCGTCCAGCAGGGTGTTCTCCAGCTTCAAGTCACGATGGCATACTTGCTTAACAAAAGACAGAAACCATTTTAGTAGTAGCTACCGTAACAGACTAACTAACTGTGGAATCACCCGAAAAGGAAAGAGTACCATGGAGTGGCAGTAGCTGACTCCTGAGAGCAGCTGCTGGAAGAAGAAACGCGCCTGAAAAGTCAGAGGCTTGGGCGGTTAGCATAGTCTATAGTGATCAGTAGTAGTCCACGTACGCGGGAACGGAGAACGTCATGGCGAATCGGTGATCGATCGATGGGGCATGGAAAGGGAGGGAGAGGATGATGGATGGGCGTACCTCGTCCTCGCTGAACCTGCCGGCGTTGCAGATGCGCTCGAAGAGCTCCCCGCCGGAGGCGTACTCCATGACGATGGCGAGGTGCGTCGGGGTGAGGATGACCTCCTTGAAGCGGATGATGTTGGGGTGGCGCAGCGACCTGTGGTTGATGATCTCCCGCTGCACGTTCTCGTCAATCTGCTTACACGAACGCAAGCTCTTCAGCTCTGCTTCCATCCCGTGCAGGAAGATGAAAAACTAGTGATGCTCTAGTAGTAAGAGCAATAGTAGAAGTACCTTCTCCCCTCGCTCGATGTACTTGACGGCGACGAGCTGGCCGTCGGCGCGGTTGCGCATGAGGCGCGCGACGCCGAAGTTGCCGGAGCCGATGTCCTTGACGAGCTCGTAGCGGTCGCCGTCGTGCATTATGGGCATGTCCATGCCCGGCCCCACCGTCAGCGCCGCCCGGTCCATCCCCTCCCCTTCCCTGCCCTTCCCTTCCCCCACCGCCGGCGCCGCGGAGCAAAGCAACCGAGCAAGCTCCCGCGCGCGCGCCTCCCGTGACCCCGCGATCCAAGAGAGAAAGAAGCCTTGCCTTCTTCCCTTTAGTTTAGTTAGCTGCTGATGATGAGCTCCACCGTACCTCGAGAGGGTTGTGGGATGGATTGGGCGGAGGAGAAAACCCACCTCGTGATCTCTCTCTATCGCCTCGCGCTTTTCACCCCGCGCCCACGCCTCGCCGGCAGCCTTTATTTCTTAATAAAATCGCCGCGCTCTGGTTTCTTCTCCTCGCTGTCTCTCTGTGCGTGCGTGATCGCTCGATCTTTAATATTTTTCCCTCTCCGCTCTGTTCCGCAGGCGAACTATCCAGTCCCAGTCCGGTGGGGAAGACGGGCGGGGGCGTGTCGTGTCCTCCTAGCCCGGCCAGCCCCCCGCTAACCGACATGTGGGCCGGTGGGCGCTGGGCCCCGCGCGTCGGGCTTGTCACGGGAGGGCACCGGTGGTGTGCACGTATGCGGCGTCGGTCAATGACGTGCAGACCCGGTGCGGTGAGGTACGGGTGGGGCCGGGATGTCGGTGTCTGTTGTAGGACGGTGGCGTAGGCGTAGGGTGGTAGGGGTGGGGGGGGGGAGGCTGAAAATATCTGGAGGGGTGGCTGGGAGGCGTACCGCATAGGCAAATTTGACAAATTTGACCTATAGACGAAATCAAATCACAGAATGAACTGTCCGTAAACTATTTCACGCGGCTGACCCGTGGCGCCTAGCTCTCAGGCGCTGTACACTGACTTAGTAATTTTCTGATCACACGGGTGCGACGCTGGCCGTGTAGCGTCTATCTGTGAGACGTTGCACAGTGTAGTGTGGCGCCTTCGTGTCGGGCGTCACACAAAAAGGTCAGCCGCGTGAAATAGTTTCACGAATAGTTCATTCTGTGATTTGATTTCGTTTATAGGTCAAATTTGTCAAATTTGAC
The DNA here is from genome assembly GCF_018294505.1 of Triticum aestivum. Lineage (NCBI taxonomy): Eukaryota > Viridiplantae > Streptophyta > Magnoliopsida > Poales > Poaceae > Triticum > Triticum aestivum. The sequence goes on from NC_057805.1 coordinate 52,977,364, forward strand.
TACCGCGTGGTGCACGGGCTGCAGCCTGGACTGAACTTCAGGTCGGTAGTTGAGCCCGCCGCTCTATGCGTATCGGATGGTGATCGGGTGACGTGTAGTGCACGTGGACGGCTCCGGTTGTTTCAGCAATGTGGGCGTGTTCTCATTTCGGCAACAGCCGCCGAGTTGATCGCTGACTCGCTGTACCTAATGGCTGGGTCGGTTTGGTTTGCCGTCTTGATTAGGGCATCTCCAATCCAAAACCCAAACGGGCAACATTATTTGTCCGCGAAAATGTTAGTGTTCGGACGTGTTCGTAAAACTTAGATCGGTGCGCAGTGACCTAAGGCAAGCCTTTAAAAGTCCCCTATTTACCAGCCTCCTCCCCCCCCCCCCCCCCCCATTCCCCCCCTTTTGTAAGTCGATTTTTTTCTCCGGACATTGAAATGATTCAAATATCAATATTACAATGTGATTATAATTCAAATACAAATGTTACAACTCATACATAAAAAAAGCTTTCGAATTACATAGCTCAAATTAAACTCCAATTTATTCAGACTCATGCTCTATTGATTTTATGAAACACCAGCAATGTTCCATTGGATCATTTGGAAGTTGCGTATGAGTTTCTGATTATGAATCTCAAACTCAGCCGCGTCTTGTTCTGAGAGATCGACAATTCCAAGATCACTCATGTGTTCTACATTGCGACCACCCTCGCAACATCCTAGCCATGATCCCTGTTAATGCCTCTAAGACTATCTCATGTATTGATGATGAGTATGTATTTAATGGGACCGGGGCTGGCCGTCGTCGATTTTAAAGTGATTGGTTCAACGATTTCTTGTTGGAATATTCACCTCTAAAAAAATCTTGCCTTGTTTTCTCTTTTCGAAGAAGCCAATTGGGAAGTGTGGTTCAGACATATTCACGATCAAAGGATTTGATAAGTGGAAATAGGTTAACAATAGAAAAGAATGTGCTTTCCTCACACATATGGGCACTACTCCCAACTCCGCTCACATTTTTGCAGTTATGTGTTATGAAAACCTGGAAACTAAAATGAATCATGTTGATGAGGTGATTAGAAAGCAAACTAAGAAGATGGTTCGTGCATCTAGTGCCCCTTAGTGATTTTCGTGTATTGAAGACTTATAGGTTAAGGGACTAATGTGTTTGTGAATGTACACAGGTACTATAAGTCTATGAGGAGTTTAATATTTACAGTGAAAGTCGACTCCTAAAAATGAATGTCTTCACCTGAAGACTTTGGTTTTCTTGAAGACTTTGAAAGTGAGGAAATTGGTGTGACCTTGAAGACTTCCATACTCATGCGAGGATTGTGAAGCGTGAAGACTTCTATTTTCGTAGTTTCATTTTCACTTTCTTGGGTCATAGGAAACATCGTACTATTAAAGGGGGTCGAGGTAAAACTAAGGAAAAGTTTCCAAGTGATGCTCATCTCAAAATCCTACACCTACCCAATCCTCTCGAGTGAAGCCATTGGAAATCTTATACAATTCAGTCAATTTCTTCAGTGACAGAGACGAAGTTCTTCTGGTCTTTGAGGAATTTGTTCTGACTGAGGAGTTAGGAATTCGCCAGTGCGGATTGCCTACAGTGAGGAACATGATAGCCCTGAGGAATTTGATACCCAAATATCCGACCGTTGCTGTGCTACGCGCCAGCTGTCCCAAAATATCTACCCACCTAACGGTCATATCATTGAAGGGCATTTATGTCTTATCATGTCGGGATGCTCCCTAGGCTATAAATAGCCGCCCCCTACAACCACTTGTTGGTTGGCTGCTCCGAGAGATAGATTGACACTTGTCATTTAGAGCATCCCATCCTCCGAGGACTTTGTGAGAAAATCATTAGTGAGGAAAACCCAAACCCAAACACCTACAAAACCCAAAGTGGTTGAGCATCACTGAAGAGATTGTTCCTGTGTGGAACCGACGCTTGTTACCTTTGAGGACTGTGCATCCTCCAGACGGTTAGGCGTCATGGTCTAAAGTATCCAAGAGGAAATTGTGGATCACCGAATGACCGAGTTTGTGAAGGTTTGGAAGTCACCTGAAGACTTACCACGAGTGATTGGGCGAGGTCTGTGTGATCTTAGCTCAAGGAGAATACGGTGAGGACCGTGTGTCCGGGACTGTGTGTCCTCAGGTTTAAATACCTAGCTGCTCCAACCAGACGTACAACTATCACAACAGTTGGAACTGGTCTACCAATTCATCGTCTTCACCAAGCTACTGGTTCTATTTCCTCAACCCTTTCATTTCCTCATCATGTGTTGATGAACTTGATCGTTACTGTTTGAAGACTTTGACTGAAGACTTTCTCTATTTCCTCAATCCTATTTCTTCAGTCACTTAGTCTTCAGCCTACTTATCCTGTTTACACGCTACTTGTACTCTGTGTATGTTTTATTTCATCATGATGACTGTGCTACTGTTCTGTTATACATGCATCTGAGTACTTATTCCGCTGCTAAGTAGTTCGTTGCTTAGGAATTTCCTCACCTAGAAATTCCTCAGTGACAAATTTGTAAAAATCGCCTATTCACCCCCCTCTAGTCGATATAACGCACTTTCAGCAAGACTAAGGCTAAAGACTTCCATTGATGCCATGTGGAGAATAATTTAATTTCAAACATTTAGAAATTTTGAATACTTGATGTCTAATAATTATTCTATGTTGATTGCATCAGGTGGTTAATGTTCTAAGCATGTCCCTTTAGAGGAAATGATGAATCCGAGGATTCCAAGAACCAAAGTAATTTCAAGGAAATAATTAAGCTTTTGGCTTCTTATAATAAGGATGTACATGAAGTCGTACAAAATGCTCCAAGAAATGCAAAGTACACCTCACCAACTATTCAAAAGGAAATTGCTAGCATATTTGCTAAAAAAGTGAAGACCTCAATTAAAGAAGAACTTGGTAATAGCAAATTTTCTATCATGGTAATTGAATGTGGAGATGAGTCTAAAAAAGAGCAGATGGCAGTAGTTCTTCGACTTGCAAACATAGAAGGGGTGATAGGAGAACATTTTCTTGATCTTATTCATGTTAGAGACATCAGTGCTTTGACTCTCAAAAACACAATTATTACCGTCCTAGTTAATGAATGTGAAAGATATTAGAGGCTAAGGATATGACGGGGCTAGCAATATGAGGGGAGAGTGGAATGGACTAAAAGCTCTAATTTTCAAAGAGTTCCCATATGCATACTATATTCATTGTCTAGCTCATCAACTCCAATTGGCTCTTGTTGCTGCATCAAGGGAGGTACATGAGGTCCATAATTTTTTCAACATTTTATAGTAAATACAGTTAGTGCATTTCCCAAACGCAATGACGAGCTGCTAGAAAGATAGGCTGCTGAAATTGCTAGAGAGATTGAATTGGGAGAGCTTAACACACGAAGAGAGGCTAATCAAATAGGATCTTTACAAAGGGCCGGGAACACGAGGTGGAGTTCCCACAACAAATCTATAAAAAGTTTGTTGAAGATGTTTGTCGCAACAGTTTTAGTGCTAAGAAGTGTAGCAGCTGATCGTTCAGCTACAAGGAACTCAAGAGGAGATGCTGGAGGTTCCCTGAAAATCCTAGTGACATTTGATTTTGTGTTCATTGTACACTTAATGGAAGAATCATGAAAATCACATATGTCTTGTGTCTCAAACTTCAACATAAATCTTTGGACATTGCAAATGCATTAGATTGTGTTTCTAACACGAAGGAGTTTCTTGCTGAACTGAGAGACAATGGATAGGATGGTCTTTTTGAAGATGTAAAATCCTTTTGTGTGAAACATGAGATTGACATCCTGGAGATGGATCAAAAGTATGTCTCTTCCCCTATCTCTCTATGATTATTTGAATTAAAATGTAGAGATTTAGTCACTTACATACTTACTTATCAATGTCTAGATCATGCAACTAATTCATGTTTTTCATATATATTGCAATTTTAGGTATGTTGATGTGACAAAATCTCAAAATAAGCATGGCAACACCACAGTTCTCAATCATTACAAAGCAGATGTGTTTAATGTTGCAATAGATCAACAAGTGATAGAGTTGAATGGTCGATTTTTTTTAGATTTAGAGTAGGGGAACTACTATATTGTAGCCACAAATTCTTAAGACATGAGTTGACGAAGGCACTCAGGTACATCGGTGATCATCTCCTGGTCTCCTGTACTTCTGGCCACAGCTGCAAGCCCATGCGCCAGGGCATTGCATGACCTTCCTACACAATTGATGGTGTGGGATTGAAACGTATTCAGAGCATCCTTGATGTCAATGAGCAACGCGTAGTAAGGGGAACGGGAGCAGTCCCCCATGTTCAGAGCATTATTTGCAATCACTTGGCTGCCTAGTTCCAAAATCAGAGGGCCTCTATAAACTCTCAAAGTCTGTTAAGACCAAGCAGAGAAGCTTTTGCCTCTGCTTCCTCGACGCTGCGACAGGGCGACATCCTTTGGCTGACAGAAATGAGAGCATGCCCTTTACTGTCTCTGCCTACGGGTCCTGCAGCGGACTCGCCTGAATCTGCCATATATGAGGCGTCAGTATTCAACTTGACCGATCCCATGGGGGGTCCAGACCACTGAATTTTTGGTTGTGCCTGGCGCGCACCCTGCCCACTGTTAGCTCCCAAGCTCTTATCTTTATCTATATCCCTCATTGTTGTCGCGCCTCGGAACTCCTCTGAGTACCTAGTCAAGAACTGTACCGAGCCCACGATTGTTTCCTTTCATGAACTTTGAATGCAATCTTCCCGCAGGTGCCAACATCTCCAAAGAAGGAATAGGATGTTAGCACGAGTTTCTTTGGATTCGGGGTCAAGGAGCATCTGCAGCCAGTCTGTTCCAGTGTATCTGAATGATTTCTTCGGTGGGAGGTGCCATTCTTTCCTCATGGCTTCCCTGAGGGCTCTACTCTTAGTACAGGAAATTACCGCATGGTACTCGTTCTCTTCACCATTGCCACTGATATTATAGATTGAGTCCACCTCGAGTGTCTTCCTGGATTTGTTCTTTTTTGTGGCGAGGGTATTTGTAGCTATCCTCCATCCAAAGATCCGGTTTTTTCCCGCTACTTTTGCTTTCCAAATAAGGTCCCAAATGCTACGGTCATCTCCATCTCGTGTTGAGCTTGAAGGATTTGCTTGCTGGGTCTGGAGTGTGGAGGCAGCCAGTCTGTAAGCGCTCCTAACCAAAAAAATTCCATTCTTCTCATAGTGCCATGCGACACAATCTTTTGCCTCTGCTCTTGGAATGGGAATTTTGCATATTTCGTCAGCGTCAAACTCATGAAAAATCTGGCGAATTAGTGGCACATTCCATTCCTTTCCTTCTTCATCCATCAGTTGATTGACCCATCGGAGCCTTGATCTTCTCGTGAAGACAGCAACTTTGAGGCCCTCCTTCCTAGGGATCCACTGGTCCCTTTGTATTTGAATGTTTCTACCATCCCCCACACGCCAAATTAGGCCCTTCTTCAGAAGTTGGAGCCCCAACTCAATTGCCCTCTAGAACGGCGAGGCATCCGAGACAAAGATAGTGTCCAGAATGTTGCCCTTGGGGTAGTACTTGGATTTAAGAACTCGAGCACATAAACTGTCCGGATTTTGGATTAGGCGCCAACCTTGCTTGGCCAGTAGCGCTTGGTTAAAAAGATGCATGTCTCTAAAACCGATACCACCGGCCCTCTTGGGTTTAATCATTCTCTCCCACGACATCCAGTGTACTTTCCTGTGGCCCTCTTTGTCACCCCACCAAAAGTCCCTAATCAATCTCTCATATTTCTCACAAAATCCTTTCGAGAGCAGGAACACACTCATGATGAAAGTGGGAAGGGCTTGGACATTATATTTTACATGGACTTCCTTCGCTAGATAGGACATGAATCTTTCAGACGAGTCATTACATCTCTTCGCGAATCTGTCCATGATTGGTTGAAAGTGTTCATCCTTCATTCTCCCTTCCGGTGTAGCCCCGAATATTTGCTTTCAAAGGTTTCCGTCTGAATGCTAAGAGTGGCTTTAATTGCATCCCTCGTTGCAACAGGGCAAGACTCGCTGAAGAGGAGAGAGCATTTGCTAGCGCTAAGTAATTGTCCTATGCATTTCTGGAAGGTGTCCAACACTCTCCCAACAGTTTTAGCTTGATCAACCGTGGCCTTGAAGAAAAGAAGACTATCATCAACAAACAAAAGGTTTGATACACCCGGGCTGTTTCTCACAATCTTGATTGGCGTCAACTTGTCCTATGCGATGTTCTTATTAATTAGTTTCACCAGTCCCTCAGCCATGAAGAGGAAAAGATATGGACTCAGGGGGTCCCCTTGTCGAAGACCCCTGGATGGGCAAAACGGATCCAAAAGTTCCCCATTACATCTCACCGAATACCTTACTGATCTGACGCACTTCATGACCCAGTTGGTCCACTTCTTGCAGAAGCCACTCTTGAGCAGTACACCTTCCAAAAAACTCCAATCAACTCTGCCATAGGCTTTTGCCAAATCCAGTTTATAAGCACGATACGTCTCCCGGGGGTTTTTGTAGTGTTGTATTTTATGGAAACACTCAAAGGCAATGAGTGCGTTATCTGTGATCAATCTACCCGGGATGAAGGCACTCTGGGTTTCTGATATGATGTCATCTAGGATAGGTCGGAGACGGTTAACAAGGCATTTGGAGACCACCTTGTAAATTACATTACAAAGGTTGATGGGGCGGTAGTCTTTCAACGATTGAGGATCTTTGCCCTTTGGGATTAGTGATACGTCTCCAATGTATCTATAATTTTGATTGTTCCATGCTATTATATTATCTGTTTTGGATGTTTAATGGGCTTTACTAAGCACTTTTATATTATTTTTGGGACTAACCTATTAACCGAAGGCCCAGTGCAAATTGCTGTTTTTTTGCCTATTTTAGTGTTTCGCAGAAAAGGAATATCAAACGAAATCCAAACGAAATGAAACCTTCGGGAGAGTTATTTTTGGAACAAACGTGATCCAGGGGACTTGGAGTGGACGTCAAGAAAGAAGCGAGGAGGCCATGAGGCAGGGAGGCGCGCCTGCCCCCCTGGGCGCGCCCCCCACCCTCATGGGCCCCTCGCAGCTCCATCGACCTGCTTCTTCCTCCTATATATATCCATATACACCAAAAACATCCTGGAGCACCACGAAACCCTATTTCCACCGCCACAACCTTCTGTACCCGTGAGATCCCATCTTGGGGCCTTTTCCGGCACTCCGCCGGAGGGGGAATCAATCACGGAGGGCTTCTACATCAACACCATAGCCTCTCCGATGATGTGTGAGTAGTTTACCACAGACCTTCGGGTCCATAGTTATTAGCTAGATGGCTTCTTCTCTCTCTTTGGATCTCAATACAAAGTTCTCCTCGATCTTATTGGAGATCTATTCAATGTAATTCTTTTTGCAGTGTGTTTGTCGAGATCCGATGGATTGTGGGTTTATGATCAAGATTATCTATGAATAATATTTGAATCTCCTCTGAATTCTTTTATGTATGATTTGTTATCTTTGCAAGTCTCTTCGAATTATCAGTTTGGTTTGGCCTACTAGATTGATCTTTCTTGCAATGGGAGAAGTGCTTAGCTTTGGGTTCAATCTTACGGTGTCCTTTTCCAGTGACAGGAGGGGCAGCAAGGCACGCATTGTATTGTTGCCATCGAGGATAAAAACATGGGGTTTATATCATATTGCTTGAGTTTATCCCTCTACATCATGTCATCTTGCCTAATGCATTACTCTGTTCTTATGAACTTAATACTCTAGATGCATGCTAGATAGCGGTTGATGTGTGGAGTAATAGTAGTAGATGCAGAATCATTTCGGTCTACTTGTCGCGGACGTGATGCCTATATACATGATCATGACTAGATATTCTCATAACTACGCACTTTTCTATCAATTGCTCGACAGTAATTTGTTCACCCGCCATAATACTTATGCTATCTTGAGAGAAGCCACTAGTGAAACCTATGGCCCCCGGGTCTATTTTCCATCATATAAGTTTCCAATCTATTTTTACTTTGCAATCTTTACTTTAAATCTATATCATAAAAAATACCAAAAATATTTATCTTATTATCTCTATCAGATCTCACTTTTGTAAGTGGCCGTGAAGGGATTGACAACCCCTTTATCGCGTTGGTTGCAAGGTTCTTATTTGTTTGTGTAGGTATGAGGCGACTTGCGTGTAGTCTCCTACTGGATTGATACCTTGGTTCTCAAAAACTGAGGGAAATACTTACGCTACTTTGCTGCATCACCCTTTCCTCTTCAAGAGAAAACCAACGCAGTGCTCAAAAGGTAGCAAGAAGGATTTCTGGCGCCGTTGCCGGGGAGATCTACGCCAAGTCAAGTCAAGTCAAGACATACCAAGTACCCATCACAACTCTTATCCCTCGTATTATATTATTTGCCATTTGCCTATCGTTTTCCTCTCCCCCACTTCACCTTTGCCTTTTCTTCGCCCTCCTTCCGTTCGATCTTGTGTTACCATGTGCCTTCTTTTGCTTGCATCTTCGCTTGCTAAAAGTTTATGGATCCTCATCCACTCGCTAATCTCTTTAAGAGATCCAATTATGATGAACCTATTGCTAGTGAGTTGAGTGCACTAGATTATCTTTATGAGGTTTTGCTTGAAATTCGTGAATCTGAAAATTGTGATGAAGAAATTTATGAAGAGATTCACGATAGCTCCTTGAATAAAAAGCATGATTGCAATGATTTTTCTATAAATTCTCTTGATGTCAATTATGCTAATAATATGCAAAACCCTAAGCTTGGGGATGCTAGTTTTGCTATGTCTACTACTTGTTGCAATGATCATGATTGGGGTGATTCTTCTTATGATCTAGAAAATTTATTTAAGCCCCATGATGAATATGACATTGATAATAATGTTTACAATAATATTGAAAGTGGGTTTGGAAGAGTGTCAACTTTAGATCCCACTACTTTGGAGTATGATCAACCTTATGAAATTTTTGATAAAAGTGGGTTTGGAGAGGTCATGACTTTAGTTAATGTTAATCCCACTATTTTGGAAGAGTGTCAACTTTGCATACATGTGGATCGTGTTAAGAATATGTTTTGTGGTAGCTATATTTTTGAATTTTCTTATGATCCTACATGTAATTATTATGAGAGAGGAAAATATGGTTGTAGAAATTTTCATGTTATTAAATTACCTCTCGTTATGTTGAGATTGCTATTGTTTCTTTCCGCTTCCTTGCAAATGCTAGTTTTTGCTTGCCTTGATAATTTGTTTGCCTATAAGATGCCTATGCATAGGAAGTATGTTATACTTAGATGTGTTTGTCACATGTTTTATGATGCTCTCTTTCTGCTTCAATTCTTGTCTTTCATGTGAGCATCATTAAAATTATATATGCCTAGCTAGGGGCGTTAAACGATAGCGCTTGTTGGGACGCAACCCAATTTTATTTTTATTTCTTGCTTTTTGGTTATGTTTAGTAATAAATAAATCATCTAGCTTCTGTTAAGATGTGTTTTCATGTTTTAAATTAGTGTTTGTGCCAAGTAGAACCTTTGGGAAGACTTGGGTGAAGTCTTTATGATTTTGCTGTAAAAAACAGAAACTTTAGCGCTCACGAGATTAGCTGCCATTTTTTACTGGAGAGTGATTTTATGTTGATTCTTTTTGCATATGATTAATAGACAAATTCCTCACGTCCGCCAATTTATTTCAGAATTTTTGGAGTTACAGAAGTATACATTTGATCCAGATTACTACAGACTGTTCTGTTTTTGACAGATTCTGTTTTTCGTGTGTTGTTTGCTTATTTTGATGAATCTATGGCTAGTATCGGAGGGTATGAACCATAGAGAAGTTGGAATACAGTAGGTTTAACACTAATATAAATAAAGAATGAATTCATTACAGTACCTTATGGTGGTGATTTGTTTTCTTATACTAACGGAGCTCATGAGATTTTCTGTGAGTTTTGTGTTGTGAAGTTTTCAAGTTTTTGGTAAAGATTTGATGGATTATGGAATAAGGAGTGGAAATTCAAGGACAACCAAAAGCCTAAGCTTGGGGATGCCCTTAAGGCATCCCCTCTTTCGTCTTCGTCTATCGGTAACTTTACTTGAGGCAGCGTCTTGTATGATTTGAGTCTTTGCTTTCTAGTTTACCACAATCATCCTTGCTGTACACATCTTTTGGGAGAGACACACATGAATCGGAATTTATTAGAATGCTCTTTGTGCTTCACTTATATCTTTTGAGCTAGATAATTTTGCTCTAATGCTTCACTTATACCTTTTTAGAGCACGGTGGTGGTTTTACTTTATAGAAATTATTGATCTCTCATGATTCACTTATATTGTTTTGAGAGTCTTTTAGAACAGCATGGTAGTTTGCTTTGGCTATAAAATTAGTCCTAATATGATGAACATCCAAGATGGGTATAATAAAAACTATCATATAAAGTGCATTGAATACTATGAGAAGTTTGATACTTGATGATTGTTTTGAGATATGAAGATGGTGATATTAGAGTCATGCTAGTTGAGTAGTTGTGAATTTGAGAAATACTTGTTCTAAAGTTTGTGATTCCCGTAGCATGCACGTATGATGAACTGTTAAGTGATGAAGTCGGAGCATGATTTATCTATTGATTGTCTTCCTTATGAGTGGCGGTCGGGGACGAGCGATGGTCTTTTCCTACCAATATATCCCCCTAGGAGCAAGCGCGTAGTACTTTGTTTCGATAACTAATAGATTTTTGCAATAAGTATGTGAGTTCTTTATGACTAATGTTGAGTCCATGGATTATACGCACTCTCACCCTTTCACCATTGCTAGCCTCTCTAATACCGCGCACCTTTCACCGGTATCATACACCCACCATATACCTTCCTCAAAACAACCACCATACCTACCTATTATGGCATTTCCATAGCCATTCCGAGATATATTGCCATGCAACTTACCACCGTTCCGTTTATTATGACACGTTTCATCATTGTCATATTGCTTTGCACGATCATGTAGTTGACATCGTATTTGTGGCAAAGCCACCTTTATAATTCTTTCATACATGTCACTCTTGATTCATTGCATACCCCGGTACACCGCCGGAGGCATTCATATAGAGTCATATTTTGTTCCAAGTATTGAGTTGTAAGTAAATAAAAGTGTGATGATCATCATTATTAGAGCATTGTCCCAAGTGAGGAAAGGATGATGGAGACTATGATTCCCCCACAAGTCGGGATGAGACTCCGGATGAAAAGAAAAAAAAGGGGGCCATAAAAAAAGAGAAAAAGGCCCAAAAAATAAAAAATGAGAGAAAAAGAGAGAAGAGACAATGTTACTATCCTTTTGCCACACTTGTGCTTCAAAGTAGCACCATGATCTTCATAATGGAGAGTCTCCTATGTTGTCACTTTCATATACTAGTGGGAATTTTACATTATAGAACTTGGCTTGTATATTCCAATGATGGGCTTCCTCAAAATGCCCTAGGTCTTCGTGAGCAAGCAAGTTGGATGCACACCCACTTAGTTTCTTTTGTTGAGCTTTCATACACTTATAGCTCTAGTGCATCCGTTGCATGGCAATCCCTACTCACTCACATTGATATCTATTTATGGGCATCTCCATAGACCGTTGATACGCCTAATTGATGTGAGACTATCTTCTCCTTTTTGTCTTCTCCACAACCACCATTCTATTCCACATATAGTGCTATATCCATGGCTCACGCTCATGTATTGCATGAAGATTGAAAAAGTTTGAGAACATCAAAAGTATGAAACAATTGCTTGGCTTGTCATCGGGGTTGTGCATGATTAAATACTTTGTGTGATGAAGATAGAGCATAGCCAGACTATATGATTTTGTAGGGATAACTTTCTTTGGCCATGTTATTTTGAGAAGACATGATTGCTTTATTAGTATGCTTGAAGTATTATTATTTTCATGTCAATATTAAACTTTTGTCTTGAATCCTTCGGATCTGAACATTCATGCCACAATAAAGGAAATTACATTGAGAAATATGCTAGGTAGCATTCCACATCAAAAATTCTGTTTTTATCATTTACCTACTCGAGGACGAGCAGGAATTAAGCTTGGGGATGCTTGATACGTCTCCAACGTATCTATAATTTTTGATTGTTCCATGCTATTATATTATCTGTTTTGGATGTTTAATGGGCTTTACTAAGCACTTTTATATTATTTTTGGGACTAACCTATTAACCGAAGGCCCAGTGCAAATTGCTGTTTTTTTGCCTATTTCAGTGTTTCGCAGAAAAGGAATATCAAACGGAATCCAAACGGAATGAAACCTTCGGGAGAGTTATTTTTGGAACAAACGTGATCCAGGGGGCTTGGAGTGGACGTCAAGAAAGAAGCGAGCACGAGGCAGGGAGGCGCGCCTGCCCCCTGGGCACGCCCCCACCCTCGTGGGCCCCTCGTAGCTCCACCGACCTACTTCTTCCTCCTATATATATCCATATACCCCGAAAACATCCAGGAGCACCACGAAACCCTGTTTCCACCGCCGCAACCTTCTGTACCCGTGAGATCCCATCTTGGGGCCTTTTCCGGCGCTCCGCCGGAGGGGGAATCGATCACAGAGGGCTTCTACATCAACACCATAGCCTCTCCGATGATGTGTGAGTAGTTTACCACAGACCTTCGGGTCCATAGTTATTAGCTAGATGGCTTCTTCTCTCTCTTTGGATCTCAATACAAAGTTCTCCTCGATCTTATTGGAGATCTATTCGATGTAATTCTTTTTGCGGTGTGTTTATCGAGATCCGATGGATTGTGGGTTTATGATCAAGATTATCTATGAATAATATTTGAATCTCCTCTAAATTCTTTTATGTATGATTTGTTATCTTTGCAAATCTCTTCGAATTATCAGTTTAGTTTGGCCTACTAGATTGATCTTTCTTGCAATGGGAGAAGTGCTTAGCTTTGGGTTCAATCTTGCGGTGTCCTTTCCTAGTGACAGTAGGGGCAGCAAGGCACGCATTGTATTGTTGCCATCGAGGATAAAAACATGGGGTTTATATCATATTGCTTGAGTTTATCTCTCTACATCATGTCATCTTGCCTAATGTATTACTTTGTTCTTATGAAGTTAATACTCTAGATGCATGCTGGATAGCGGTCGATGTGTGGAGTAATAGTAGTAGATGCAGAATCGTTTCGGTCTACTTGTCACGGACGTGATTCCTATATGCATGATCATGCCTAGATATTCTCATAACTATGCACTTTTCTATCAATTGCTCAACAGTAATTTGTTCACCCGTCGTAATACTTATGCTATCTTGAGAGAAGCCACTAGTGAAACCTATGACCCCCGGGTCTATTTTCCATCATATAAGTTTTCAATCTATTTTTACTTTGAAATCTTTACTTTCAATCTATATAAGAAAAAAACCAAAAATATTTATCTTATTATCTCTATCAGATCTCACTTTTGCAAGTGGCCGTGAAGGGATTGACAACCCCTTTATCGCGTTGGTTGCAAGATTCTTATTTGTTTGTGTAGGTACGAGCGACTTGCGTGTAGTCTCCTACTGGATTGATACCGTGGTTCTCAAAAACTGAGGGAAATACTTACGCTACTTTGCTGCATCAATTAGGACGATGACTGTATCATTAATCCCTTCTGGCATTGACCCATTCTCAAAGAAACTGAGAACACCTCTGATCACATCCTCCTTGAGGACCTCCCAGTTCCTTTGATAGAAGCGAGCCGGGAAGCCATCGGGCCCAGGGGCTTTGAGTGGGCCGATCTGAAACAGAGCATCACTTATTTCCACTGCCGAGAAAGGTTTAGTGAGTGCCTCATTCATATTGTGTGTCACTTTTTGTCAAACAGCTCCAAAATCTCCAGTGGGTTTAATCTGTCCTCCTTTGCGTATAGATTTTTAAAGAAAGAATTTTTCATTTCCAAAATCCCTTTCTTATCCTCCACCCAGACCCCACTGGAATCTTTAAGTTTGGCGATATCGTTCTTTTTTCCCTCCAAGTAGCTTTCCTCTGAAACCATTCCGTGTTTCTATCCCCTTCTCTTAGGTACAGAACTCTTGATCTTTGTCTCCACATTATTTCTTCCCGTAATGGTAGTTCATCTAGTTCATTGGCCAGCTTGTTTACTTCTTTTTGCTGCGCTGGGTTGGGATGTAAACTCCATAACATACTTAACTTCTTCCTGATCTCCGCTGTTTGTTTAATAACGGAACCGAAGTCTCGCTTTGCCCAGTTTCTAAGTGTGTTTTGCATGTGCTGCAGCTTAACGCCGACCTCATGCATGTTTCCAGCCGCTCTTCCCTCCTTCCATGAGTTCTTGATAGTAGGCTGTAAAGATTCTACCCTCTCCCACATTTGCTCGTATCTGGAAGTTTTGGCTGTCCTCTCGCCTCTCGGCAGCCATACCTGTCTCTTCCCAAGCCGCAACAAGATAGGGAGATGGTCAGAACGTGACGAGCAAATATGTTCAACAGAAGCATTCCTATAGTGATCAGACCACTCCGGAGAAGCAACTGCTCTGTCAAGTCTCGCTCGTACGTTGTTGCTGCCCTCTTGCTTATTACTGTAAGTCCAGACATGACCTTTGAATCCCAAGTCAAACAAGTTACAATCAGCAAGGATAGTGCAAAAGTTTTCCATATGCCTCTCGGATCTTCTCAAAACCGAGATGTGTTCGGACTGCCACATTGTTTCATTGAAGTCACCCACCATTAGCCAAGGCACACTCGCGGCGTCTTTTATTCTGCGCAACAGAGACCACATGTGGTGGCGCTCATGAGCCTTAGGTTCACCATACACAAAGGTGCCCCGCCATTGGAGACCATCCGAAGACAAGCGAATCAACACATCGATATATCTCGCCCCCACGGCAATCTTCTTTATTTCCACACTCTCATCATAAAAGAGGGCAATGCCGGCACCTTTTCTGATATCGGGTTGCACGATACAGTTACGGAGGCTGAGCCTCCACTTGAGATTTTTGACATACTTATTATTTTGCCGAGTTTCAGAGAGGAAGACGAGCTTGGGCTTGTATGTGTGCACGAGACACACGAGTTCCTGAACTGTTCGAGGTTGCTCGAGGCCTCGACAGTTCCAGCTCAGGATCGTCATGGCTCCTGGTGGGCACCATCCTCGGCACCCACCAGTTTATCGGGAGCCCCTATGCCGGTTGCTTCCTGCTCTCCATCCTCTCCCACATCTTCCCTGCCCTCCATCTGAGTTGTGTTCTTGATCTTCTTCTGCTGATCATGCTCAACATATTCTTGCTTTTCTTCCACAGTTGTGGCTGCCTCTAGATCTCTCTCCCCTCTCTTTCCAAGGACTGTTACCACCTATACTGTTTTCTGCGCACTCCTCTTGCTACCATGACGTTTCTTTGCTCTGTGTATGGAGCCATCCTGGGGTGGTGCTGATTCAGCGACCCCATCAGACAGTCCTTCTGTCTCCTTTGTCGCCACAGCCATTGGTGGTGAAGAGGCGTCGGCTGCAGTTATGACGGTCTGATTTTTAGTCGTAGGGCCCAGGGAAAGAACCTGATGCCCCTCCTCCATAGTTACCTTCTGCTGCATTTCAGGCGTGGTAATGTGCACTGCTTTTGGGGTAGGATCAGGGTTCGTCACCGGGTCCATGACTACTGCCTTGATTGGGGCGTCAGCATCAGCCTGATGGACGCCATTCATCGGGATGGGGCCGAACCCTGGAGGGTAGTCCCGACCGGCAATCAGGTTCGCCATGCCACTCCCCCCAACCAAAGGGTTGGCGACTGCATGGGTGCCGCCATTGTTGGCGTTTGACCCCTCACCTTCAGTTTGGCCGGCTATGCCTCTTGATTTGCAGGTTCCAGGACCAAGTTTGATCGCGCTTACAGCAGCCATCGCAGCCTGCACAAGAGGATCAGCAAGCACCACCTCTGGGATGTCCCCATACTTGTCCGCAGCTAGCTTCGCTGGTGCAGTTCTTGAATGATCGATTTAAATCTCAAGTAACTGAGCTTTTAGATCTTTGTTCATCGTTGGATCCGAGGCATGATGCTTTCAACAAGTCAAAGATATGCACACTAGTAGAGAAATTCTATCCAACAGATTTTTCTAGTCAAGAAGATAGGTTGGAGTGCGAGCTACCACATTTTCAGTTTGAAACATTCAACCATCCAGAGATCAAGAACTGCAAACCACTTGTCGATCTGACAAAAGGAATAGTTAAGACTGGCAAGTCTTCTGACTATCCAATGGTTGAGAGGTTGTTATGATTGGTGATAACTCTCCCGGTGTCAATTGCAACAGCAGAGCGAGCCTTTTATGCAATGAAACTAGTCAAGACATGGCTTCAAAGTAAAATGGAAGATGATTTTCTTCGTCATTGCACGATAGTTTATATTGAGAAGGAACTAGCAGCAAAGTTTAGCTCTGAAGAAATAATTGATATCTTTGATACTGATGCTTGTAAAGCTGAATTTAAATTGATAGATACGTAATTTTTTTCCTACTACAGAACAACAAACATATATGTACTATCTAGATCTCCTAATATTTACTATGGTATCTTCTTATATATCCTATGATTTTTTTGCGGGAAATATAACCTATGATTTTGATGCTTTCGGTTCTTGCCCCCACTCCCCACATCTCGATTTTCTGGCTCCATCCTACGCCCTAGCGATCCGTTGGGCTGCTACGCGTCAGCCGGCGGATAAGTAGAAAGCATCTGCCGCCGGGCTGGCCGTTGGATTGATGCGCGGAGCTGTCTGATCTGCCCATCCATGTGCGTCACCTCTTTCGAAACAAGAGCGGTGTTGCGGAAACATTTCTAACATCCGCCGTGTTGTAAAAACCTTTGCAATAGAGGTGATGTTGCAGAATTTTTTGAAACAAAGATCATGTTATCTGCAGATTTTTTTGCAGCAGAGGTGATGTCGCATAATTTTTTGCAACAAAGATCATATTGCAGAAACATAGGTTGTGTTGCAGATATTTTTTTTTGCAACATAGGCTGTGTTGTGGATTTTTTTACAACATAGGTCGTGTTGCGGATTTTTTTTATGCAACATAGGTCGTGTCGCAGAATTTTTTTCTGTCTTTTTTTTGCAACAACGATAATGTTGTGGAAGAAGTTTTGCAACATAGGTAATGTTGCAAAAAATTTTGCAAATGAAAAAAGTGTGCAGAAACACCGTCGTCGTTGCCTGCGTCGAGCGCGCCGCTGCCAATCACAACAGAGCAGTAGCACCACTGCCCCTGCTGTTGTAGAAGCACGCCATTACTGGGGAGCGTACCAACGCGACGGGGCACCACCACCACCGCCCACCAACGTGGCGGGGCACCACCACCACCGCCCCACCACAGCATCCCTCCCTTTATTTCACCCCTGCAGGAATGGGGAAAAATCTATGGATCTAGCGGGGAAAGGATGCACACCTGCTGCTTGGGCAGCCGTCAGCTACCTCAGATCGCGTCGGTGTCGTCCAGCGCGGCTGGTCTGCCGCGGTCGACCACCCAGCCACCGCCTCCGTCCCAGCCGCACGGTGCTCTGCCTCTCCGCTGCTGGATCTAACCACCACAGAGCTTTGAAACACGCTCTCAGTTGCAGAAGGCGTTTCTGAAACAGCAGCTAAGCTGCAGACCCGTGCGTGTGGGTGCGGGTTGCTTTCGGCCATTGGATCAAAATACGATCCGACGGACACAGAGCCGGCGGGCGTGGGCGCGAGATCGGCCGGCAGAAAGTAAGTTTTTCCCTTTTTTATAACTTCAAGTATTTTAAAATGAGGGATACACTTTTTTTTTGATGAACCCTAAAAGTCTCATCCTGGGCCGGGCCGGTGCAAACGGAGACAGGAAATGAGAGATCCTGGTCCGCTTGAGAGAGTGTGCCTGGGCTTGGGCACGCTGTTGCTTCCGCTTGTCACCGCTTCCACGAATCTTTGCCACACACGCCCACTGTTCTGCGCCGTCGCGGGTCGGCCACCTCATCCACCCCTACCCGCCTCCGTCACACGGAATTCTCGCAACCAACCTCGCAGAGCCTCCTCTGTCCTCTCCCGGCGTCGCAGGCAGGGGCAACCTAGCATCCCACCATCGTACCTAGCTGCAGGCAGGGGCGCTGAAGTTGGGAGGCAACGACCTAGAAACAGGTAGCCCTCTTCCGTCTCCTTCTCTGGGGTTCTCGATTCCGAATAAGCGCATCAGACTGAGGTTTCAAACCGTCCCATATGTTTGTTTTCCCGGAAATTCTCGGGAATGCAAGTCGAGAAACGCATGCTTATTTGTCAAATTAAATACGTATCTGGGAAATAGTATTGGGGGCAGGAATTCCAGATATTAGGAGCTTATCTGTTGGGGTTCCCAATATTAATTTATTTAATGGGCTTGCCAGATCAAGAAATATAATTACAAGTAAGGGTTTGGCTATGCATAATGTAGAATGTAGCGGTCAGGTTTTCTTTGTACCAATTCCAAAAATTGGGTACCTAGTGTTCCGCCGCTAACATGGAAAATGATTGTTTGCTGTGATATGCATGAACAGGAATTTCAGTATGCAGCAAATGGCGCTATCTGCGTTCGTCACGACCCCCTCCTCATCCTATAGCAATAACTTACCGCGGTTGACTGCCTGCCGGTCTCAAAGATGGCACGCGAGACGCCTGCGCAGCCAAGTTCGAGCGCAGGCACAACAAGAGTTGCAGTATAAGAAGCTTGGAGATTCAGACCTTCTTATCAGCGAGATTACTCTTGGAACAGTATGTGCATAAGCTGCAGATCATGTTGCGTGTTGTTGCTACATTTCTTTTACAATCCGGGCTAATTCTTTGTTCCTTTAGATGACTTTTGGGGAGCAAAACACAGAGAAGGAAGCACATGATATGCTTTCTTATTCTTTTGATCAGGGCATCAATATCCTGGACACTGCGGAGATGGTCAGTGCAGAACTGTGTATTCTTTCCTTCCCTTTGTGAACTCTATTCCTTATCCTCTGAAGTTCAATTCTATTAGCCATCCATGAATGATAGATCTAGTTTTTAATTTTTTTACTCCTTTAGTACCCAGTTCCAACAAAGAAGGAAACTCAAGGGAGGACTGATCTATATATAGGCAGGTGGATGCAATCCAAGCCACGAGACAAGGTACTGTAAACAGGCCCAGTTGTTTATCACCTTACTCTAAACATGCCCGCTGCTTGGATCACCAGCAAATTCATGGACCTGAGACTCTACTCTGTTTAATTAACTTGTTTCTATGTGTACATGATTCTTTTTTGTGATCTGCATATATGTTACACTGGTTCCCCGCCCAAGTTGATGTCACTGTTTAGGATTATTTTTGACGAAAGAGCAGCATTGAGCTGTTTTCATTAATGATACGGCCCAACAGAATAAATATAAACGTGAAAGCCTGGGTCTAGAGATTATGATCATAATAATAAGAATAAAGATGTTGAACAACAGAATAAAATATGGCCCAGGCTTTAGTATCAACAGACCCAGATTTTCCATTTGTAATGACATGTTTGAATAGTGTCACTGAAAGTCTGAAACATATTTTTTTTAAACAGAGAAAGCCTGAAACATGACACTTGCACGTTTTGATTATGTGTATCTAGGTGATTCTAGCCACCAAAGTTTCTGGTTATTCAGAACGATCTACTTATCTTCGGGATAATGCAGAGGTGGTACGTGTCGATGCCGCCAATATCAAGGAAAGTGTTGAAAAGAGTCTTTCACGTTTATCTACAGACTACATTGATTTGCTTCAGATACACTGGTTAGTGTTTCATTTTGAAGATTATTCTTGCTTAGGGATATCCTGCACATTTTTTTGTCCAGCTTGAATGCATGCACAATCATTTTCAGAGGCAATATTCATTAGATTAACTTTCTCAGATGTTTATTTGTTCATGAAAATATTTTCCAACTTATTATCAACATTAGGGAGGAGGTTATTTTTTGTTGTATTGATATATTTTGTTTCTTTTACCTTGACGAGAAAATCAACCCTGCCTCCAAATGTTTCTTTTATGTCTTTAGGCCAGATAGGTATGTGCCAATATTCGGTGAATTCAGTTATAATTCAACCAAATGGAGGCCAAGTGTTCCATTTGAGGATCAATTGAAAGCTTTCCAGGAGCTAATTGATGAAGGAAAGGTATTATTTTTTAGGCATTTTTTTCGAGAAAACACAAAAGCCTTGCGTGATGCATATTTAGCTGATATTTTTACAGAAGAGGGAGAGTTGAAATTACAAACGCTCCCACCAATCCTCGGAAAGCAGAGTCTCCATAACCACCTAAAAATCTCATGAACTACTCACAAAATGCCACAGCTCCAAATCCTGCTACAAGACCTAGAGATTACTCATAAAATTCAGCTATGCCTCTTCCTCCCGCAAACGCCCAGAGTTTCAAATCCTGATGGTTGAGTGCGGTCAGAGCGCCAGAAGAAACCTGCAGGTGAATGTTGTTGAACACCCTTGCGTTTCGATGCTTCCCACAAACTCCAACAAGTAATTATGACCATGGAGTTGAAACCACGCCGTTTTCCCTTGGGAATCCTCTTGCGAGTGCTGCACTACCAATCCTCCAAGTTGTCAGTAGCAATCAGAACATGAACGCATTGCATGAGGATGTGATCTGTTGTGTCCTCCTCTTGGTCACAGGGATAGCAGGGTGAGGGATGATCTTGTAGGCCTCATCGTACCCTGTGATCAGTTGTCCAGATAAGGCACTGCAACGCCAGCCACATGAATATTTTGCAATTGAGCGGAGCGCAGCTTTTCCAGATGGCGCTGGCCAAAAACATGGCATGCAAACATACTGCTAAAGCTTGTTTGTAAGCTTTTGAGATTAATAGAAACAGGTTACCATTTGATTTCAACCACAAGAAACTCTTATTTGGCATTCAGTCTTCGAAACCGCTGCACGAAACTCATTATCCGGAATGGCGCTGCTAGTCTGAACTTATCTTGTTTGAGCTCCCCTTGTAAGCTGGTGTCCCCTGTGTGAACCTGATTGTAAGAATGCTGCCAATGGGAGTTGCAATGAAAGCCAGGCTTAATGCCTTGTTTCTAGAAGTAGCTTATGATCATGTTGTTACTGCATTTTAGAGGCACATTTGAGTAGTTCACTCACAGTGTATTCGAAGTGCATACAAGAACAATTGTTGAAATCACTTTTATTGTCTGTTCTAGGTACGTTATATCGGTGTTTCCAATGAAACCTCATACGGAGTGATGGAGTTTGTACAGGCTGCCAAACTTCAAGGACTTCCAAAGATTGTGAGCATCCAGAACAGTTATAGTCTAATTGTGAGATGCCGCTTTGAAGGTGAAACAGATGGCACCGATCTCTTCACTAGATTCATCAGAATTCTGTTTATCAGGCCCTTGGTTCTAAATAACTGAGATTTTTTACCTTCTCTTTTAGTCTGAAAATCAGTTGCCTGTTATGTCAAATAAATACAAACTGCTGATAAATATTTGCTGGCAACTAATTTCCTTCCTGCTTAGATATAACTGAAAAGAATGAAAAGGGTTCCATACAATCGTATTATGATTTTGTTAAATTGTGCATTTTGTATGTTCTTGAGGTGATGGTATCAGAGTGCCCGACTCTTGCGTGTGCAGCTTAGTGTGTATCTAATATGCTGGACCTAGCCCTCATGTTTGTTTTTTGGTCACAGTTGATCTTGTTGAGGTCTGCCACCCAAATAACTGCAATGTTGGGCTGCTTGCCTACTCCCCATTGGGGGGTGGCGTTCTCAGTGGAAAGTATCTTGATGCTAACTCTGCTGGTGCAAAGAGGAGCAGGCTGAATCTCTTCCCGGGATACATGGAGCGCTACAACGCGTCTTTGGCTAAAGTATGGTTAAACACTACAACTAACCATTCAGAACTAAAGTTTATTAGTCTCCCACTTTTCTGAGGGCGGCGGTGTTCATCCTCATTTACTTCCTATTGCCTTTATTTCAGGAAGCAACGGACGAGTATGTCAAGCTTGCCAAGAAGCATGGGCTAACACCTGTCCGGCTTGCCCTCGGCTTCGTGCGCGACCGCCCTTTCACAGCAAGCACCATCATCGGAGCAACCACCATGGATCAGTTAAAGGAGAACATCGATGCATTTACCAGCGCTCCGCGGCCTCTGCCACCGCAAGTCCTTGATGACATTGAGATTCTTTTCAAGAAATACAAAGATCCAGCAATCCTCTAGATGTTCATTCACCTTTTTGCTACAAAGGACATCAATCCTCAACACGTACAAAGACCTAGCAAGCGGACATGGATTGCGCAATTTTGTTCATGTTTATTACACATTGCTTTGTTTCTTTCAACTGATATTTCCCAAATGTGTATGTGTTTATTTTTTTGAAATGTATGTGTACAGATAGTATATCTCGGAGTAAAGAATGGTGCTACATATAATCAGCTATTTTTCTCTAACTTTTTTAAAACAGGAAAATTTACCTAGTTATCATACCATCGCCTATTTGTTCCCTATTTTTTTGTAAACAGGGAAATTTCTAAGAGTTATCAGTCCCGCATGTTTGGTTGCCATACACTTGTACACACTGCCATATATTCATGCCACAAATCTGGGTAATGCCATATATCTTTCCAGCGGCTAAATTGACCGTTACACTTGTGGTAAAAGCGGGCTAGCTACCAAACAAATCAGTGAAGCACGGAGGCAGATTGTGCCGGAGGGTACAAAGGCTGTGTGCTGAACAAGAGAAACACGTTGGCGACACTCAAGGCCATCACTACCAGCAGAAACACCATGAACGGTCTCGTTTCGTCGTCATCGTAGGCGTTATAGGCTATCCTCATCTGATTCACCATGTACAGCCACACAACGGCCAAGAACACCTGCAGAATTCAGTGAGTTACATGCACCGGGCAAATTCAGTTTCAGTTAGCACATCGACCGCATCACGACTTGCTACTATTTTTGGGGGGCTTCGTAGTTAGTTACCTGGAAAAAGCGCCGGCAGGACAGCCACTTCGTCGCTTCCACGCCCCCATCGTCCGCAGGCGACGCCGTGGCGTGTTCTTCGGGTACGCCCTTCTCAACGTCCAGCAGCGGTGCTTCCTCTGTCGCCTCGCAGCCGGACGCGTCGCACGGCGTCGACGAGATCCACTGTGCCATTGGGGGAAGAGAGACGGCGACGTGCGGGGCTTTACCCTAACTTTTTCTTTCCGCCCCACACAAGAGTTTACTCTGGATACCTAAATTGACCTCGCGTGCGAGTTAATATCGGAGACGTGGGCACCGTGTAAATAATCATTAGGGCTTTAAATACACACGCATAAGAGGCAGCTGGCAGGGGCAAACGAGCTCATTCCCTTCGCTTCCTGGGCCCAAAGCAGTGCTTTGTTTCCTGGCCAAATCAAGAGCGAGAGCCCTTCCACACGGGACTCCCGGATCACTATGGCCGACTTTCGTCTCTGTTCGAAAAGAAAGTCTCATCCCTAATAAATAAATGAAAGTAGATTTACAAGGAAAGTTAAGATGATCAAGTAAATCACGCAGAACATATACTCCCCCTCCCCCCACACCACACACACACCACACCCCACATATGCTGTATATAAGGGATAGAAACAGAAACCTTGGTTCGCCACAACCCCCCCCCCCCCCCCTATATGAACACTGTATAATGGCAAGTACTCATATAGACGTACATGCACTTATCTCTATGAACACTCGCCCGCACACCCTATTCCTACGAGCATGATGAATCGGCACAACATCTTAAGATTGATGAAGTTATCTGAAAATTCGCAAGGCGCACACCTGCTAAGCCTTGCTTCACCATTCATTCACATTGTGATCCGTGCAGTCGTTTGCACCCAAAAAT
The DNA here is from genome assembly GCF_018294505.1 of Triticum aestivum. NCBI lineage: Eukaryota > Viridiplantae > Streptophyta > Magnoliopsida > Poales > Poaceae > Triticum > Triticum aestivum. Next base: position 53,001,274 of record NC_057805.1, read on the forward strand.
GCCTAAAAATCACATGTAGCTGTGTATAGTGGCGCATTGACTGCTCGTTCTGGCAGCGGTAGCAGCCATTCGATGGTAGAGACCTCGATGTAGTTTTATTATGGTTGATGTTAGCACCGTGGATCTATCTAGGTGCTAAGATGAACTCGTTCCTCATGATGATATGAATCAGTACCGACCACAGAGTTCATACACGAATTTGGTTCGGGAGAAGGGCTAGCTCTCACGTAGAAGAGAAAGGGGAATTGGGTAGGTAGCCGTCTGTGCCTTGCCGCCGTGATCCTTTGGATACCTCTGGCATCATCGCGTTGTGCTTAAGTAGGGTGGCCCTCTGCCCTGACGGTGTTTGCCCACTCCGGATCCACGTAACGGGAGTTGGTGCGGGTGCCCGTCGTGGCCGCTTGCTCTCGCTGTCGTCTGGGCCCGCCTTGCTGTGGTCGCTGGATGATGGTCCCGCCATGTTAGGGGTGCTGACATCCCCCTCTTCTTGCGCCACGGCTTGCCCCCAAGCCGTTGCTGATGGAAATTGCGCTTGCAACGCTAACTTGTCTTCCCACAAATCCGACAGTGCCTGAGGATCAGACCATCTGACGAGCACTTGTTGAACAACTTGCACAGGAACAGTAGGGCTATCAGCAAGAACAGGGATGTTGGGAACGACATCCATACCTGGGACAAGTGCACGTCGTAGCTGAGATACATGGAATACCAGATGGATGATAACCCACAAGTATAGGGGATCAATTGTAACCTCTTTCGATAAATAAGAGTGTCGAACCCAACGAGGAGCTAAAGGTAAAATTAATATTCCCTTCAAGTTCTATCGACCACCGATACAACTCTATGCACACTTAACGTTCTCTTTACCTAGAATAAGAATAAAACTACTTTGTAGGTGTAAGGATAAGTTTGCAAGAATAAAGTTATAAGTACTTAGCGAGAATAAAACTACGAGTAATTTGCAAGATAATAAAAGTTAGTTGTTTAGTAGAAAGATTTTGTAACACAAAGAGAAAGATTGTCCATAGGCAATTAAATATAGCATGTGTGATAATTATTATATGCAATGAGGGAGAGGCATACACTAACACACTTTCCGTACTTGGATCATATGCACTTATGATTAAAACTGTAGCAAGCATCTACAACTACTAAAGATCATTAAGGTAAAACCCAACCATAGCATTAGGTAACAAGTTCTCTTTATTCCCATACGCAATAATCCCCTTACTTGGGTATAAGCTTTTATCACTCTCGCCACCCACTATAAGCAAATCATGAACGTATTGGAAAACCCTACAGCGGGAATCCCACACGCTTGCGCGACATGGAGGGCAACATAGGACATCACCAATTTAACATAAAACTCATATCAATCACACCATACCATAATTAACCCGTAGGACATAAATAATCTACTCAAACATCATAGGATGGAAACACATCATTGGATAATAATATGAAGCATGAAGCACCATGTTCAAGTAGAGAATTACAGTGGGAATAGAGAGGTTACACCACCGCATAGAGGGGTGATAACCCACAAGTCTAGGGGATGAATTGTAGCCTTTCTTGATAAGTAAGAGTGTCGAACCCAATGAGGAGCTAAAGGTAGAATTTATATTTCCTTCAAGTTCTATCGACCACCGATACAACTCTACGCGCACTTAACGTTCACTTTACCTAGAACAAGTATGAAACTACTTTGTAGGTGTGATAGGACAGGTTTGCAACAATAAAACTAGATGTACTTAGCGAGAATAAAACTACGAGTAAATTGCAAGATAATAAAGTTAGTTGTTTAGTAGAGAGCTTTTGGTCACAAGAAAATTATTTGTCCCTAGGCAATCGATAACTAGACCGATAATCATTATTGAAATTTAATATGAGGGAGAGGCATGAGCTAATATACTTTCTCTACTTGAATCATATGCCCTTATGATTGGAACTCTATCAAGCATCCGCAACTACCAAAGATCATTAAGGTAAAACCCAACCATAGCATTAAGTATTGATGACCCACAAGTATAGGGGATCTATTGTAGTCCTTTCGATAAGTAAGAGTGTCGAACCCAACGAGGAGCAGAAGGAAATGACAAGTGGTTTTCAGCAAGGTATTCTCTGCAAGCACTGAAATTATCGGTAACAAATAGCTTTATGATAAGGTAAATCGTAACGGGTGACAAGTAATAGAAGTAAACAAGGTGCAGCAAGGTGGCCCAATCCTTTTTGTAGCAAAGGACAAGCCTGGACAAACTGTAATATGAAGCAAAGTGCTCCCGAGGACACATGAGAATTATTGTCAAGTTAGTTTTCATCATGCTCATATGATTCGCGTTTGTTACTTTGATAATTTGATATGTGGGTGGACCGGTGCTTGGGTGCTGCCCTTCCTTGGACAAGCCTTCCACTTATGATTAATCCCTCTCACAAGCATCCGCAACTACGAAAGAAGTATTAAGGTAAACCTAACCATAGCATGAAATATATGGATCCAACTCAGCCCCTTACGAAGCAACGCATAAACTAGGGTTTAAGCTTATGTCACTCTAGCAACCCATCATCTACTTATTACTTCCCAATGCCTTTCCCTAGGCCCAAATAATGGTGAAGTGTCATGTAGTCGACGTTCACATACACCACTATAGGAAAGGCAACATACATCTCATCAAAATATCGAACGAATACCAAATTCACTTGATTGCTTATAACAAGACTTCTCCCATGTCCTCAGGAACAAACGTAACTAGTCACAAAGCATGCTCATAATCATAATCAGAGGAGTATTAATTATCATTAAGGATCTGAACATATGATCTTCCAACGAATAAACCAACTAGCATCAACTACACGGAGTAATCAACACTACTAGCAACCCACAGGTACCAGTCTGAGGTTTTGGGACCAAGGTCGAATACAAGAGATGAACTAGGGTTTGAGAGGAGATGGTGCTGGTGAATATGTTGATGGAGATTGACCCTCCCTCGATGAGAGGATCGATGGTGATGACGATGGCGATGATTTCCCCCTCTCGGAGGGATGTTTCCCCGGCAGAACAGCTCCACCGGAGCCCTAGATTGGTTCTGCCCAGGTTCCGCCTCGAGACGGCGGCGCTTCGTCCCGAAAGCTTCCTTATGATTTTTTTAGGGTAAAAGACACCATATAGCAGAAGATGGGCACCGGAGGCCTGCCAGGGGGCCCACAAGGTCAGGGGGCGTGCCCAGGGGGGTGGGGCGCCCCCTCCATCCTTGTGGCTGGCTGGTGGCCCCCTCTGTTTCTTTCTTCGCCCAAATTTTTTATATATTCCAAAAATAATCTCCGTGAAGTTTCAAGACTTTTGGAGTTGTGCAGAATAGGTCTCTAATATTTGCTCCTTTTCTAGTGCAGAATTCCAGCTGCCGGCATTCTCCCTCTTCGTGTAAACCTTGTAAAATAAGAGAGGATAGCCATAAGTATTGTGATATAATGTGTAATAACAGCCCATAATGCAATAAATATTGTCACAAAAGCATGATGCAAAATGGACGCATCAACTCCCCCAAGCTTAGACCTCGCTTGTCCTCAAGCGAAAGCCGATATCGATAAATATGTCCACATATTTAGAGATAGAGCTGTCGATAAAAATAAAATACGGACATGCGGGCATCATGATCATGTTTAGAACAGCAACATATAATGCCATATAATTTCTTATGATAAAGTAACAATTCTTTCACAAGGCAAAGTACGAATCAGAAACTTCATTGAGAACTAACAAACTATGATCTCAGTCACTGAAGCAATTGCAATTTATCATAACATCGGAAAGAGTCAATATAAGAGCTTTTCAGCAAGTCCACATACTCAACTATCATATAATCTTTCACAATTGCTAACACTCACGCGATACTTATGGGTACAAAGTTTCAATCGGACACAGAGAAAGATAGGGGCTTATAGTTTCGCCTCCCAACCTTTTACCTCAAGGGTAATGTCAACAATAGTACTTTATGAAAACCTACATCCAAGTGGATATATATATATATATCCAGATCTCTCCAACACATAGAGCTTGCCAAAGGAAAAAGTGTAAAAAGGAAAGGTGAAGATCATCATGACTCTTGCATAAGGGTAGGAGATAAAAATAAAAGATAGGCCCTTCGTAGAGGGAAGCAGAGGTTGTCATGCGCTTTTATGGTTGGATGCACAAAATCTTAATGCAAAAGAACGTCACTTTATATTGCCACTTGTGATAAAGACCTTTATTATGCAGTCTGTCGCTTTTATTTTTTCCATATCAGAAGCTCATATAAAGCTTATTTTCTTCACACTAATAAATCATGCATATTTAAAGAGCAATTTTTATTGCTTGCACCGATGACAACTTACTTGAAGGATCTTACTCAATCCATAGGTAGGTATGGTGGACTCTCATGGAAAAACTGGGTTTAGGGAAGTTTGGAAGCACAAGTAGTATCTCTACTTGTGCAAAGAATTTGGCTAGCAAGAGAGGGAAAGGCAACCTCAACATGTTGGATGATCCATGACAATATAAATTCTATTCGGATATAAGCAAACATAACCTATTATGTTGTCTTCCTTGTCCAACATCAACCTTTTAGCATGTCATATTTTAATGATTGCTCACAATTACAAAAGATGTCCAAGATAGTATATTTATATGTGAGGCCTCTCTTTCTTTATTACTTCCAATTAATTGCAGCAATGACCAAAACTATGTTTTTCAACTCTCAATAACTTTTATTCATCATACTCTTTATATGTGAAGTCATTACTTTCCATAAGATCAATATATGATCTTTTTATTTCTTTCTTTTATTTAATTCCCTCAAGATCATAGCAAGAAAGCAAAGCCCTTATCTCAAAACTACTCTCTATTATATTATCTCACGGACTCAATTACATAGAGGGATCATAAAGCAAAACTCAAAACTAGATCATACTAAAAACTTTATTCTACTAGATCAAGATATAACCCAAAGGATCGAACTAAGAATAGCGATAAAGATAAAGATGTGATGGTGATACGATACCAGGGCACTCCCCCAAGCTTGCAAGCTGCCAAGGGGAGTGCCCATACCCATGTATTTAGATCTCTTTCTTCGGAGGTGGTGATGATGGAGTTGTTGATGGAGCAGGCTTGTCGTCCAACATCGAACGTAGGAGGTGCTCCAACTTACGAATAATGCCCTTGAGTGCGATGATATGCTCTTGCAACAGGATATTTTCATGAGTTAGATACTTGTTCTGCACCCGAGCTATTTCAATCATCTTGAAAGCTTCAATTTCAATAGGGATAAGAAGATTGTAATGAGGTTGAAGGATGTCTTCTTCTCCTACTGCCGGAGCTTGATCCTCCGCGGCCTTCTTGATCCTATCACCCTTGTTGATCTCCCCAAGTTCTTCTCTCTTCATCTCTATCTTCATTAGCCAAGCATCGTCGCCTGCGTTGTTGGAGGAGGGAGATGACATGATGCCTGTCCTTGAAAACTCTGGCAGAAAACAGCTCGAAACAAGAACAAGAGATGTTTGCATGGTACGGTGGTCAAAACCTTCGGGAGATTATATAATGAATTTTTACCGACCATAAGAAGTATTCTGCAAGAAAACGGAGTCCGGAGGGCACACGAGGTGGCCACAAGGTCGGGGGCGCGCCCTCCACCCTTGTGGAGGCCTCGTGTCTCTTTCGGACTACTTTTAATTTTCCTATTTTTTAATATTCAAAAACGGAGAAAATTTATCATTGGAAACGTTTTGGAGTCGGTTTACTTACCGTACCACATACCTATTCCTTTCCGGAGTCTGAAAGTTCTGGAAAGTGTCCCTTATGTACTCCTCCGGTGTCACGGTATCAATTATATTGGTCTCAACATTTATGGGAGTACCTGAGATATAATGTTTAAGTCTTTGATCGTTTACCACCTTCGGATTTTTACCTGCGGCATTGTTAGTTTTTATGGCACCGGAATGATAAACCTCCTCGATAATGTAGGGGCCTTCCCATTTAGAGAGAAGTTTTCCTGCACAAAATCTTAAACAAGAGTTGTATAGAAAAACATAATCACCTACATTAAACTTACGCTTTTGTATCCTCTTGTCATGCCATCTTTTAACTTTTTCTTTAAACAACTTGGCATTCTCATATGCTTGGGTTCTCCATTCGTCAAGTGAGCTAATGTCAAATAACCTCTTCTCGCCGGCAAGTTTGAAATCATAGTTGAGCTCTTTAATAGCCCAATATGCCTTATGTTCTAGCTCAAGAGGTAAGTGACATGCTTTTCCAGAAACCATTTTATATGGAGACATACCCATAGGATTCTTATAAGCAGTTCTATAAGCCCACAAAGCATCATCAAGTTTCTTAGACCAATTCTTTCTAGATCTATTAACAGTCTTTTGCAAAATTAATTTAATCTCTCTATTGCTCAGTTCTACTTGACCACTAGACTGAGGATGATAAGGAGATGCAATTCTATGATTAACATCATATTTAGCAAGCATTTTATGGAAAGCACCATGAATCAAATGTGAACCACCATCAGTCATTAAATATCTAGGGACTCCAAACCTCGGAAAAATAACTTCTTTGAGCATCTTAATAGAAGTATTATGATCAACACTACCAGTTGGAATAGCTTCTACCCACTTAGTAACGTAATGAACAACAACTAGAATATGTGTATACCCATTAGAGGAAGGAAAAGGTCCCATATAATCAAAGCCCCAAACATCAAATGGTTCAATAACAAGTGAATAATTCATAGGCATTTCCTGACGTCTACTAATATTACCAATCCTCTGGCATTCATCACAAGACAAGACAAACTTACAATCATCTTTAAAGAGAGTGGGCCAATAGAACCCGGATTGCAATACCTTGTGTGAAGTTCTATCTCCAGCATGGTGTCCTCAGTAAGACTCGGAGTGGCACTTGTGTAGGATCTGTTCCTGTTCATGCTCAGGTACACAACATTTAATAACACCATCTACTCATTCTTTATAAAGGTGTGGGTCATCCCAGAAGTAATGTCTTAAATCATAGAAAAACTTTTTCTTTTCTGGTATGTGAAACTAGGTGGTATAAATTTAGCAACAATATAATTAGCATAATCAGCATACCATGGAGCATTACGAGAAGAATTTATGAAATTTAATTGCTCGTAAGGAAAGCTATCATCAATAGGTAGTGGGTCATCAAGAACATTTTCTAACCTAGACAAGTTGTCTGCAACGGGGTTCTCAACTCCCTTTCTATCGACAATATGCAAATCAAATTCTTGTAGCAAGAGAACCCATCTAATAAGTCTAGGTTTAGCATCTTTCTTTTCCAGAAGATATTTAATAGCAGCATGATCAGTGTGAATAGTTACTTTGGAATCAACAATATAAGGTTTGAACTTATCACAAGCAAAAACAACTGCTAAAAATTCTTTTTCAGTGGTAGCATAATTTCTCCGGGCACTGTCTAGAGTTTTACTAGCATATTGAATAACATTTAATTTCTTATCAACTCTTTGTCCTAAAGCAGCACCAACATCATAATCACTAGCATCACACATAATTTCAAACGGAAGGTTCCAATCAGGTGGCTGAACAATAGGAGCAGAAATCAAGGCTTTCTTAAGCATTTCAAATGCTTCTACACAATCATCATCAAAAACAAAAGGAATATCTTTTTGTAAGAGATTAGTGAGAGGCCTAGAAATTTTAGAGAAGTCTTTAATAAACCTCCTATAGAAACCAGCATGACCAAGGAAACTTCTTTATACCTTTGATATCTTTAGGACACGACATCTTTTCAATAGCATCCACTTTAGATTTATCAACTTCAATACCTCTTTCAGAAATTTTATGCCCCAAGACAATACCTTCATTAACCATAAAGTGGCACTTCTCCCAATTCAAGACAAGATTAGTTTCTTCACATCTCTACAAAACTCGATCAAGGTTGCTCAAGCAATCATTAAAAGAAGTTCCGTAAACGGAGAAATCATCCATGAAAACCTCAACAATCTTTTCACAAAAGTCAGAGAATATAGCAGTCATACATCTTTGAAAGGTAGCATGTGCATTACATAAACCAAAAGGCATACGTCTATAAGCAAAGGTACCGAAAGGACAAGTAAAAGTGGTTTTCTCTTGATCTTCTTTTGACACAGGAATTTGAGAGAAACCAGAATAACCATCTAGAAAGCAAAAATGAGTATGTTTGGATAATCTTTCTAGCATTTGATCAATAAAAGGTAGAGGGTAATGATCTTTTCTAGTAGCTTTATTCAGTTTGCGAAAATCAATTACCATTCTATAACCTGTAACAATTCTTTGAGGGATCAACTCATTCTTATCATTTGGAACAACAATTATACCTCCCTTTTTAGGGACACAATGAACAAGACTTACCCATTGACTATCAACAATAGGATAAATTATACCTGCCTCCAAAAGCTTTAGTATTTCATTTCTTACCACTTCTTTCATCTTAGGATTTAACCGGCATTGATGATCAACAACTTGTTTAGCGTCTTTCACCAATTTTATTTTGTGCTGACATAAAGTGGGACTAATGCCCTTAAGATCATCAGGAGTATATCCAATAGCGGCACGACGCTTCTTCGGAGTTTTCAATAATTTATTTTCTTCACGCTCTGAAAGGTTAGCACTAATAATAACATGAGATATCTTCTTTTCATCAATATAAGCATATTTCAGAGTATCAGGTAATTGTTTAAGCTCATACACGGGATCACCCTTAGGTGGAGGAGGATCCCCAAGGATTTCAACATGCAAATTGTGTTTCAAAATAGGTCCCTGATTAAAGAATACTTCATCTATTTCCCTTCTTTCATTCATAAACATATCATTTTCATGGTCTAGCAAATATTTTTCTAAAGGATCATTAGGAGGCACGACAATAGAAGCAAGACCAATAATTCATCTTTACTAGGCAATTCTTTGTCATCGGGTTGTCTACGAAATTTAGAGAAATTAAAATCATGAGACATATCCCCCAAACCAACAGTAACAATATCTTTCTCGCAGTCTATCTTAGCATTAACGGTATTCGAAGGGTCTACCAAATATAATGGGACAAAAATTATCTTGTGGGGAACCAAGAACAAGAAAATCAGTAGGATATTTTATCTTCCCGCACAGGACTTCGACATCTCTAACAATCCCAATCGGTGATATAGTATCTCTATTAGCAAGCTTAATAGTAACATCAATGTCCTGTATCTCAGCAGGTGCAATATCATTCATAATTTCTTTATATAAGTATAAGGAATTGCACTCACACTAGCACCCACATCACATAAGCCATGATAACAATGATGTCCTATTTTAACAGAAACAACAGGCATGCCAACAACAGGTCTATGTTTGTCTTTAGTATCGGGTTTAGCAATCCTAGCAGCTTCATCACAGAAATAAATAACATGCCCATCAATATTATCAACCAAGGGATCTTTAACCATAGCAATACTAGGTTCAAATTTAATTTGTTCAGAGGGTGTATGTGTTTTAGTATTACTCTTACGAACCACAGCTGGAGCTTTAGCATGATCCTTTATTCTAACAGGGAATGGTGGCTTCTCAATATAAGCAGTGGGAACAATAGGATCAACATTATAAATAATAGTTTCTTCTTCAACTTTAACAGGTTTATCTACTTTAACTTCAATGTGAGGATGATATTTAAACCACTTCTCCTTAGGGAGATCAACATGAGTAGGAAAAGATTCATAGAAAGAAGCTACTATCTCAGAGTCAAGTCCATATTTAGTGCTAAAATCACGAAAAGCATCGGTATCCATAAAAGGTTTAACACAATCAAACTTAAGATTTATACCTGACTCCTTACCTTCGTCGAGATCCCAACCTTCAGAATTGCATTGAATTCTTTCCAATAAATCCCATTTGAATTCAATATCCTTCTTCATATAGGAACCAATACAAGAAGTGTCGAGCATGGATCGATCATTATGAGAAAGCCGAGCATAAATTTTTTGAATAATAATTTCTCTTGAGAGCTCATGATTGGGACATGAATATAACATTGACTTAAGCCTCCCCCAAGCTTGAGTGATACTTTATCCTTCACGAGGCCAAAAATTATATATATAATTTCGATCACGATGAACTAGATGCATAGGATTAAACTTCTGATGAAATTCCAATTTCAATCGGTTGTAGTTCCATGATCCAGTATCATCCAATAGCCTATACCATGTCAATGCCTTGACCTTCAAAGATAAAGGGAAGACTTTATTCTTGACAACATCCCCGGGTATACCTGCAAGCTTAAATAATCCACAGACTTCATCCACATAGATTAGGTGCATATCAGGATGTAATGTTCCATCTCCTACATAAGGACTAGCTAGCAATTTCTCTATCATACCCGAAGGAATTTCATAATAAATATTTTAAGTAGGTGCATTAGGTTGAGGAGCAACTAATTTTGGTTCCGGTCGATGTGAAGATACCCCGAACAAACCCCTCAAAGGATTATTTTCCATAGTAACAAGTGACAGTAAATTTCAGCACACTATATAAATGTTTCATTACCAAATTCCACTTACCAAAGGCGCTTCACTCCCCGGCAACGGTGCCAGAAAAGAGTCTTGATGACCCACAAGTATAGGGGATCTATTGTAGTCCTTTATATAAGTAAGAGTGTTGAACCCAATGAGGAGCAGAAGGAAATGACAAGTGGTTTTCAGCAAGGTATTCTCTGCAAGCACTGAAATTATCGGTAATAGATAGTTTTATGATAAGGTAAATCATAACGGGTGACAAGTAATAGAAGTAAACAAGGTGCAGCAAGGTGGCCCAATCCTTTTTGTAGCAAAGGACAAGCCTGGACAAACTGTAATATGAAGCAAAGTGCTCCCGAGGACACATGAGAATTATTGTCAAGTTAGTTTTCATCATGCTCATATGATTCACGTTTGTTACTTTGATAATTTGATATGTGGGTGGACCGGTGCTTGGGTGCTGCCCTTCCTTGGACAAGCCTTCCACTTATGATTAATCCCTCTCACAAGCTGTTGAGGATATAGACCTTAGAGTCACCCGCCAGGAGGGGCCGGGTTACTCATATGGTCAATGCCTGAAGCCCGGTGTCAAGCTTGAAGACGGTGGGCCAAAGATGGGCTTAAGACCCGGATATGGCTTAAGGCCCGTAGTTGCAATCATTATCATGGTAGAACTTGTAGTGCAAGGCAAGGATAGCTGAGAGTCCGAGCCGGACACTCTTATGAGCCGGCCGGGACTCTGAGAGCTGCTGGGCGTCAGCCTCCCTATATAAAGGGACGACCCGGCAGCGGTTTAGGAACGAGAACAATCTCATCGGGAGCCGGGCATAGCAGTTTAGCTCCCTGGTGATCGTAACCCTAATCAATACCACCTCAAACTGGACGTAGGCTTTTACCTTCACCGTAAGGGGCCGAACCAGTATAACCCCTCGTGTTCCTTGTCCCACATTAACCCCTTCAAGCTTCCTAGCTGCGATGGCTCCACGACTAAGTCCTAGCTCGAGGACATCTGCCGTGACAATTCCACGACAGTTGGCGCCCACCGTGGGGCCAGCGCACGGTGGATTTGAGTTCTTGAAGGGCAGCTTCGAAGGGCTCAAGGGATACGCTGTGGGCCGGATGACCAAGAGTCGTCGCGGCAAGCTCTACATCGACGATGCAAACTGGGGCCCCGACGCCGGCTCAATTGAGTACGGGTACCGGGTCCCCTTCGGCGGAATTCATGTTTTCATTGGCAAGATTGGTGAGCCGGGCCCTGAGCCGGATCTCTGCGCCGATCTCATCGAGACGGCTCAGCGTGCACGACCCGCCCGGGCCCGGCCTGCCTTAAGGCATGCTTTTGTGGGGTGTATCCATGGAGGACTCTCTGATCGATCTGGATCTGGTGATGAGACGGCCGCCGGCTCTGACGGCGAGTCGGCCACCGATGAGTCAAACTCGTTGTATCAACTTCAAGATGGCAGGCTCATGGGTTGTTCCGATGGTGACAGTATTCCGGACCTATTTGAGCCGCCAAGCCGGGTTGGAATCTTTATGGCCGGTGCGCAGCCTGTTCAGAACCCCGCTGCTGGAGCGGGAAACCCGGTGCCTTCTCCGGCTCAGGTGCTGATGGATCTCACGGACAAGATGACGGCCCTGTTAACCGCCACGGTTGACCCGGCAGATCAAGCTCAGCACGATGCGGAGGTGGCACAGTTAAAATTGGATCTAGTGAAAGCTAAGGAGGATCTTGCAGCGGAAGGGATCAGGATGGCTGCGGAGAGGGCGGCTCTCGATGCCCAAACTCAGTTGATCCAGGCGCAGTCCTTCCAACTCACGATGGATCAGAACGCGTCCAATGAGGTCATGAGAAGGAGGCATCAAAAGACCCAATCTCGACTCCCTCCGGTTTACGATCCACGCAACCTCTTCAACACGCCAGGTGCAGGGTCTAGTAACCCGCCAGGGGTCATAGTGCCCGGGTCTGGAACCCCTATTCAGCCACGAGTGATGGGGCCTCCCCAGGTGCCCCCTGCCCCGCCTCAGTACGTGCCAATACCCCCGGGTCATTATAATAACCCGCTGGAGAACATGGTCGCTGCGGCAGCATGGCTGGCGGCTCTCCCAGTTGACGGCGACTCTCCGACGGCTATTGAAACCCGCCGGGTCAGGGAACTCCTTCAGACAGCACTGGCGCAGCAAGAGGCGTACTCCTACAGCCGGGACAGGATCCACTCGACCCCTCGTCCAGGCCGGAGCCCGAGTTATAGCAGGCACATGGTCTCAGCGACCGGCTCAAGTAACGTCCGACGCCATGACCCGCCCCCTGGCCATGGCCCGGCTTATAACGGAGCCTTTCACGCAGCAGACCAAGACAGAGCGCGGCAAGAGGCGGAGCAAGTGCCTCAATTGACGGCTTACCAGACCCCCCCGGCTTATCCGACGACTTCCGTCGACGTGGGTATCCCTACCAGGACGGGGGTGTCCCTGTTTAGTGCCAGCTATCCGCAATGAACGTTTACCCAAGGACTTCAAAGGCCCTAGGAAGGTGCCCAACTACACGGCTGACTTACAACCCGCAGCCTGGATCGAGAGTTATGAGATGGCCATGGAACTACTGGAGGTCAGTGAGGCGGCAATGGCCAAGTACTTCACCATGATGTTGGATGGGACTGCCCGCACTTGGTTGAAAGGGCTACCACCGAATTCCATCGGGTCTTGGGCTGAGCTGAAAGCCCGGTTCATCCAAAACTTCAAAGATACCTGTAGGCAGTCTATGTCAATTGTGGATTTGACTAACTGTAAGCAGCAGGAGGGTGAGTCTACGACACATTGGGTTCGCCGGGTTAAGGAGATCATACACTCGTCAGACAAGATGGATGCCGGCTCAGCAGTTTTAATGCTGGAGCAGAATTGTCGTTTTGTGCCCCTGAAGATGAAACTCGGGCGGCTTAAGCGCGACTGCAGTGATATGGGTACACTAATGGCGGCTCTTGTCAAGTACGCCGATTCTGATGGTACCAAGGATCCCCCTTCAGATGATGAAAGGACAGGGAAGGGAAAGAAGAATGGCAATGGCAAGGGTCCTCAGCATAACCCGGGGAACCAAGGAGGAGGCAAGCGCAAGGCAGATGGCAGCCTAGAGTTTGTAGCCAACGCCAGCGCACAAGGCAATAACCAGCGACGCAAGGGGAGGCCCCCTCCCCGAGGCGGCGGGTCAGGCCCGACGCTGGAGCAACTGTTGAACGAGCCTTGTCTAAGGCATGGCTCTAGAGAGAAGCCAACGAATCATCTATGGAAGGACTGTGCAATCATGAAGGCCTTTAAGAATTACAATGGCCCGGGCGGCGGCTCAGGCGCCGACGGTTTTCATGGCCCGGGCGGCGGCTCAAATTCTAATCCTCAGAACGGTCAAGGGGGCTTCAATCAACAGTCTGCCCAGGGTCATCAACAGCAGCAGGGGGTTATCAGACCAATCCAAAGCAGCTTAGCGGTGGACAGTACCATGTGTTTACCACCAGCCTGTGTAAGCGAGATCAGAAGCTTCATAAGAGGGCTGTGAATGCTGTTGAGCCGGCGGTTCCACGCTACTTGCGGTGGTCTGAGCAGCCTATAGTGTGGAGTAGGGAGGATCACCCTCCCCGGGTGGATAACCCGGGCCACTTGGCCTTAGTGGTGGCTCCTCAAGTGGGAGGATATAAGTTCACTAAGGTGCTCATGGATGGAGGCAGCAGCATCAACATCCTCTATTATGAGACGTTTCCGTCGTATGGGGTTGATTGATAAGAACCTCAGCCAGTCCAACACTATTTTCCACGGTGTGGTACCTGGTAAGTCGGCTTATCCAGTCGGCAAGATCGAGTTGGAAGTGGCCTTTGGAGATGAGAACAACTACAGGGTGGAGAAATTGACCTTTGAGGTGGTTAAGATAAGAAGTCCGTACCATGCTATATTTGGGCGGCCGGCTTACGCCAAGTTCATGGCTCGGCCGTGTTATGTGTACTTACAGCTCAAGATGCCGGGTCACAATGGGACCATTACGGTTCACGGCAGCCGGAAAGTGGCCCTGGAGTGTGAGGAAGGCGATGCAGCTTATGCAGAATCTGTTTGTGCAACAGAGGAGTTGAAGTTTTACAAGGACAATGTTGACCCAACTGATATGACCTCTCTGAAAAAGCCGACTACGGAGCATGAGCCGGCAATGAAATTTAAGTCGGCTGATGAGACTAAACTTGTTGATTTCGTTCCAGGAGACTCATCTCAGCAATTTAGCATCAGTGCCAATCTGGATCCAAAATAGGAAGGCGCGCTCATCGAGTTCATCCGTGAGAATAGGGACATCTTCGCATGGAAACCTTCTGACATGCCAGGTGTACCTAGAGAACTCGCTGAGCACACTCTCAATGTTGATCCGAAATTTAAGCCGGTCAGGCAGTTCCTTCGGCGGTTTAATGAAGAGAGGCGGAAAGCTATTGGCGAAGAGGTGGCCCGGCTTTTGGCGGCCGGGTTTATTGTTGAAGTCTTCCACCCAGAGTGGTTAGCTAACCCGGTGCTCGTACTCAAGAAGAACGGCACCTGGCGGATGTGTGTGGACTACACGGACTTAAACAAGGCGTGTCCGGCTGATCCTTTTGCCCTTCCCCGTATTGATCAAATTATTGATGCTACGGCAGGTTGTGCGCGCTTAAGTTTCCTGGATGCTTATTCCGGATATCATCAGATTAAAATGGCAGTTAAGGACCAGGAGAAGACGGCGTTCATCACTCCCTTTGGAGCCTTCTGCTATGTATCCATGCCCTTTGGACTCAAGTGTGCACAGGCGACTTATCAGCGTTGCGTGCAGAACTGTCTTCATAAACAGATTGGGCGCAATGTTCATGCTTATGTGGACGACATTGTGGTTAAATCCATAAAGGAGGAAACCCTGATAGATGATTTGAGAGAAACCTTTGATAATCTCCGGGTCTACAAGATGATGCTTAACCCGGCCAAGTGTGTCTTTGGTGTTCCTGCAGGCAAACTCTTGGGTTTTTTGGTTTCTGACAGAGGCATTGAAGCTAACCCGGAGAAGATCAAGGCCATCACCTCCCTGGCTAAGCCGGCGTGTATAAATGACGTTCAGCGCTTGGCGGGTCGCATCGCTGCTTTAAGCCGGTTTATAAGCCGTTTGGGTGAGAAGGCCATGCCATTATATCAGTTGATGAAGAAAACTGATAACTTTGTCTGGAATGATGCAGCTAATACTGCCTTTGAGGATTTGAAGAAGCAGCTGGCAGAGCCTCCAGTCCTTGCTGCTCCGGTTGATAAGGAGCCCTTATTATTATATGTGGCGGCGAACACACGAGCCGTCAGTGTGGCTATGGTGGTGGAGCGCAAGGAGGAGGGTAAGGAGCATCCGGTTCAGCGGCCGGTTTATTATGTCAGCGAAGTGCTCATTGAGTCCAAGCAGCGGTATCCGCATTGGCAGAAGCTTGTTTATGGTGTGTTCATGGCGAGCCGGAAACTTAAGCATTATTTTCAGGGTCATCCCATCACTGTGGTCAGTTCTGCCCCTCTTGGTGATATCATTCAAAACAGAGAGGCCACAGGGAGAGTAGCTAAGTGGGCTATAGAGCTTGGACCTCATGGTCTCAAGTACGTGCCACGCACTGCTGTTAAATCTCAGGCCTTGGTGGATTTCATCAATGATTGGACAGAGTCACAAGTGCCCGAGCAGAAGCCGGATAACACATATTGGACTATCCACTTTGATGGGTCCAGGCAGTTGGAGGGCTCGGGGGCTGGAGTCGTGTTGGCTTCCCCTAAAGGTGACAAGTTCCATTATGTGCTACAGTTGCTGTTTCCTTGCACTAACAATGCGGCTGAGTACGAGGCCTTGCTCCATGGTCTTCGGATGGCTAAAGAGATGAGCTTAAGCCGGGTAAGGTGCTTCGGCGACTCAGACTTGGTGGCTCAACAAGTATCAGGAAAGTGGGATTCCAAGGACCCTCTCATGGCGACTTATCGCCGCGAGGTTGATGCCATTGCTGGGCACTTTCAGGGTTACCAAGTGGAACACATCGATCGCAGGAAGAACGAGGCGGCGGATGCTTTAAGCCGGCTGGGCTCTCAGCGAAAACCGGTGCCGCCTAACACTTTCCTGGACGTCCTGTATAGCCCTTCTGTTAAGTTGCCTACAGAGGAAGACTTGGCTGTCCCTGACCCGGAGGCACGACTGGTGGCGGCTCTCCATATCATACCAGACTGGACAATGCCATATCTGGCTTACATGACCCGGGGCGAGTTGCCTGAGGATGAAACTTTGGCCAGGCAAATAGCCCGGCGGGCTAAGTCAATGATTGTTATCAATGGGGAGTTGCATCACCGCAGTGTTACGGGGGCGTTTCAGCGTTGTGTTTCCCCTGAGGAAGGTCAAGAGATCTTGCGTGAGATCCATGAAGGGGATTGTGGCCATCACGCCGGCTCAAAGTCTCTTGTGGCCAAGGCTTTTCGTCATGGTTTTTATTGGTTGACGGCTCATGCTGATGCAGAGGACTTGGTCAGTAAGTGTGATGGTTGCCAAAGGTTCTCGCGACGGGCTCATGTACCGGCTCAAGAGCTGAGGATGATCCCAATTACTTGGCCCTTTGCGGTCTGGGGGCTTGATATGGTTGGGCCTTTCAAAAGGTCCAAGGATAAGAAGACCCACCTTTTGGTGGCAGTTGACAAGTTTACCAAGTGGGTTGAAGCGGAGCCAGTTAGCAAGTGTGATGCAGCCACGGCGGTTCAATTTATGAAAAAGGTGATCTTTCGCTTTGGTTTTCCGCACAGCATTATCACTGACAATGGCACCAATCTCTCCAAAGGCGCCATGGAAGAGTTTTGTCAACGAGAGCATATCCGACTTGATGTTTCCTCAGTGGCTCATCCTCAATCCAATGGTCAAGCTGAGAGAGCTAATCAGGAGATTCTGAAGGGCATCAAGCCCCGGCTTTTGGTCCCTTTGCAACGGACGCCGGGTTGTTGGGTGGAGGAGTTGCCCTCCGTGTTATGGAGCATCAACACTACTCCTAACAGGTCTACAGGTTTTACGCCTTTCTTCATGGTTTATGGGGCAGAAGCAGTCCTCCCCAGTGACATCCGTCATGACTCACCTCGAGTGGCGGCTTACGTTGAGGCGGATAATGAACAGGCGCGCCAAGATGCTCTTGACTTGTTGGACGAACAGCGTGATGTGGCAGCAGCCCGTTCAGCGATTTACCAACAAGACCTGCGCCGTTATCATAGCCGCCGGGTTAAATCCCGGGTCTTCCAGGAAGGTGATCTCGTGCTCCGGCTCATCCAGGATCAAACAGATGCACACAAGCTATCCCCGCCTTGGGAAGGGCCCTTTGTGGTCAGCAAGAATTTGCACAACGGGTCATATTACCTCATTGACATTCGGGAGCACAAAGATTCACGTAAGTCGGAGGAAGAGACCCGTCGGCCGTGGAACATAGCTCAGCTTCGGCCTTACTACACTTGAGCCACCGGCTCTCATGATGTACATATTCTCTAAGCCATGTATATATTATGATAAGCAATAAAGCAGGACCTCTGTCCTTTTTCTCCTCCAAATGTGCACGTGTTGTTTTCATTGCCAGATTACATGATAACTTGAAGGAGGATCCGGCTTATGATTGTACTCGAATCTAGCCGTAGGCGATAAGGTCACTTGGGGGCTTCCTGTTCAAACATGGGTCGTATTCGAACCAAAGAGAACATAGCTGTCGATACCCATTTGATTGGCAAAGTGCCGAGCTCTTTGGGGAGTTTTCTTTGATCATATTTGAATCTTAGTTTAACCCCTTTGAGAACCGACGTGGATCGTATTCGAATCAGCGTCGTTAAACAATTCTTAAAGTCATTTGGGGGCTTCCTGTTCAAACATGGGTCGTATTCGAACCAAAGAGAACATAGCTGTCGATACCCTCTTGATTGGCATCGCCACACCCACTGGGGGCTATATGATCGAATTCGAATCCTAGCATAACCCCTTTGGGCCGGGTCTCTGGTCGTATTCGAACCGGAAGCCCCTAAGTTCCTCTGCTTTATCACAAGTTTTCTCTGATTATTTCCAAGTGTGTACGACCGGGTCTCACTTTGCCGGCTTAACTTTGAGTTACAGTGATAGTTGAATACAATGGGTGTCATTAAGATAAGCAAATCGGAATTAAGGTATCAACCTTATTATCCGGGTTATCTAAACCGGAAGTATGCTTGCAGACCGCTAATTGTGTTATTACGGCTGTATTCAGGACATACCTGAGAACCAGTCTTTTTTGATTCATATTCCGGGTTATATATCTGAAACATATGATTCTCAGGGTGGTAAGCCGCCTGGAGACTTGCGATTTGTCTTTTTATGCAGGATAGTTAAAAGCAATTATTTGAGACTAAGGGGAAAGAATGACCCGGAGAAATATAGAGGAGATAACTTCGATAAAACTTCAAACATTCAAGACGTGCATGATGGCACGGCAAAGAGAACGTGTTGCACCTATTCTATTACAAGACTCATCAAGTCCAAAAGGGTGGAGCATTGTTTGGTAAGCCGGCTGCAGAAGTTAAGACGCTTGCTGGGTGGAAGTCTCCGGTTCATCTCTTTCTTCTCCTCCGGCTGTTCCCAAGGTCTGGAAAGTCGACGACTTCCAGTCGATGCCGCTCAGCGCTTCGAATTGGGCTTCCTCGTCAATTAACCCAGCCGGTTCAATCTCCGGGGCGAAGGTGTGCTGACGAGCCGGCGGAATTAAACTCAGAGCTTCATAGCGAGGGGTTGGAATCCTCTGATTTTCCGCGTTGTAACCCGGCTGATACTTGGTTAGATCTGTGTCGTCACCAATAAGGGTGGCTACCGGGCGTACGGCCTTCACGCACGCCGCGAAGTCCTTCTGGTCAAAAGCGGTGCCATCTTCCTTCAGACTGGGATAGCCCAGAGCTATGTCCGCCGGGTCTAGCTCTGGAAGGAACGCCTTAGCCCGGCTTAACGCTGATATGGCTCCGGATCTCGCAGAGGCCCGTCGCAACTCTTGGATACGTTGAGGCAGAACGGCGAGCTGGCGAAGGACTTCCGCCAGGTGAGTCGGCACCTCATTGGATAGGGCTACCACAGCCAAGGCGCGCTGTGACCCGGTGTAGAGTTGCTCCACCAGGGTGTACACGGCCTTCAGTTTGGTTACCACGCTTTGATTGAGGTTGGCGCTTCTGGGACCTGCATAACAGATTAAGCCGAGCCGCCGGCAATGATGGATTATGAGACAGTAAAATTTTAAGCTGGATGAAAGCTGGTGGATGATTTACCGAAGATCGCAGCAACCATCTAGGACACTTGGCGCTTTAAGCCGGCAAGCTCGGCTGTCTTCTCTGACAAGGCCTTCTCCGCCTGCTCGGCCCGGTTCACTAGAGTAGCCTTCTCTTCGGCCCAGGCTTTCCGCTCAGCATCAAATCCCGTCTTCAGCTTTTCTTGAGTGGCAATGCTGGACACGAATTTGGCATTGGTCTTCCGGGTCTCCACCTCTTGTGTCTTCAGCCGGGTCTTCAGATCGGAGATGTCAGCTTCAAATTTCTTGCAAGCAGCCTGCACAATTTCCGGGTTAGAGGATGAATAGTTATCATATAATTTTTAAAGTCCCAAGCATTTTCCAAGCAAAGACAGTTGGCACTTGGGGGCTAATGCATATTGAACGTTTCTATCTACAAATTGCCGGTTCAACTGAGTAAGCCGGAACCTAAGTCTACAACATACTTAATCATAAGTCGTCGACTTGGGGGCTAGCATGGTAAAAGTACCTATGCGGTAAGTAAAGAGGACAGAAGAATAATACCTCAGATTTCTGCTGGATCTGGTTCACCACGGCAATTTCTGCGTCCCGGCTCTTGTGCACTTGGCTGACGTAGCCAGAGACGAGATCTCCGATGCTCAGGTTGGCATAGTTGGTGAGCTCCCGATCAACCCGTCGGGGCTGTAGCAACTCCCCCTTGGCAGAACACTTGGCCAGCGGAGTAGGTCTCCCCGGCTCAACGAATTCCGTCCGGGTGATTACCACCTCCGGGTCATCTACTAGCTCAGCCGAGCCGGAGGCCTCCGGGTTAGCAGAAGTTTCTACAGGTGCCTTGTCGGTTGGAATGGTGGCTTCAGGGGCGGAGGCAGCTGGCGGTTCTTGAGCCGTCACCTCCGGTTCAGGCAAATCCGGCTCTCCGGCTGACTTGGTCTTCTTCGCTCTCTTGGTGAGCTTTGCCTGGGCACTAAAAGGACATAAACGTTAAGCACAAAAAGGGTAAGTAAAGACAAGTATAATATGAGATGGTTGTCATTACCCGGGCGCGGTCTTGAAAGCCGGAAGACTCGACTGCATAGAGTCGCCCGAAGAGGGGGAGGTCTCCTGATAATTTGAGTCAGAAGAATTGAGTGGCTGACGGATAACACCCGCCAACGGATGAAAAGGGTACAAGTGGGAAATAACCTCAGTTCGACGCTTCCTCGATGTGTCAGGTAGCCCGGAGGAGAGGTCGGTATCCTTGTTGGCCCGGGTGTGACGCCGGCTCTCATGAACTTGTCGCTTCAAAATAAATTGAGGATCTTGATAAGCTAAAGGATGTGAAAAGCTTACTTTCCGGGTTACCCTTCGGACTTTCAGCCTTGGCAAGGGCTCCGAGTCGGAGGAAAGTGACATTACCTCTTCAACCATCGGGTTACTGGCTCCGGTGTCATCCTGTTGACGAACAAGTGTTGGTAAGGTGGACAAGAAATAAACAATAAACACAAACAAAGAGCTTACAGTTTCAGGGGTTACCTCTAACTCGGAGCTGTCGCTTAATTGCATCAGCTCCGAAGCAGTTGGCCTACTCCCCTTCTTGCGGTGAGCGGCTTTCTTGGCGGCTTTCTGGCCTTCTTGGCCGCTTCGTGGTCGTATTTGACCCGCCAGAACTTGTCATCAGCCTGAAAGAATACAATGAGGTTTTGTTAAAAATGATTCAGATGAAATTTATGTACAGATAAGATGCTCAGATCAGCGGCTTACCGCTGGGGCTGGGTTGGTTTTTGCAGAAGGGGGCTAACCCGGTCCTTCCGCAGTCTGCCAGGCTCTCGTTCAAGAGAGCCTTGGTCATCTCCTCTGCAACGTCTTCAGGAAGATCATTGCGGCTGTGTCTCTGAGGGTCGTCCTTTCGGCCCGTGTACTCGCACATTAAGCCGGGGCGGCGGCTCAATGGGATCACCCGCCAGGAGATCCAGACCCGGACCAAGTCGATTCCATTCAGACCATTGCCCAGGAGAGCCCTGATCTTGTTGATAGTGGGGAGTAGAGGTTGGCGCTCCGCTTGAGTTAGTTTGTCTGACAGTGGGTGAGTCGGCTCCAGGCGTGAGGGGCGAAAGCCGGGCAATGGACTTTCATCAGCCGACGACGTGTCTTGGCAGTAAAACCACGTCAGATTCCAGTCCTTGGGGTGGCTGGGCGGCTCTGCGTAAGGGAAAAGGCAGTCCCTTCGCCGCTGAATGGAGATGCCACCTAGCTCTAGACTTGGCCCATTGGCGCACTCATTCTGACGGTTCAAGTAAAAAAGCTCTCTGAAGAGCAGCAGACTAGGTTCTTCTCCAAGGTAAACCTCGCAGAACACTTGGAAGTTGCAGATATTGGACACTGAGTTGGGTCCTATGTCTTGCGGCCGTAGATCGAAGAAATTCAGAACGTCTCTGAAAAACTTTGAACCGGGCGGTGCGAAGCCCCGGCTCATATGATCCGCAAAAATCACTACCTCCCCGTCCTTTGGCTGTGGTCTCTCTTCTGATGGGTCAGGGGCACGGTAGGACATGATGTCCTTCTGGGGCAGATATCCAGACTTAACAAAATCCGCTAGGGTCTCATTGGTGACATTGGACCTCATCCAGTTGCAAGTAATGGAGGCTTTGGGAGCTTTGGGAGGCATGGTGAAAGTCGGCAGTCTATGATAAAAGGAAAAACGTCCGGGTTAATTATGAGCCGGAAGAAATCTACGGTTCAATGTCAAGGTGGCGGCTTATGAAGGGGACTAATGGTATACATTTAAGTGCATCGGGCTATTTAAGCCGCCGGGGGATTGAGAGTAATTTGATTGTCTACAGGCTTTATCACAGCTAAGCTAGAAATTTTATGGCGCAGGGTTTTCTTTGAGCCGGAGGGTTACGGCGCGTGGTTTCTTTAAACCGGAACTGTAAACCGCCGAGATTCAATGATTGCAATTTTACTAAGTGTGGTAAAACAGGTTTCACACATCGCAGTGAAAATTTTGGATCAAAATAGTCGGGCAAAAGAAAAGTTTCTAGACCTAGAAACAGATGCTGGAGAAGTTCTTGGGCTCGAACAAGGTTCTTATGCAGTAAAAAGAGAGCTGCTTGCATGTAAAATGGGTGCTAAACAGTCACCGCAATGGTTCTATGCAAGTCTAAGATCAAAAGGAGGCAGTAAAAATCAAATCTACTGAGGCCCGTGATGAACTACGAAGAACACAGACGAACTACTCGAGCCCTAATGCGGATCTGCCCTATGGAGTAGCGAGGACTCACCGGAGCTGAAGAGGAGCGGAGGTTGCCGCCGTTTGTTTGGACCGAGTCAGGGTGATGCAGCGGCCAAGGTTGACGAAGTCCGGGGGCGCGACGGCGGTGGCAGTGGCAGAGCTCGGGCAGGGAAGCAGTAGCGCGAGGAAGGAGATGAAGGAGAGAGAAGTGGCTGAAAGCCCGTCGGGCTGGCCTATTTATAAGGCGAGTTCATAAGTGGGCGCGAGAATCAAGGAGACCACGGCGTGGTTATCTCCCCACGAAACGCCTCGATTTTCGGGATGACAGTAAAGAAAAAGATCCGTTGCGGATCTGGCGGAGTAAAAAAACGGGCTTAATGGAAGATGATGTCACGGCGGATTATCCGGAGTCCAGAGGATGACGTCACGCCGGGTTATGGCCTTCACACAATTGTAAGCCGGAGGTTTTCTGTCGAAGGAATGGAAGATTGACATGAGTCGGCTCAAATCAATCTGGGGCCTAATGTTGAGGATATAGACCTTAGAGTCACCCGCCAGGAGGGGCCGGGTTACTCATATGGTCAATGCCTGAAGCCCGGTGTCAAGCTTGAAGACGGTGGGCCAAAGATGGGCTTAAGACCCGGATATGGCTTAAGGCCCGTAGTTGCAATCATTATCATGGTAGAACTTGTAGTGCAAGGCAAGGATAGCTGAGAGTCCGAGCCGGACACTCTTATGAGCCGGCCGGGACTCTGAGAGCTGCTGGGCGTCAGCCTCCCTATATAAAGGGACGACCAGGCAGCGGTTTAGGAACGAGAACAATCTCATCGGGAGCCGGGCATAGCAGTTTAGCTCCCTGGTGATCGTAACCCTAATCAATACCACCTCAAACTGGACGTAGGCTTTTACCTTCACCGTAAGGGGCCGAACTAGTATAACCCCTCGTGTTCCTTGTCCCACATTAACCCCTTCAAGCTTCCTAGCTGCGATGGCTCCATGACTAAGTCCTAGCTCGAGGACATCTGCCGTGACAATTCCACGACACAAGCATCCGCAACTACGAAAGAAGTATTAAGGTAAACCTAACCATAACATGAAATATATGGATCCAAATCAGCCCCTTACGAAGCAACGCATAAACTAGGGTTTAAGCTTATGTCACTCTAGCAACCCATCATCTACTTATTACTTTCCAATGCCTTCCCCTAGGCCCAAATAATGGTGAAGTGTCATTTAGTCGACGTTCACATAACACCACTATAGGAAAGGCAACATACATCTCATCAAAATATCGAACGAATACCAAAATCACTTGATTGCTTATAACAAGACTTCTCCCATGTCCTCAGGAACAAACATAACTACTCACAAAGCATGCTCATAATCATAATCAGAGGAGTATTAATTATCATTAAGGATCTGAACATATGATCTTCCAACGAATAAACCAACTAGTATCAACTGCAAGGAGTAATCAACACTACTAGCAACCCACAGGTATCAATCTGAGCTTTTGGGACCAAGATCGAATACAAGAGATGAACTAGGGTTTGAGAGGAAATGGTGCTGGTGAAGATGTTGATGGCGATTGACCCTCCCTCGATGAGAGGATCGATGGTGATGACGATGGCGATGATTTCCCCCTCCCGGAGGGATGTTTCCCCGGCAGAACTGCTCCGTCGGAGCCCTAGATTGGTTCTGCCCAGGTTCAGCCTTGAGACGGCGGTGCTTCGTCCCGAAAGCTTCCTTATGATTTTTTCAGGGTAAAAGACACCATATAGCAGAAGATGGGCACCGGAGGCCTACCAGGGGGCCCACAAGGTCAGGGGCGTGCCCAGGGGGTGGGGTGCGCCCTCCACCCTTGTGGCTGGCTGGTGGCCCTCCTCTGGTTCTTTCTTCGCCCAATATTTTTTATAAATTCCAAAAATAATCTCTGTGAAGTTTCAGGACTTTTGGAGTTGTGCATAATAGGTCTCTAATATTTGCTCCTTTTCTAGTGCAGAATTCCAGCTATCGGCATTCTCCCTCTTCATGTAAACATTGTAAAATAAGAGAGGATAGCCATAAGTATTGTGATATAATGTGTAATAACAGCCCATAATGCAATAAATATTGTCACAAAAGCTTGATGCAAAATGGACGTATCAAGTATCAAGTCCTCTTTACTCCCATACGCAACAACCCCCTTACTCGGGTATAAGCTTTTGTCACTCTCGCCACCCACTATAAGAGAATAACGAATGCATTGCAACACCCTAAAGCGGGAATCCCCCACGCTTGCGCGACACAGAGGGCATCATAGAACAACACCAATAATAAAACATACAACTCAACCAAATCACGATCATCACTCAACCCATAGGATAAAACGGATCTACTCAAACATCATAGGACAGCCACATATCATTGGATAATAATATATAGAGTTGAGCACCATGTTTAAGTAGAGAGTACATCAGGGAGAAGAGGTGTTACACTGCTGCATAGAGGGGGAGAGAGTTGGTGTTGACTGTAGCGAGGTTGTTGGTGTAGATCGCCGTCATGATCCTTGCCCCGGCGGCACTCCAGTGCCACCGGGGGAAAGGGGGAGAGAGACCCCCTCCTTCTCCTTCTTCCTTGACCCCCCCTAGATGGGGGGAGGGTTTCCCCTCTGGTCCATGCTGGCCTCCATAGCGACGGAGATTGGATCTATCTCTCTGTTTCTCTTCTGCTTCGCACTCCCATTTTCTGGCCTTTCATCGTTTCTTAAATTCCCGGAGATCCGTAACTCCGATTGGGCTGAAATTTTGAGGGAATATTCTTCAAGGTATTATCTTTCTTGCAGCAAAAGAAGTGAAAAAACCGCCTTATAGGGGCCCCACAAGCCTACTGGCCGCACCCAGGGTAGGGGTCGTGCCCCTTGAGCTTGTGAGCCCCTCGGGCATCGTTTTGCATTGATTCCGCTTCCCAAAACACATATATTCCAAAATAATCCTTCGTAAAAATTTATCACCTTTGGACTTTGTTTGATATGGATATTTGTCGAAACAAAAAACATGCAAAAAGCAGGAACTAGCACTGGGCACTGGATCAATATGTTAGTCCAATAAATAATATAAATTGTTTCCAAAAGTAAGCTGTATAATATTGGCATTGAACAATAAAAAATTATAGATACTACGGAGACGCATCAGCATCCCCAACCTTAATTCATGCTCGTCCTCGAGTAGGTAAATGATAAAAAGATAATTTTTGATGTGGAGTGCTACCTAACATAATCTTGATTATGTAATCCAATCATGGCATGAATAAGACACGAGTGATTCAAAGCAATAGTCTCTAATTTGATATAAAGACATCAATACTCAGGCATCCCAATAAAAAATCATGTCTTTCAAAATATCAATGCTAAAGAACGTTTCCCTACAAAATCATATAGCCTTGTCATGCTCCATCTTCTTAACACAAAGTATTTATCATGCACAACCCCGATGACAAGCCGAGCAATTGGTTCATACTTTTTAATGCACTTCAACTTTTTCAACCCCCACGCAATACATGAGCGCAAGCCATGGATATAGCACTATGGGTGGAATAGAATATGGTGGTAGAGATTAATATGGAGAAGACAAAAAAGAGAAAGTCTCACATCAACAAGCCTAATCTATGGGCTATGGAGATGCCCATCAATTTATGTCAATGCGAGGAGTAGGGATTGCCATGCAACGGATGCACTAAGAGCTATAAGTGTTTGAAAGCTCAAACTGAAAACTAAGTGGGTGTGCATTCAACTTGCTTGCTCATGAAGACCTCGGACATTTGAGGAAGCCCGTCATCAGAATATACAAGCCAAGTTCTATAATAAAAAATTCCACTAGTATATGAAAGTGTAACACCCCGCATGTAACTTGCCATATTTGTAACTCCGACTCTTGCCATTTCCGGCTATGTGTTATGATGTTCCCTCCGTGGTCGGGTTTTGTCTTTCGTTTTGCATTTTGTTCATGTCATGCATTTCATATCATGTCATCACGTGCATTGCATTTGCATACGTGTTCGTCTCATGCATCCGAGCATTTTCCCCGTTGTCCGTTTTGCAATCCGGCGCTCCTATCTCCTCCGGCGCATCCCTCTTGTTTTCTTTCATGTGCGGGTGTCAAACTTTCTCGAAATGGACCGAGGCTTGTCGAATGGCCCTAGTACACCACCCGGAGACCACCGGTCAAGTTCCGTTCCATTTGAAGGTCGTTTGGTACTCCAACGGTTAACCGGGCATCCGCAAAGTCCATTTGTGTGTGAAGCAAAACCCCCTCAAAAACCAGCCCAAAACCCACCAAACTCTCTTTCATGCTCTAGGTCGTTCGATCACGATCGTGTGGGCGAAAACCGCACCTCATTTGGAGCCTCCTAGCTCCCTCTACCTATAAAGAGGTGAGCACCCCGAAATTACAATCTCAGTCCGAACCCTAACCCTCATCCCCGTGCAACGCCGGACACGTCCGCCCCAGCCGGACGCGTCCATCTCCTCCGCCGCCGCCACATGGCACGCCTCCGGCCTCCCACCGCCGCGGCCCGCAGGCCCGCCGCGGGCCCGCCGAGCCCAGCCACCGCCGCCCTCGCGCCCGACGCCTCCTCCGCGCCCGCGCCTGCCTCGCCGAGCTCCGGCCGCGCTCGCCGCCGCCGGCCGCCGCCACCGCCATCGCCGGCCCCGGCGTCCGCGCTATCTCCTCCGGCCGCCGCGCCGTCCACCGGGCGCCCGAGCCTCGCCGGCGCCACCCGCCGCCGCGGCAGCGCCGCCTCCCTCCGGCGCCGCGTCCTCCCCTCGCCGTCCTCGCCTCCGCTCCGGTCGCCAGCTCCGGCCACGGCGAGCTCGAGGTTCGGCCCCTATTGGATCTGGACAGAGGGTAGTTGACTTTTTCCCGAAACCCCCCCAAATATTTTTGAAGTCTTGGGATTTGTACAACATATGCCTCTGATCATCGTTGCATAACTTCTTGCATGTAGCTCCGATTCGCGCGTGTAATATGTCAAATTGTTTGTCTCGTGATGCTTTACATTTTGTTCAATTGCACCATATTCATTAGAGGTCATCTTGATGCCCAAATCTCTGTTGGAAGAGGGCTAGTTGCTGTTATCTGCTGGTTCTTAGCAGAACTTGGAGATTTGTCATTTTTGTATCATTTAATCTGTGCATCTCATGAGCATGAGCTCTACATGTGTTTTTAAGTATGCCATGCCATCTTTCTGGTGGTGTAGTCCATGTATTTTTGTGATCTCTGTGGTGACTAGCACAAGCATGCAAACTAGGCTCCGTAATATTTCTAATTTCAGAGACTTAGTGATTTCTCTAAGTCTTTGTCTGCTGTTATTTTGTTGCCATGTAAACTTGATGCTACAGAGAGATCCATGCATATTTTGGTGATGTTCAGTAAGGATGTTTTGTAACTATAGTTGTAATTGATCCATTCCTGCTATTGTTTCAAATTATGGGGTGCCATAGCATGACTCAATCTTGCTCTACTTTTTCTATAAAATATTTCTGGCAGATTCTTAACATGATATGCAATTTTGCCAAGTTTATTGTTGTTGATCCATACATGATATGCAATTGTTCTTGCCATGGTTAGCTTCATAAACATGCCATCTTTCTGTAGGTGTGCTTTTTTTGTCATGCGTTGCTCTGTAGTGAGTGCATCAAGCTCACAAAGAGGCCTACATATTATTATTTCTGCCATGCTCTGTTTTCTGCTAAGTCTGAAACCTGATAACGAAACTTGCTATGTTTACATGCTTGCCATCATATCTTCTGATCCTTTTTGGCTTATGGTCATTAAGGGACTTTTGTCATATGAATTTAGTAGAACACTTCCGTGCCTTATTTTGCTATGTTAAGTTCCTGTAGCATGTTGATTTCGTGCTCTGAACATTGCTACCTGATGCTGTTTCCTGCCATGTCCAGTTTTTCACCAAGTCTGTGATCCTGTTATCTTTTGCACTTTTGCCATGCTTGTTTGAGCTTGATATGTTGTGAACTAGCCATAGCTCAGTGTTCATATTTTATCAAGCATCTCCTGTAGATTACTGTCATATGCTTTGTTGCTATGTTGGAGTGCTGTAGCATTGTTACTTGTTGCATTTTAAGTGCCATCATGCTGTTAATCGCAGATTCGTGTCATTCTTGTTTTGCTTGCCATTTGCAAACCGTGCATCCGATTCCGGTGAACTTTATATCGATTTCGACCGAAATCATCTCATCCCAGTGGCATGCTTGGTTTGCCAAGTTACTGCTTTGTTGATCATTTTCCTTCCGGAGCACGCATATGCATCACATATCATATCTCGCATATCATACATGTTTTGCATCATGTTGCTTGTGCATTTCTCGTGGTTGATTGTGGTTCCGTTTGTTTGTGTTCTTGTCTTGGGTAGAGCCGGGAGACGAGTTCGTGAACGAGGAACCTGTTGAGTACGCTTACGAAGATCAAGCTTTCGACAACTCCGAGAACCTTGCAGGCAAGATGACCACCCCTCGAAATCACTTCTATCTTTGCTTTGCTAGTTGTTCGCTCTATTGCCATGCTCCGCTACCTATCACTTGCTATATCATGCCTCCCATATTGCCATGTCAGCCTCTAACCATCCTTTCCTAGCAAACCGTTGTTTGGCTAAGTTACCGCTTTTGCTCAGCCCCTCTTATAGCGTTGCTAGTTGCAGGTGAAGTTTGTTCCATGTTGGAACATGGATATGTTGGGATATCACAATATCTCTTATTTAATTAATGCATCTATATATATTTGGTAAAGGGTGGAAGGCTCGGCCTTATGCCTGGTGTTTTGTTCCACTCTTGCCGCCCTAGATACTGATATACCGGGATTATGTTCCTTGAGTTTGCGTTCCTTACGCGGTCGGGTGATTTATGGGACCCCCTTGACAGTTCGCCTTGAATAAAACTCCTCCAGCAAGGCCCAACCTTGGTTTTACCATTTGCCACCTAAGTCTTTTCCCCTGGGTTTTCGCGAGCCCGAGGGTCATCTTTATTTAAATCCCCGGGCCAGTGTTCCTCTGAGTGCTGGTCCAAACTAGAGCCACTTGCAGCGCCACCTTGGGGAAACTCGAGGATTGGTTGTAGCTGTACGTAGTGTTCATCCGGTGTGCCCTGAGAACGAGATATGTGCAGCTCCTATCGGGATTTGTCGGCACATTCGGGCGGCTTTGCTGGTCTTGTTTTACCATTGTCGAAATGTCTTGTAAACCGGGATTCCGAGACTGATCGGGTTTTTCCGGGAGAAGGTTTATCCTTCGTTGACTGTGAGAGCTTATGATGGGCTAAGTTGGGACACCCCTGCAGGGTATTATCTTTCGAAAGCCGTGCCCGTGGTTATGAGGCAGATGGGAATTTGTTAATGTCCGGTTGTAGAGAACTTGTCACTTGACCCAGTTAAAATACATCAACTGCGTTCGTAGCCGTGATGGTCTCTTCTCGGCGGAGTCCGGGAAGTGAACACGGTCTGTGTTATGTATGTCGTAAGTAGGAGTTCAGGATCACTTCTTGGTCATTGCTAGATGACGACCGTTCCGTTGCTTCTCTTCTCGCTCTCTCTTGCGTATGTTAGCCACCATATATGCTTATTGCCGCTGAAGCTCCACCTCATTAGTCCATCCTTTCCTATTAGCTTAAATAGTCTTGATCTCGCGGGTGTGAGATTGCTGAGTCCCCGTGACTCACAGATTCTACCAAAACAGTTGCAGGTGCCGACGATGCCAGTGCAGATGATGGGGTCGATCTCAAGTGGGAGTTCGACGAGGAACGTGGTCGTTACTATGTGTCTTTTCCTGATGATCAGTAGTGGAGCCCAGTTGGGACGATCGGGGATCTAGCATTTGGGGTTGTCTTATTTTCATCTGGATTTTGACCGTAGTCGGTCTATATGGTTGTATTTTGGATGATGTATGAATTATATTTATGTATTGTGTGAAGTGGCGATTGTAAGCCAACTCTTTATCCCATTCTTGTTCATTACATGGGATTGTGTGAAGATGACCCTTCTTGCGACAAAACCACTATGCGGTTATGCCTCTAAGTCGTGCCCCGACACGTGGGAGATATAGCCGCATCGTGGGCGTTACAGAAAGTGATAACATAGGACACTCTATATGAAAAACATGGTGTTACTTTGAAGCACAAGTGTGGAAAAGGATAGTAACATTGTCCCTTCTCTCTTTTTCTCTCATTTTTTCTTTTTCTTTTTTGGGCTCTTTTTGCCTTTTTTTCTTTCGTCCGGAGTCTCATCCCGACTTGTGGGGAAATCATAGTCTCCACTATCCTTTCCTCACTGGGACAATGCTCTAATAATGATCTAGATGATACCCCACGCTTTGCTGCGGGAATTTGTAGTAGTGTATAGGAGGATTTATGGAATGATAAATAGTGAAACTTATGAAAAATAAAAATAAATATACATATTTGAACGTTTAAGCTGTATGAAAAGTAAGAATATATTGTAGAGTATCTCCATATTTCCGTAATTAGAAGAATGCATCGCCAACAGAAACACTTCAGTGCCCTTGTTTGTCATCAAAATTGTACATCCCAGGGAGGAGCATACATCAGAGCTATATTCTCAACTGAAAAATAATAATATATTACAGAGTATCTCCATAAGCATGAAGCACATTATTTCATTATGAGCTATACAATCATATATCTAAAAGTATGGCTGTTCCGCTATATATATAAGGTGCTGTATTTCAACCAAATATTTGTTAGCAAGCATGTAGTAGGGCTATAGGCACCAAATAGTTATCTTGAATTTCAAAGAGAATACCAGTAGAACCCTACATGCAGTAGGGCAAGAACAAAATTGTGTACCATAAAATTGTATCACTCAGGTAAAAGAATTAGCACATAAAATTCACAATGGAATAGTACTCTCAGGGAACACATGACCTGAAAAAGAACTCGAATGTGCCATATGTTGTGATTCTACAAAACAATTACATGAGTAATAAAAAGTACAAAATTCTTACTAAACTAACATGTGTGAGAGGGGAGAAAGATGTTGGATTGCAGTTGGGCACAACATATGGTAGCTTTATTTGTTTATTCTTTTGAGAACACTAAACATCAAAAAGGAATAAGAAATAACCACACCATCTGGCGCTTCCAATAAAAAACAGATTGAAGAAGCATCAATAATATATCGTATCTGATGCATGTTTGTCGATAGTAGTCGACTAAGACAGAAGTTTAAGAGAGAGATACTGACTAGTCTTGTTACCGCCGAGGAGATTGTTGGAGATGGAACAGATCTTTGTACAAAGGAAAATTACCTACCACACACAAATCAAGCGTCAAAACAATCAAACTCAAAAATTACGTTCATATCTAAGAAGATTAAGTGGAAGGAAAACAACACTACTGGAATCAGGGAATTTGCCATCTATCGTTTCTTTGCCGTCTGCTAACAGACGACAAAGAAGGTCTTTGCCGTCTTCTTACATAAAACGGACAACAAAGAACTGGCTGGTGGCAAATATATAACTAAAAAATTACGTTCATATCTGAGAATATAAAGTGGAAGGAAAACAACACTATTGGAATCAGGGAATTTGTGGTCTGTCATTTCTTTCCCGTCTGCTAAAGGACGACAAAGAAGGTCCTTGCCGTCTACTTAAAGAAAACGGACGGCAAAGAAATGGCCGATGGCAAATATAATAGAAGACGGCAAAGAGAACGACAGCTAACGGCAAAGAGGTGGGGTGGGGGTGTGGTCTTTGCCGTCTGTTAGCAGACGACAAAGAGAACGACAGCTAACGACTACGGCCCACCACCCCCCGCACCCTACCTCTCACTCTCCATCTCTCTTTCTCTCTCACTCCACCGCGCCGTCCCTGACCCCAACCGCTGCCGCCGTCGCCGCCCCCGACCCCCACCGCCCCGGCCCACCACCAGCCGCCCCGCGGTCTGTCGCGGCCCCTGCGGCCCGGCGCCCCGTCGCCCCGACGCCCTTGCCACCCCGCCACCCCAGTGCCCCGCCGCCCCACTTCGGTAGGCTCTCCCCCTTGTTTTTTTCTACTGTTAGTAATTAGGTTAGTTACTACTGTTAGTTAGGTTAGTTAGATTAGTTCTAGGTTAGTTTTTAGGTTAATTAGGTTAGTTCTTGAAAAAAATTATTAGGAGAAGAAAAGAAGAAGAATAAGAAGAAGAAGAAGAGGAGGAGGAGGAGAAGAAGAAAAGGGGGAGGAGAGAAAAGAAGAAGAAGAAGAAGAAGAAGAAGAAGAAGATGATGATGAGGAGGAGGAGGAGGAGCAGGAGGAGGAGAAGAAAAGGGGGAGGAGAAGAAAAGAAGAAGAATGTCGGCGTCTTCGGAACCAGGGTACCCAGACTTGCCTGCCTACGGCCCACGGTGTGGCTACATCGACGGCCTGGTACGACCCATCTTCAACATCAGCAAGACAAGACCCTTGCGAGGAGTCGAGCCTCGCGAGGCGGACGACACCAAGACCTCCGGAGGGAGCGGCCTCCCCAAGCGGCCTCCTGAGGAGCGGAGATTCCTATGCAAGCACCCACCTAATGAGGTTTGGGTGACGCAAGCCATGAAGACCAAGGCCAGGCGGGCGCCAATGGGCGCAGAGCGGCAGGTTTCCTCTTTGGTGCTAAGGAGGCAAGCGCAGGTGCGGGGTCCCGAGGACTCAGCCAAAGGTTTCCATTCCAGTGCAACGAGACCAAGACCGCCAGGACGGCAGGAAGGATGTCATCACCGAGCCCACCACGGCATCACGAGCAGGGGCTTTGCAGGTGAAGATCACCTTTCGTCAGGATAAGGTGTACTACTTGTCTCCCTTCAAACTTGGCCACTGTGGGATCCCTTCCCGCCTTCGTTTTGGAGGAAGAGGACCGAGGCCACTATAAATATAGCTTAGCCACCACCATAGGAGGGGATCCGGAATCTGAACCCTCACTAGCTCACTCACATAGGAACAGACCTCCTGAGGTTGTTCTTCCTTTGTACTAGTTCATCCTCAGCCCCTCGCAAGGCTAATCCACCCCAAAGCAGGAGTAGGGTCTTACACAGCAAGGTGGCCCGAACCTGGGTAAACTGTCATGTCTCTTTCCTTTCCTATTCATCGAGCTAGGCCGTGAGAGCGATGAGTTGGCTGCTTGGAGAGGTTGAGTTCTTCGCACATGCCCCAGAGTTCGAACCTTTCTTGGGTATGCGGAGCCCTGAATCCGACATTTGGCGCGCCAGGTAGGGGCATGACGAATCCTCTCTTCCGTCGGTCGTCCCACCGTCCTCATGGCCAACGCTCGTCGAGTTCGTGCCGAGAGCGGGGCAGCCCTCGCCGACCGCGTTGCTCAGATAGCGCTGCGGGCGATGGTGCTCCCCGCCGCTCCCCATCACCTGCGGCTAACGCTGCCACTGGCCCTGTGGTCCACGAGCAGCAGGACTCATTGCTGCCGCCTTCCATGCGACACGATGGTCGCACCGCCACCTCGTCACTGACTTAGCCGCTGCCTCTTCCTCTCATGCTCCTCGCGGGCCGACGAATGCACAGGCTGCGCTGCTCATGGCGCGCGAGCTTCTGCGCTACCGTCCGGCCGATGACCGCTACGAGGACTGGCTGGACCGCATTGCCGAGCTTGTCAGGGCCACTGGAGAGGCTCCTGCGCTGTCTAGCTCGCTGCCTCCCCTGCCGCCTCAGGCAGGCGACGTGGCCCACGGCGCGCCTCCTCCTCCTCCTCTGCAGCGCGATGTTGTCCCCAGCCAAGGCGTGAGGCCCCCCAACGCGACCCGCCGCGCAGGGTGCCGGCGCGCGACGAAGAAAGCTGCCAGGTGGTGCAGCGGCCTCAGGGAGAGGCGCGTGCGCTCCCAGCATCGCCATGCCAAGACCGTGTGCCGCCCGAGGCAGCGGCACGCGGATGCCAAGACCAGTCTCCCCCTCCGTGGCGGGCTCCCGTGAGCGCGGCAGGCTGCCGAGCGTTCACTCCGGAGCTGCGCCGCGTCGCCTGGCCCGGCAAGTTCAAGCCGGATCTGCCTCCGCGCTATGATGGCACCCCTGACCCCACTAAGTTCCTCCAGTTCTACGAGTTGAGCATGAAGGCGGCGAACGGTGACGAGAAGGTCATGGCGAACTGGTTTCCCATGGCTCCTGAACCTCTGAGTGGGATCAATCTCCTCCTGGGATGAGCTGCGTGAGCGCTTCATCACCAACTTCCAGGGCACTCGCGAGCGTGCCCCTACTGCAGGTGACCTATGGCGCATCAAGCAGTAGCCAGCGGAGACCTTGCGCAAATACATCCAGCGCTTCACCAATGTTCGCCTCAAGATCCCCAAGGTGTTGGACGAGGCCATCATTTCAACATTCACTGATGGCGTCCGGGATGCCAAGATGAAGGAAGAACTCGCCATACACGAGGACCTGTGCTCGGCTCTGGAGATGTTCAACATGGCAACCAGGCGCGCGAGGGCAGAGGAAGGTCGCCTCTCACTGCTCGAGCTCCCAGAGGCTGACCCTGAAGACAAGAAGGCCAAGGCTAAGGACGTGAAGCGCAAGGGCCCGCCTGTGCTCGCAGCCGAGCCCGAGATGAAGCGCGGCTGCGACCACCACAAATCCTCCAAGGGCAGCCGCCCGTTCTGCGTCTTCCACAACGTCCACAACCACAACACCAACAACTGCCAAGAGCTCAGGGCCATCGGAGAGGGGCGCCTTGGCCGCCGCCCTGAGCGCAATAACCTTGGCTACGGCTGCGAAGGAGGCCATGGTGGAGGACGCTGGGACAACCGTGACCCCCGTCAGGACTGGCGTGATCAGCCTCGTGAGGACTGCTGGCAGGGCCAACCTCACGATGGCCCCTGGAGGGACCAACCTCGTGAGGATCGTCCTCAGGGTAACGCCAGTCTCCCTCCGCCGCCGCCAAGGAGGAACGATGACCACCGCCAAGATGATGGGGTCGGGGGCTTCCAAGAGCCTCATGCTATCGCCTGCATCCTGGGTCTTGAGGTGAACGCGGCCCTCCCCAAGCTCGAGGCATCGCGTCCCCTCAGGTGGTCCAAGTACGCCATCACCTTCGACTCTACGGATCAACTCAAGTGTGCAGCCACCGCCGGCGCGCTCCCAATGCTCTGCTTTCCGACCATCAGCAACGTCCTTGTTACCAAGACACTCATCGACGGAGGTGCGGGACTGAATGTCCTCTCTGCTGAGATATTCGAGAGGCTCCAGGTGCCCTACGACCAGCTCCTCCCCACCAATCCCTTCTCAGGGGTGACTGACGGCTCCACTGTCCCCCTGGGGCAGATCCGCCTCCCTGTCACATTCGGCAAGCGCGACAACTACCGCACCGAGCTCATCGACTTTGACGTCGCCCACTGTCGGTGTCAAAACCGGCAGATCTTGGGTAGGGGGTCCCAAACTATGCTTCTGAGGATTGAAGGTAACAGGAGATAGGGACACGATGTTTACCCAGGTTCGGGCCCTCTCTATGGAGGTAATGCCCTACTTCCTGCTTGATTGACTTTGATAAGTATAGAGGTTACAAGAGTTGATCTACCTCGAGATCGTAATGGCTAAACCCTAGATGTCTAGCCTGTATGATTATGATTGCCTCTACGTACTAAACCCTCCGGTTTATATAGACACCGGAGGGGCCTAGGGTTGTACAGAGTCGGTTTACAAAGAAAGGAATCTTCGTATCCGAACGCCAAGCTTGCCATCCACACAAAGGAGAGTCCCATCCAGACACGGGGGAAAGCCTTCTATCTTGTATCTTCACGGCCCACCAGTCCGGCCCATGTCACATAGCCTGGACGCCCGGGGACCCCCTAATCCAGGACTCCCTTAGTAGCCCCTGAACCAGGCTTCAATGATGATGTGTCCGGCGCGCAGATTGTCTTCGACATTGCAAGGCGGGTTCCTCCTCCGAACACTTCAAAGCAGTTGATCAAAAGAACTATATTTGGCTCTGTATAATAGTTACAACCCTGAACCATAAGGGCAGAACACATAATTAAAACAAATCACGTGTGCTGACAGTTCTTCTGGAAGGATGTCATGTTCTGGGCTTACCGTATTTTCGAACCGTTTTTCAGCCTCCCGCTTCGCGTTTTGAGACACAGTTTTTATTGACACGTCTTGTCAAGGCAGAGATCATGTCCCCTTATCATGGGATTCTCATCAATACGGGAGTGGGTAAACCAACCGCGCCATCTGCACGACCCCTTGGGAATAGGCGAGTTTTAAGGCTCGTGGGGGACGATTGACATTCGATGCCTTTATAAGAAGATAAGGATCCACCTTTTCACCCCACGCCTTATTCCTCCTCAGCCCATCCGTCCTTGAGCTCCAGTGCCCAAGCTTCAATCCTTTCTGCTAGAAAGCACTCAGCCATGTCCGGATTTGGAGCGCAGGGCAAGTGGATGCCCTCCTCCGTCACGGAGGGAAACATCAAGGAACTCTGGGAAGCGGGGTATCTAGCCAAGGAAATCACCCACCGGCTTCCGACCAAAAAGCAGATCGTCCCCACTCCAGAGCCCAATGAGAGGGTAGTATTCATCCCCCACTTTCTTCGTGGATTAGGGTTTCCCCTCCATCCTTTCACCCGCGGTCTCATGTTTTACTACGGGCTAGATTTCCATGATCTAGCCCCGAATTCCTTCCTCAACATTTCGACGTTCATCGTCGTGTGTGAGGCATTTCTCCGCATCTCCCCCCACTTCGGCCTATGGCTCAAGGTCTTCAATGTGAAGCCAAAAGTGGTTGATGGTCAACACGCGGAGTGCGGCGGTGCCATGGTGAGCAAGCTCCCCAACATCACCTGGCCCAAGGGTACTTTTGTGGAGACCGTGAAGGGATGGCAACAGGAGTGGTTCTATATCACGGAACCCCGCGACGGCACATGGGCCGCCACTCCTGAGTTCAGATCCGGGCCTCCAATGCGGCTTGCATCATGGATTAACAAGGGCCTAGATTGGGCATCGTCTGACGAGGTGATGACGCTGCAGAAGCGCGTCAAGAGCATGATAGAGAAGAACACCAGTCTTGCCGACGTGATCCAGGTAATGCTTTTCCGCCGGATTCTCCCCTGCCAACGCCGGACTCTCCATATGTGGGAGTTCGATCCGGCTAGTCCTTGGACCCTGCAGTGATTCTTTGGCACGACGCACGAAGACATGTGGAAGCTGCTCTTGAAGGCCCAAAAGTCGTGGCCGGAGACCACCGACGACCTCGGCCTCGACTGCACTCATTTGACCACTCTCGTAAGTTTTCTGATAACCTTGATTTGTGAATCCAAGGAATATACTGAGCGTTCCATTCTTTCCACAGGGCTAGACAAAGAAGGCGGAGCAGATCCGATGTCCGGCTCTGCTACCCGAAGACCCAACCATCCCTCTGTTAACGAAGATGCTGGTTCTGGCGCCGTATCAGGCACCGGAGAAGAAGGCCAAGAAGAAGGGCAAGGAGGCCAAAGGCAACCTCTGCCGTAAAGGCACTTCGGGCGCTATGTTTGAAGATACCGAAGCTCTGTCCTCTCATGACGAGGACGAAGAGGAGGAGGAAGAGAACAATTCTCCCCCTAAGGGGAGGAAGAAGAAGAGGGCAGCCTCCGCGGATCCAGAAGCGGAGGTGTCCAAAAGGGGGAGAATACCCTCACGGATGACTCAGATTCAGATACCGAAGTCATCCCCAAGCAGCGTCCTAGGGCAAAGCCGCTGTCCGAATCATGAGTATTCAAATATACTATGCATATTTCTGATTTTTGCCTTGCGGTTCTAACACGATGACCTATGTTGCAGTCTGGCTCGCTATCTCCCCCAACGATCATCATCCTCTGGGGATTCGCTAGGGCCGAACATGATGGAGAGCAAGACGCCTCCGCCAGCCTCTCCGCCCACTTCTACAGACAATACCGAGGTGTTGTCCCGAAGAACCTCTCCGGGCCATGGGGAGGTGCGGGAGGCCATCAAGGTGGCGCCAGAGGGTAATACCTCTGCTGCCGGAAACAGAGGGGAATCGACCTCCATGGAGACCGACGATGGGGGGCATGCCCAATTCGGCCCCCATCCGAATATCATTCTGGAGATCCGCAAGGCTTCGGAATCAGGGGAGCAGCCTCCTTTGAAAGAAGGGGGCGCGTCAACTCCGCCGGCGACCTCTGTCAATCCAGGGGCGCCGGATACTCTGGTAGAAGCGCTTCAATGCGCTTCCATTGTGGAAGAACATCGTACACTTATGAGTACGGTGGTTGAAAAGGTTCAGTCCGCTAAAAGCGGATTGAATGAAGCCTATACCAGCATTCTGACGGTCTTTGAGGTATGTGATGTGATATTTATATGTAAAAGAAATGCATGTGTATAGCTAGTAGCCCCTGAGACTCTGTTCGGCGTTCGCAAAGAAAGGCCGAATAGAGGATCAAATAGTTCTTCGCAGGAGATAACATACATGTCTATTTGGATAAACAAGCTTCGATGTTAGCGGCAACTTCTCAGGCCGCTGAAGTGTCCGAATTAAAGCGGAAATTGGAGGAAAAGCAAGGTATGTGATGCCGAAACATATCTGAAACGAATATGAGTTCTGATTTGTAGCTTTAGTTTTATAATTATGCTCATAGGTGACGCGTCTGAGGTCGAGACCCTTAAGAATGCGCTGGCCGAAGCCAAGAAGGAGGCGGAGCAGGAACGAGCCGCCCGCCTAAAACATGAATCAAGAGTGGAGGAAGTCCAACAAGAGCTCAAGGATGCCATAAGGAAATGCGAGTCCTTGGAGCGCAAGATTTCGGATCAAGATTCCGAACTTGCTAAGGCCCTCCAAAGTGCACAGGAAGCCCGGATTGAAGCCCAAGGCGCCTGCCGGGAGATCCAAGAAGCAAGGCAGATCGCGGTGGGTAAGGCCTTTAATATGCAGAGCAAATTTGTGAGGAGAAGGAACATCTTACTGACCCGGGTTTGGAGTTCTCGAGGAGCATTTGCGGATCTTCCCCGGAGTATTGCTGATGCTCCGGAGTTCTTCCGAGCCGAAGAGGGGAGCTCGACGGAGAAGCTGTTCTGGTCGCAGTACCTTGCGCTGGAGCATCCAGTGCCCCTCAGCGATCAACTGAAGCAGTTGACCGAACTACATAGGATGGACGGATTAGCTATGAGGGATTTTATAATCCGTCTCTGGCCTGCCGAACCCATACCCAGCAGCTACTTCAGGCGTGTGAAGCGGCTAGTCAATGCCTGCCCCCGGCTTGATGCTGTAAAGCGGCCAGTCTGTATCGAAGGAGCGCGGATGGCCTTCGCCCGTGTCAAGGTGCAGTGGGCGAAGATGAATGCCGTCAAGCTTGCGACCGAGGGACCGCCCGCAGGCAAAGAGCACCGCACGCCGGAGCGGTATTTTGATGACGTCCTGGAAGGATCCCGCATTGTAGAGGGCTAATGTTCGAAAGACATTATTTTTGAATGAATGTATCTCTGCTGCCCCAACTTTGTATTATGAAACAAGGCTTATGTACAATGTGTTTCTTGCTTTACC
Source organism: Triticum aestivum (assembly GCF_018294505.1). Taxonomy (NCBI): domain Eukaryota; kingdom Viridiplantae; phylum Streptophyta; class Magnoliopsida; order Poales; family Poaceae; genus Triticum; species Triticum aestivum. The sequence continues at coordinate 53,041,788 of NC_057805.1, forward strand.
TCAAAAAATTTCCTCCTGTGCAGCCGTTTACGGAATCTGAGAGTTGGCCAGTCATCGGCTTCAGCCCCTACGTAGGTAGTACGAGGGTGTTCGGAAGGGCACCTAAACACACTTGACCCAATGGCTTGGTCCTTGAAGGAGGTTTTAGTGCGGCGAACCAGGCAATCGGACTATGTGGATTTATCACTCTCACTTAGCCATATGAGTTTTACGATGAGATTGTAGGCGCAGCCCCTAGTATTATTTGATTATCCAAACTTGGGTGTTGTAGACGCCTGACCGGGTGAAGAACGGTCCTTCGTGTAATACGGAAAAATCGTAAGAGATTTATACTTAGTCACCGAATAGCTGACCATCTCTCGCCCCACCATAACAGTTAGTTTTCGGCTTTCTCCACTGAGGTGTTTATCCGGATGAACCAGAAACACAATCGCAGTAGTTCTCCCTTTACTGCCTTAGCCAAACAAGCGGAACATAAGGTAGTAACCACAGGAGCCGGGCAACCCAACTATTAACCAAAGACATGATTCGGAGCCGATGCATATAATGCTATATTCGAGATGCCGAATTATACTGAAATTTTTTTCGGACTTTATTTTATTTTGAAAAAATGTACGTGGCGCAATAGAGCCCCTGGCGATTTAAGTCGTACCGGGGTGTACATGACAATCAGATGAAAAAGAGGGAAATATAGATTAAAAAATAAGCCAGTACCATATAGGTTGGGCTGAGAACTGTTTTCATTATAGTCTGATTGATACGTCCAAACGTATTTGTACAAACGATGCGACAAGCATCGAGGCTATTTTTCATGCCGAGCACAAGAGAAAGCTGTGTACAGGTCCTAAGAAAGGAAGAGGTGATCTTTAAAGATCCTTTAGATACTCTGCCGCACATCCGCGCTGCTTTTCTCCTTGGTGTATTATCCTTTGAGAGGATCAACGATCGGGTTCTCATAAGGGGCCTGGGAAAAGGGCCCGTGGTACCCTTGAAGGGTGATGTGAGTTGTAAGGAACCTAAAAACATAAAATAAGAAAAAAGATGATATGAGGGTCCAGATAGGGTCGAGCCGTATTGTGGACTTTGTCTTTAATATGCCTCCGTCTTTGCCCATGGTATCTTTAGTGCGTAATTATGTACGCGCAGCACATGTGCCGCAATTCGGTTGGGGCTGAGACGGAGGCCGAACTGCTAGTCGAGCTCCTGGCGAGCTGGACTGTTGTTCTGCAGGGTAGTCCAGACTCGCTTGACAGCGTCCGGGGGCTTGGCCGCCGATGTAATATTTGGCTTGATAAGGCCGCCCTGTACTTCCGCCGCAAGGGCCGCGGTGTGCTTCTCAGTACGGAGGGAGCGTTCCATGTTTCCATTGACTATTATAACACCGCGTGGTCCGGGCATCTTAAGTTTGAGATAGGCATAGTGTGGGACCGCGTTGAAGCGAGCGAACACGGTTCATCCGAGCAGTGCATGGTAGCCACTGCAGAAAGGGACGATGTCGAAGATCAAGTCTTCGCTTCGAAAGTTGTCCGGCGAACCGAAGACAACCTCCAACGTGATTGAGCCCATGCAGCGGGCCTCTACACCAGGTATTACTCCTTTAAAGGTAGTTTTGGCAGGCTTGATTCTTGACGGATCAATACCCATTTTATGGACTGTGTCCTAATAGAGCAGGTTAAGGCTGCTACCGCCATCCATGAGGACTCGCGTGGGGTGGAATCCATCAATAATTGGGTCGAGGACCAACGCGGCCGAACCTCCGTGACGGATACTGATCAGATGGTCTCTGTGATCGAAAGTGATCGGACAGGCTGACCATGGGTTGAATTTTGGGGCGACTGGCTCTATCACATTGACGTCCCTTAACACGCGCTCCCGCTTGGGGATGTGAGTAACGTATATCATATTCACCGTTGTGACCTCGGGGGGAAATTTCTTCTGTCCCCCTGTGTTCGGTGGGCGAGGCTCCTCATCATCGTCCTCGCTGGGCGACCCTTTCTCCTTATGCTCGGTACTTAACTTATCAGCCTGTTTAAATAACAAAAACTTCTGTTGGTATGGTTGGCAGGCTTGTCGGGGGTGCCATGAATCTGGCAGGGTCGATCGAGTATTCGGTCCAAGCTGGATGAACCGCCTTTGTTTCTTTTGAATGGCTTCTTCCGCTGACCGGATTTGGAGCCACTGAATCCAGCGTTGACCGCCATGTCTTTGGTATTGTCATTGTTGCTTCGACGCTTGTGTCTGTTGCGTCGGGGCCTACCATTACCGTTTCTGACTTCGGAAGTGCCAGGGTCACTGGTACTGTTACTGCTATGAGCTAGACAGCTATCTTCGTCCGTGCAAAAGTGGGTCATGAGTGCTGTAAGGGCTGCCATGGACTTCGACTTCTCTTGGCCGAGGTGTCAGGCGAGCCATTCATCGCGGATGCTGTGTTTAAAGGCCTCTAGGGCTTAGGCGTTCGGACAGTCGACAATCTGGTTCTTTTTAATTAGGAATCTGGTCCAGAATTTTCTGGCTGACTCTCCGGGCTGCTGGACTATATGACTGAGGTCGTCGGCGTCTGGCGGCCGGACATAAGTGCCTTGGAAGTTGTGTCTAAAGGCATCTTCTAAGTCTTCCCAGCTTCCAATAGAATTTTCTAGGAGGCTGTTTAACCAGTGCCTAGCTGGTCCCTTAAGTTTTAGGGGAAGGTATTTGATGGCGTGTAGATCGTCACCGCGGGCCATGTGAATGTGGAGAAGAAAATCTTCAATCCATACTGCGGGATCTGTTGTACCATCATATGATTCAATGTTCACGGGTTTAAACCCTTCTAGGAACTGATGCTCCATTACCTCATCTGTGAAGCATAGGGGGTGTGCGGCGCCTCTGTATCGGGCCGTGTCACGGCACAGTTTGGATGAAGTCCGTATGCGATTTTTGGCCCGTGTGTGGTTATGCTTGTCGCGCCAGGCCTGATAGCCATCTTCTCGTGCTGGGGCATGCCCCCGTGATCCGTAGATTGATCTGGTCTAACTGGCTCTATTTTCCAGGTCCTGTCGTAGGTCATAGGTGTATCCTGGAGCCGCTGTTTCTCTGCCTCTACGGCGAGGTGGTGCGTGCTGGTGTTCGGCTTGAGTTGCCGCTCTGTCCCGGTCACGTGGTGGTCTGTCAGGTTTGTCAGCAGTGCTACGCATTGGCAGTATAGGCTCCAGGGCCTCATCTTCGAATTGGGGTAGCAGCTTGCGATTTGGGTAACTCTTAGTTGGGCGATCGAGGTCGTATTCATCGGCTGCCAGGACATTAGTCCATCTGTCATTGAGCAAATCCTGATCAGCTTGAAGCTACTGCTGCTTCTTTTTCAGGCTTCTTGCAGTGGCTATTAGCCGGCGCTTAAAGCGCTCTTGTTCGAGGGGTTCTTCTGGCACGATGAAATCTTCATCACCGAGGCTTACATCATCCTCGGAGAGTGGTAGATAATTACTATCCTCCGAGTCCTTGTTCCCGGCCGGTTCGTCAGGTTTGACTTGCCCGTCCTCCCGATCATCCTGTTCGGATGTTGGTTCGATGGGGCCTTCTAGGTCATCGGCATTCACCAGAGTATTATTGTCTCCGGTGCCGGTATTGCTATCTTTTTCGCGACGCGATTTAGAGCGGCGCCGCTGACGTCGACACTTTGGTGGTATTTCAGGAGGTTCGTCCTCAACTGGATCCTTCTCATTATCGGCGTCGCCATCTTTATGAAGGAAATATGCCCTAGAGGCAATAATAAAGTTATTATTTATTTCCTTATATCATGATAAATGTTTATTATTCATGCTAGAATTGTATTAACCGGAAACTTGATACATGTGTGAATACATAGACAAACAGAGTGTCACTAGTATGCCTCTACTTGACTAGCTCGTTGAATCAAAGATGGTTAAGTTTCCTAGCCATAGACATGAGTTGTCATTTGATTAACGGGATCACATCATTAGGAGAATGATGTGATTGACTTGACCCATTCCGTTAGCTTAGCACTCGATCGTTTAGTATGTTGCTATTGCTTTCTTCATGACTTATACATGTTCCTATGACTATGAGATTATGCAACTCCCGTTTACCGGAGGAACACTTTGTGTGCTACCAAATGTCACAACGTAACTGGGTGATTATAAAGGTGCTCTACAGGTGTCTCCGAAGGTACTTGTTGGGTTGGCGTATTTCGAGATTAGGATTTGTCACTCCGATTGTCGGAGAGGTATCTCTGGGCCCTCTCGGTAATGCACATCACTTAAGCCTTGCAAGCATTGCAACTAATGAGTTTGTTGCGGGATGATGTATTACGGAACGAGTAAAGAGACTTGCCGGTAACAAGATTGAACTAGGTATTTGTTGAGGATATAACCATTAGAGTCACCCGCCCAGGAGGGGCCGGGTCACTCATATTGGTCATCATGTGAAGCCCAGCACCGAACTTGAAGACGGCGAGTCAATCATGGGCTTAGGACCCGGAGGTGGCTTAAGGCCCGTAGTGTTAACCGCCGTTAGGGTGAAACTTGTAGTGTAAGGCAAGAATAGCTAAGAGTCCGAGCTGGACACTGTTATGAGCTGGCCAGGGCTCTGGGAGCCGCTGGGCGCCAACCTCTCTATATAAAGGGACGACCCGGCGGCGGTTTGGGGGCAAGAAAGACAAGATCGATAACCAGGCAGGACGGTTTAGCTCCTGGTCATCAAAACCCTAATCAATACCACCTCAACTGGAAGTAGGCTTTTACCTTCTCCGTAAGGGACCGAACCAGTATAACCCTCGTGTTCCCTGTCCCGTTTAACCCCTTTAAGCTTCCTAGCTGCGATGGCTCCACGACTAAGTCCTTGCACGAGGACATCTGCCGTGACAATTCCACGACAGTTGGCGCCCACCGTGGGGCCAGCGCACGGTGGATTTGAGTTCTTGAAGGGCAGCTTCGAAGGGCTCAAGGGATACGCTGTGGGCCGGATGACCAAGAGTCGTCGCGGCAAGCTCTACATCGACGATGCAAACTGGGGCCCCGACGCCGGCTCAATTGAGTACGGGTACCGGGTCCCCTTCGGCGGAATTCATGTCTTCATTGGCAAGATTGGTGAGCCGGGCCCTGAGCCGGATCTCTGCGCCGATCTCATCGAGACGGCTCAGCGTGCACGACCCGCCCGGGCTCTACCTGCCTTGAAGCATGCTTTTGTGGGATGTGTCCATGGAGGACTCTCTGAAGGATCTGGATCTGGTGATGAGACGGCCGCCGGCTCTGACGGCGAGTCGTCTACGGATGAGTCAAACTCGTTGTATCAACTTCAAGATGGCAGGCTCAGGGGTTGTTCCGATGGCGACAGCATTCCGGACCCCTTTGAACCGCCGAGCCGGGTTGGAATCTTCATGGCCGGCGCGCAACCTGTTCAAAACCCCGCCTCCGGGTCAGGAAGCCCGGTGCCTTCGCCGGCTCAGGTGCTGATGGATCTCACAGACAAGATGACGGTCCTGTTGACCGCTACGGTGGCTCCGGCGGATCAAGTTCAACATGACGCGGAGGTGGCACAGTTAAAGTTGGATCTAGCAAAGGCCAAGGAGGATCTGGCGGCGGAGGGGATCAGGATGGCTGCAGAGAGGGCGGCTCTCGACGCCCAGACTCAGTTGATTCAGGCACAGTCCTTCCGGCTCACGATGGATCAAAACGCGTCCAATGAGGTCATGAGAAGGAGGCATCAAAAGGCCCAATCTCGACTCCCTCCGGTTTACGATCCTCGAAACCTCTTCAACACGCCGGGTGCAGGGTCTAGTAATCTGCCGGAGATCATAGTGCCCGGGGCCGGGACGCCAATTCAGCCCCAAGTGATGGGACCTCCCCGGGTGAACCCTGCCCCGCCTCAGTACGTGCCAATACCACCGGGTCATTATGCCAACCCGTTGGAAAACATGGTCGCCGCGGCGGCACGGCTGGCGGCTCTCCCAATTGATGGCGACTCTCCAACGGCGGTTGAAACCCGCCGGGTCAGAGAACTCCTTCAGACAGCTCTGGTGCAGCAAGAGGCATACTCTTATAGTCGGGACAGGATTCATTCAACCCCTCGTCCAGGCCGGAGCCCGAGTTATAGCAGACACATGGTCTCAGCGACCGGCTCAAGTAATGTCCGACGCCATGACTTGCCACCTGGCCACGGCCCGGCTCATAACGGAGCCTTTCACGCAGCAGACCAAGACAGAGCACGGCAAGAGGCGGAGCAGGTGCCTCAGTTGACGGCTTACCAGCCACCCCCGGCTTATCCGACGGCTTCCGTCGATGTGGGTATCCCTACGAGGACTGGAGGTGTCCCCTGTTTAGTGCCAGCTCTCCGCAATGAACGTCTACCCAAGGACTTCAAAGGGCCTAGGAAGGTGCCTAATTACACGGCTGATTTACAACCCGGAGCCTGGCTCGAGAGTTACGAGATGGCCATGGAACTGCTGGAGGTCAGCGAAGCGGCGATGGCCAAGTACTTCACCATGATGTTAGATGGGACTGCCCGCACTTGGTTGAAAGGGCTGCCACCGAATTCTATTGGGTCTTGGGCTGAGCTGAAAGCCCGGTTCATCCAAAACTTCAAAGATACCTGTAGGCAGTCTATGTCAATTGTGGATTTGACTAACTGTAAACAGCAGGAGGGTGAGTCTACGACACATTGGGTTCGCCGGGTCAAAGAGATAATACATTCATCTGATAAGATGGATGCCGGCTCTGCAGTCTTAATGTTGGAGCAGAATTGTCGTTTCCTGCCCCTGAAGATGAAACTCGGGCGGCTCAAGCGCGATTGCAATGATATGGGTACGCTGATGGCGGCTCTCGTCAAGTACGCCGACTCTGATAGTACCAAGGACCCCGCGTCAGATGATGAAAGGACAGGGAAGGGAAAGAAGAACGGCAATGGCAAGGGTCCTCAGCATAACCCGGCGAACCAAGGAGGTAACAAGCGTAAGGCTGATGGCAGCATGGAGTTTGTGGCCAATGCCAGCTCACAGGGTAACAACCAGCGACGTAAGGGGAGGCCACCTCCCCGAGCCGGCGGTTCAGGCCCAACGCTTGAGCAGTTGTTGAATGAGCCTTGTCCAAGGCATGGCTCTAGGGAGAAGCCAGCTACTCATCTATGGAAAGATTGCGCAATCATGAAGGCCTTTAAGAATTCCAATGCCTTTAATGGCAACAATGGCTCGGGCGGCGGCTCAGGCGCCGGCGGCTTTCATGGCCCGGGCGGCGGCTCAAATTCCAATCCTCAGAATGTTCAAGGGGGCTTTAATCAGCAGTCCGGCCAGGGTCATCAACAGCAACAGGGGGGATACCAGACCAATCCAAAGCAGCTCAATGGTGGACAGTATCATGTGTTTACCACCAGTCTGTGTAAGCGAGATCAGAAGCTTCATAAGAGGGCTGTGAATGCTGTTGAGCCGGCGGTTCCACGCTATTTAAGATGGTCTGAGCAGCCTATTGTGTGGAGTAGGGAGGATCACCCTCCCCGGGTTGATAATCCGGGTCACCTGGCCCTGGTGGTGGCTCCTCAGGTGGGAGGATATAAGTTCACTAAGGTGCTCATGGATGGAGGCAGCAGCATCAACATCCTCTATTATGAGACCTTCCGTCGTATGGGGTTGATTGATAAGAACCTCAGCCAGTCCAATACTGTTTTCCATGGTGTGGTGCCTGGTAAGTCGGCTTATCCAGTTGGTAAGATCGAACTGGAAGTGGCCTTTGGAGATGAGTACAACTACAGGGTGGAAAAATTGACCTTTGAGGTGGTCAAGATAAGAAGTCCGTATCATGCCATATTTGGGCGGCCGGCTTACGCCAAGTTCATGGCACGGCCGTGTTACGTATACTTACAGCTCAAGATGCCGGGTCACAATGGGACCATTACGGTTCATGGCAGCCGAAAGATAGCCTTGGAGTGTGAGGAAGGTGACGCGGCTTATGCAGAATCTGTTTGTGCAACAGAGGAGCTGAAGTTTTACAAGGACAATGTTGACCCAACAGATATGACATCTCTGAAAAAGCCGACCACGGAGCATGAGCCGGCAATGAAATTTAAGTCAGCTGATGAGACTAAACTTGTTGATTTCGTTCCAGGTGACTCATCTCAGCAGTTTAGCATCAGTGCCAATCTGGATCCAAAATAGGAAAGCGCGCTCATCGAGTTCATCCGTGAGAATAGGGACATTTTTGCATGGAAACCTTCTGACATGCCAGGTGTACCTAGAGAACTCGCTGAGCACACTCTCAATATTGATCCGAAATTTAAGCCGGTCAGGCAATTCCTTCGGCGGTTTAATGAGGAGAGGCGGAAAGCCATTGGTGAGGAGGTGGCCTGGCTCTTGGCGGCCGGGTTTATTGTCGAAGTTTTTCATCTAGAATGGTTAGCTAACCCGGTGCTCGTGCTCAAGAAGAATGGCACCTGGCGGATGTGTGTGGACTACACGGACTTAAACAAGGCGTGTCCGGCTGATCCTTTTGCTCTCCCCCGTATTGATCAAATCATTGATACCACGGCGGGTTGTGAGTGTTTAAGTTTCTTGGATGCGTATTCTGGATACCATCAGATTAAAATGGCAGTTAAGGACCAGGAGAAGATGGCGTTCATCACTGCCTTTGGAGCCTTCTGTTATGTGTCTATGCCTTTTGGACTCAAGAGTGCACAGGCGACTTACCAGCGTTGTGTGCAGAATTGTCTTCATAACCAGATTGGGCGCACTGTTCACGCCTATGTGGATGATATCGTGGTTAAGTCCAGGGAGAAGGAGACCCTGGTCGATGACCTTAGAGAAACCTTTGATAATCTCCGGGTTTACAAGATGAAGCTTAACCCGGCCAAGTGTGTTTTTGGTGTTCCCGCAGGCAAGCTCTTGGGTTTCCTGGTTTCTAACAGAGGCATTGAAGCTAACCCAGAAAAAAATCAAGGCAATCACCTCTCTGGCTAAGCCGGCGTGTATAAACGACGTCCAGCGTCTGGCAGGCCGCATCGCTGCTTTGAGCCGGTTTATAAGCCGTTTGGGTGAAAAGGCCATGCCACTGTACCAGTTGATGAAGAAAACCGATGGTTTTGTCTGGAACGATGCTGCTAACACTGCTTTTGAGGATTTGAAGAGACAGCTGGCTGAGCCCCCAGTCCTTGCTGCTCCGGCTGACAAGGAGCCCTTATTACTGTATGTAGCTGCTAACACACGAGCCATCAGTGTGGCTGTGGTGGTGGAGCGCAAGGAAGAGGGTAAGGAGTATCCGGTTCAGCGGCTGGTTTATTACGTCAGTGAAGTGCTCATCGAGTCCAAACAGCGGTATCCACATTGGCAGAAGCTTGTTTATGGTGTGTTCATGGCAAGCCGGAAGCTTAAGCATTATTTCCAGGGTCACCCCATCACTGTGGTTAGTTCTGCTCCCCTTGGAGATATCATCCAAAACAGAGAAGCCACAGGAAGAGTGGCTAAGTGGGCTATAGAGCTTGGGCCTCATGGTCTGAAATACGTACCGCGCACTGCTGTTAAATCTCAAGCCTTGGTGGATTTCATCAACGATTGGACAGAGCTACAGGTGCCTGAAGAAAAGCCGGATAATACATATTGGACTATTCACTTCGATGGGTCTAGGCAATTGGAGGGCTCGGGGGCTGGAGTTGTATTGGCTTCCCCTAAAGGTGACAAGTTTCATTATGTGCTACGGTTGATGTTTCCTTGTACTAACAATGCGGCTGAGTACGAGGCCTTGCTCCATGGTCTTCAGATGGCTAAGGAGATGAGCTTGAGCCGGGTAAGGTGCTTCGGCGACTCATACTTAGTGGCTCAACAAGTATCAGGCAAGTGGGATTCCAAGGACCCTCTCATGGCGGCTTATCGCCGTGAAGTTGATGCCATTGCTGGACATTTTCAGGGTTACCAAGTAGAGCACATCGATCGCAGGAAGAACGAGGCGGCTGATGCACTAAGCCGGCTGGGCTCTCAGCGAAAGCCGGTGCCGCCTAATACTTTCTTGGACATCTTGCATAACCCTTCTGTTAAGTTACCTACAGAGGAAGACTTGGCTATCCCTGACCCGGAAGCACAGTTGGTGGCGGCTCTCCACATCACCCCAGACTGGACAGTACCATACCTGGCTTACATGACCCGGGGAGATTTGCCTGAGGATGAAACTTTGGCCAGACAAATAACCCGGCGGTCTAAGTCAATGGTCATTATCAATGGTGAGCTACATCGTCGCAGTGTCACTGGAACTTTCCAGCGTTGTGTTTCCCCTGAGGAAGGCCAAGATATTTTGCGTGAGATTCACGAGGGGGATTGTGGCGATCATGCCGGCTCAAAATCCCTTGTGGCCAAAGCTTTTCGTCATGGTTTTTATTGGCTGAAAGCTCATGCTGATGCGGAGGACTTGGTCAGTAAATGTGACGGTTGTCAGAGGTTCTCGCGACGGGCTCATGTGCCGGCTCAGGAGCTGAGGATGATTCCAATCACTTGGCCATTTGCGGTCTGGGGGCTTGATATGGTTGGGCCTTTTAAAAGGTCCAAGGATAAGAAGACCCACCTTTTGGTGGCAGTTGACAAGTTCACAAAGTGGGTTGAGGCAGAGCCAGTTAGCAAGTGTGACGCGGCCACGGCGGTTCAGTTCATGAAAAGGGTGATATTTCGCTTCGGCTTTCCACACAGCATTATAACTGACAATGGTACCAATCTGTCTAAGGGCGCCATGGAGGAGTTTTGTCAACGAGAGCATATTCGACTTGATGTTTCATCAGTGGCTCATCCTCAATCCAATGGTCAAGCTGAGAGAGCTAATCAGGAGATCTTGAAGGGCATTAAGCCCTGGCTTTTGGTCCCTTTGCAACGGACGCCGGGTTGTTGGGTGGAGGAGTTACCCTCCGTGCTATGGAGCATCAATACTACTCCTAACAGGTCTACGGGTTACACGCCTTTCTTCATGGTTTATGGAGCGGAAGCAGTCCTCCCCAGTGACATCCGTCATGACTCGCCTCGAGTGGCGGCTTATGTTGAGGCGGATAATGAACAGGCGCGCCAAGATGCTCTTGACTTGTTGGACGAACAGCGTGACGTGGCAGCAGCTCGCTCGGCGATTTACCAACAAGACCTGCGCCGTTATCACAGCCGCCGGGTTAAGTCCCGGGTCTTCCAGGAAGGTGATCTAGTGCTCCGGCTCATCCAAGATCAAACAGATGCACACAAGTTATCCCCGCCTTGGGAAGGGCCCTTTGTGGTCAGCAAGAACTTGCACAACGGGTCATACTACCTTATCGACGTTCGGGAGCATAAAGATTCACGCAAGTCGGAGGAAGAGACCCGTCGGCCGTGGAACATAGCTCAGCTTCGGCCTTATTACACTTGAGCCACCGGCTCTCATAATGTACATATTTCTATAGCCATGTATATATTATGTTAAATAATAAAGCAGGACCTCTGTCCTTTTCTCCTCCAAAGGTAAACGTGTTATTTCCATTACAACATCACATGGTCACTTGGAGGTGGATCCGGCTTATGATCGTATTCGAATCTAGCCGTAAACAATATAATCACCTGGGGGCTTCCTGTTCAAACATAGGTCGTATTCGAACCAAAGAGAACATAGCTGTCGATACCCACTTGATTGGCAAAGTGCCGAGCTCATTCGGGAGTTTTCTTTGATCATATTTGAATCATAGCTCAATCCCCTTTGGGAACCGACGTGGATCGTATTCGAATCAGCGTCGTTAAACAACTCTTAAGGTCATTTGGGGGCTTCCTGTTCAAACATGGGTCGTATTCGAACCAAAGAGAACATAGCTGTCGGTACCCTCTTGATTGGCATCGCCAAAGCCACTGGGGGCTATATGATCGCATTCGAATCTTAGCTTAACCCCTTTGGGACGGTTCTCTGGTCGTATTCGAACCGGAAGCCCCTAAGTTTTTGATCTTCTGACTTACAATAAGTTTTGTTGGTCACATCAACAGTGTGCAAGGGCGGCTTTTAATTTGCCGACTTAATTTTGATTCACAACGTTGATAAACACATAGTAAGTATTCTTGATGCTGGTAAACCGGAATTGAGATCTTCATCTCATTATTCGGGTTACATAAACCGGAAGTATACTTGAAGGCTTGTAAGTATGCTATCATGGTTACATCAAAGATATAATTGAGGGCCAGTCTTTGGTGACTTTGGTTCATATTCCGGGTTATATATATAAGGTCTATGATTCTCAGTGCGGTAAGCCGCCTAGAGACTTGTGACTTGTTTTCTATGCAGGATGGTTAAAGACAGCTATTGGAGCTTAAGGAAAATAACTGATCAATTATAACCCGGAGGAATAAGAAGAAGCAGCTTCAATGGAGTTAAGCATTCGACACGTGCACGATGGCACGACAAAATTAAGTGTTTGTCCTACTCTATTACAAGACTCCCCGAGTCCAAAAGGTGAGGCATTGTTTTAAGGTGCAACCATGAGCCGCCTAAAGATCAAGGTGCTTGTGGAGTTGAAGCTTCCGACTCATCCCTCTCCGCTCCTCCGGCTGATTCCATGACCTAGAAGGTTGATGATTTCCAGTCAATGCCGCTCAAAGCCTCGAATTGAGCCTCGTCATCAATTAACCCAGCCGGGTCAACTTCTGGGGCAAAGGTGTGCTTACGAGTCGGCGGGATCAAGCTGATGGCTTCATAACGTGGAGTGGGGATCCTTTGATTTTCCGCGTCGTAGCCCGGCTGGTACTTGGTAAGGTCGGTGTCATTCCCAATCAGGGTGGCCACCGGGCGCACGATCTTCACACAGGCAGCAAAGTCTTTTTGGTCGAAGGGGGTGCCGTCTTCCTTCAGGCTGGGGTATCCAAGTGCGATGTCAGCCGGGTCTAGCTCTGGAAGAAAAGCCTTGGCCCGGCTCAAAGCAGCTATCGCTCCGGCTCTTGCAGAGGCCCGTCTTAGCTCTTGGAAGCACTGAGGAAGAACGGCAAGCCGCCTGAGTACGTCCGCCAGGTGAGTCGGAACCTCGTTGGACAGGGCCACAACGGCTAACGCACGCTGTGACCCGGTATAGAGTTGCTCCACCAAGGTGTACACGGCCTTCAGCTTAGTCAGAACATTCTGGTTAAGGTTGGAGCTTTTGGGACCTGTTTAAACAAAGTCAGGTAAGCCGGAGACAGTAGGGGGACTTATGAGACATAAAGAATGAAAACTTGGTAAAAGCTTGCAGAATGACTTACCGAAGATTGCGGAGACCATCTGTGACACATGGCGCTTTAAGCCGGAGAGTTCGGCGGTTCTCTCAGTTAGAGCAGCCTCTGCTTTTTCGGCCCGGCTCAGCAAGACAGCTCTCTCTTCAGCCCAAGTCTTCCTCTCTGTCTCAAATTTCTTCTTCAGCTTTTCTTGTGTAGCAACACTGAACTCAAATTTGGCATTGGCCTTTCGGGTCTCAGTTTCCTGAGTCTTCAAGCGGTTCTTCAGCTCAGAGATTTCAGCTTCAAATTTTTTGCAGGCAGCCTGTACAAATTCCGGGTTACAGTTTGAGTAATTATTATGAAACATTAAAGTCCCAAGCACTTTGCAAGAAAAGACACTTGGCACTTGGGGGCTAATGTATGCTGAAAGGTTCAATTGAAGATTGTCGGGTCATGAAGGTAAGCCGGAAGCTAAGTCTACAACGTACTCAATCATAAGTCATAGACTTTGGGGCTAGCATGGTAAGGATGACTGTGGAGTAAGCAAGAGCGTTGTACCTCAGATTTTTGCTGTATCTGCTTCACCATGTCAATCTCCAGGTCCCGGCTGTTGTGCACCTGGTTGACATAGCCGGAGACGATATCTCCAATGCTCAAGTTAGCATAGTTGGTGATATCCAGCTTGGCCCTGCGGCGCTCTAGCAATTCTTCCTTGGCAGAGCATTTAGCCAGCGCAGTGGGTCTCCCCGGCTCGACAAATTCCGTCCGGGTGATTACAACGTCCGGGTCATCGGCCGGCTGAGCTGGGCTGGGGATCTCCGGGTTAGTTGGAGCCTCTATGACTGGCTCGTCAGTTGGAGCGGGGGCTTCAGGAGCTGAGGCAGATGGCGGTTCTTGAGCTGAAGCTTCCGGTTCAGTCAGGACCGGTTCTTCGACCGGTTTATTCTTCTTCGCCCTCTTGCTGAGCTTTGCTTGAGCACTGAAAGGACAAAAGGTTAGTACAAAAGCATGAGTAAAGATAAGCACAACATAAGATGATCATCATTACCCGGGTGCGGTCTTGAAAGCCGGCAGGTTAGATTGCATAGAATCACCAGAGGAAGGTGAAGTTTCCTGATAATTCGAATCAGAAGAATTGAGCGGTTGACGAGTAACGCCCGCCAAAGGATGAAAAGGATATAAGTTGGAGATAACCTTGGTCCGACGCTTCCTTGATGCTTCAGGTAAGCCGGAGGAGAGGTCTGCATCCTTGTTGGTCCGGGTGTGCCGCCGGCTCTCATGAATCTGTCGCTTCAAAAGAAATTGAGGATCTTGATAAGCTAAAGGATGTGAAAATCTTACTTCCCGGGTTACCCTTCGGACTTTCAGCCTGGGCAAGGGCTCCGAGTCGGAGGAAAGTGTAGTTAGCTCTTCAGTCTCCGGGTTACTCGCTCCGGTGTCCTCCTGCTGATAATCAATATCAAAAGAAGAGCCTAAAGAATCAAGGGTTACCTCTGACTCGGAGCTATCACTTAGCTGAAGCAGCTCTGAGGCAGTAGGCCTGCTTCCCTTCTTGCGGGGAGCGGCTCCCCTGGCGGCTTTCTTAGCCTTCCTGGCTTTTTTAGCCGCTTCATGGTCATATTTGACCTTCCAGAACTTGTCATTAGCCTAAAAAATACAACAAAGATTTCTTAAAGATCAGATGAAAACTGTTACAAGGAAAACCAAGGTGTTCAGGTCAGTGACTTACCGCCGAAGCCGGGTTAGCTTGGCAGAAGGGGTTTAAGCCGGTCCTCCCACAGTCGGCTAAGCTCTCATTCAAGAGAGACTTGGTCATGTCGTCCACGACGTCCTCAGGAAGATCGTTGGGGCTGTGCCGCAGAGGGTCATCCTTCCGGCCCGTGTAATCACACATTAAGCCGGGGCGGCGGCTCAAGGGGATCACCCGCCAGGAGATCCAGACCCGGACCAGATCAATGCCGTTGAGGTCATTCCCAGGAGAGACTAGATCTTATTGATGGTGGGGATCAGAGGTTGACGCTCAGCTTGAGACAATTTGTCTGGCAGGGGGTGATTTGGCTCCAGACGCAGGGCACGAAAGCCGGGCAGAGGGCTCTCGTCAGCCGGAGAAGTATCCTGGCAGTAGAACCATGTCTGGTTCCAGTCCTTTGGATGGCTTGGAAGCTCAGCATAAGGGAAGAGGCAATCTCTCCGTCGTTGAATGGAGATTCCACCAAGTTCCAAGCTCGGCCCGTTGGCGCACTCGTTCTGGCGGTTCAGATAAAACAGCTCCCTAAAGAGCAGTAGGCTGGGCTCTTCTCCAAGATAGACTTCGCAGAATACTTGAAAATTGCAAATATTTGACACGGAATTGGGTCCTATGTCTTGCGGCCGCAGATCAAAGAAGTTCAGAACCTCTCTAAAGAATTTTGAGCCGGGCAGTGCGAAGCCCCGGCTCATGTGATCAGCAAATATCACCACTTCGCCATCTCTAGGTTGAGGTCTTTCCTCTGACGGGTCAGGGGCACGATAAGACATGACCTCCTTCTTGGGCAGGTAACCCGTCTTCACGAAATCGGCTAAAGTGTCATCAGTGACATTGGATCTCATCCAGTTGCACGTGATGGGTGCCTTGGGAGCCTTGGGTGGCATTGTGAAAGATGAAGCCTATGACAAAAGGGAAATGTCCGGTTCAATTATAAGCCGGAGGAGATTTACAGTTCAACACTCAAAATGGCGGCTTATGAAGGGGCCTAATGATACATGGCTAATTCCGTCGGGTTATCTAAGCCGCTGTGGGCGTCGTGAGTAATTCAATTTGTCTACAACTTGATCATAAATGAGCCGGAAATTTTACAGTGCGTGGCTTCTTTTAAGCCGGAAACGTGAGCCGCCATAGCTAAACAGATGCAATTTTTGACTAAGTGTGGCGCAAACAAGTTTCACAGATCGCAGTAATTATTTTGGATCAAACGGTCGGTTAAAAAGAAAAATTTCTAGACCTAGAACTGACGCAGAAGAAGTTCATGGATTCAGAACGAGATCTTATTGCAGACAAAGGGGATCTACTAGCATAAAAATGGATGCGCAACAACTACCGCAGGAGCTCCGTACTACTTTTGGATCAAACATGACTGTAGTGGAAGAACTACAGGGAACTCGAGAAGAACAGCGAAGAACAGAGGAAGAACAGCGGAACCCTAAATGCGGATCTACGGTGGAGAGGTGCAGGGACTTACAGATGCGGAGTTACTGCGGAGGTTCGTCGCGTTTTTATGGTCACGTCAGGTTGATGCAGCGGCCTGAGTTGGTGAAGACGAGGAGACCTGCGGCGGCGGCGGCGGAGCTCGTGCGGCAGTACAGTGGCGAGAGGAGGAAGAATATGGAGGCGACAAGTGAGGGAAGACTCATGGGCCGGGCTTATTTATAAGGTGCGGCTAATAAGTGGGCGCGAGAAACGAGGAGGCCACGACGTGATTATCGTGCCACGAAAGCGCCTCGATTTTCGGGATAGCCGTTAAAGATAAGATCCGTTGGAGTATAACAGAATAAAAAAATGGACTTAATGGAAGATGATGTCATGGCGGGTTACCAGGAATCCAGAAGATGACGTCACGGCGGGTTATAACCTTCGCACGACCATAAGCCGGAAGATTTTTTCTCTCAAAGGAATTGAAGATTGACATGAACCGGTTCAAATCAATGTGGGGCCTAATGTTGAGGATATAACCATTAGAGTCACCCGCCCAGGAGGGGCCGGGTTACTCATAATGGTCATCATGTGAAGCCCAGCACCGAACTTGAAGACGACGGGTCAATCATGGGCTTAGGACCCGGAGGTGGCTTAAGGCCCGTAGTGTTAACCGCCGTTAGGGTGAAACTTGTAGTGTAAGGAAAGAATAGCTAAGAGTCCGAGACGGACACTGTTATGAGCCGGCCGGGGCTCTGGGAGCCGCTGGGCGTCAACCTCTCTATATAAAGGGACGACCCGGCGGCGGTTTAGGGACGGGAAAGACAAGATCGATAACCAAGCAGGACGGTTTAGCTCCTGGTCATCGAAACCCTAATCAATACCACCTCAACTGGACGTAGGCTTTTACCTTCTCCGTAAGGGGCCGAACCAGTATAACCCTCGTGTTCCCTGTCCCGTTTAACCCCTTTAAGCTTCCTAGCTGCGATGGCTCCACGACTAAGTCCTTGCACGAGGACATCTGCCGTGACAATTCCACGACAGTATTGAGATACCGACGATCGAATCTCGGGCAAGTAACATACCGATGACAAAGGGAACAACGTATGTTGTTATGCGGTCTGACCGATAAAAGATCTTCGTAGAATATGTGGGAGCCAATATGAGCATCCAAGTTCCGCTATTGGTTATTGACCGGAGACGTGTCTCGGTCATGTCTACATAGTTCTCGAACCCGTAGGGTCCGCATGCTTAAAGTTTCGATGATAGTTATATTATGAGTTTATATGTTTTGATGTACCGAAGGTTGTTCGGAGTCCCGGATGTGATCACGGACATGACGAGGAGTCTCGAAATGGTCGAGACATGAAGATTGATATATTGGAAGCCTATGCTTGGATATCGGAAGTGTTCCGGGTGAAATCGGAATTTTACCAGAGCACCGGGAGGTTACCGGAACCCCCCGGGGGCTTAATGGGCCATAGTGGGCCTTAGTGGAAGAGAGGAGAGGCGGCCAGGGCAGGGCCACGCGCCCCTCCCCCTAGTCCGAATAGGACAAGGAGAGGGGGGCGGCGCCCCCCTTTCCTTCCTCTCTCCCTCCTCTTTCCCCCTCCACTCCTAGTCCAACAAGGAAAAGGGAGGGAGTCCTACTCCCGGTGGGCGTAGGACTCCTCCTGGCCGGCCGCACCTCTCCCCCTTGCTCCTTTATATACGGGGGCAGGGGGCACCCTAAAGACACAACAATTTATCGTTTGATCTTTTAGCCGTGTGCGGTGCCCCCCTCCACGATAGTCCACCTTGATAATACTGTAGCGGTGCTTAGGCGAAGCCCTATGTCGGTAGAACATCATCATCGTCACCACGCCGTCGTGCTGACGAAACTCTCCCTCAACACTCGGCTGGATCGGAGTTCGAGGGACGTCATCGGGCTGAACGTGTGCTGAACTCGGAGGTGCCATGCGTTCGGTACTTGATCGGTCGGATCGTGAAGACGTACGACTACATCAACCGCGTTGTGCTAAACGCTTCCGCTTTCAGTCTACGAGGGTACGTGGACAACACTCTCCCCTCTCGTTGCTATGCATCACCATGATCTTGCGTGTGCGTATGATTTTTTTGAAACTACTACGTTCCCCAATAGTGGCATCCGAGCCTGGTTTTATGCGTTGATGTTATATGCACGAGTAGAACACAAGTGAGTTGTGGGCGATATAAGTCATACTGCTTACTAGCATGTCATACTTTGGTTCGGCGGTATTTTTGGATGAAGCGGCCCGGACCGACATTATGCGTACGCTTACGCGAGACTGGTTCTTCCGACGTGCTTTGCACAGAGGTAGCTAGCGGGTGTCAGTTTCTCCAACTTTAGTTGAACCGAGTGTGGCTACGCCAGGTCCTTGCGAAGGTTAAAACAACACCAACTTGACAAACTATCGTTGTGGTTTTGATGCGTAGGTAAGAACGGTTCTTGCTCAGCCCATAGCAGCCACGTAAAACTTGCAACAACAAAGTAGATGACGTCTAACTTGTTTTTGTAGGGCATGTTGTGATGTGATATGGTCAAGACGTGATGAGATATAAGTTGTTGTATAAGATTATCATGTTTTGTTGAAGTTATCGGCAACTGGCAGAAGCCTTATGGTTGTCTCTTTATTGCATAAGATGCAAGCGCCAAATAATTTCTTTACTTTATCGCTATGCGATAGCAATAGTTGCAAGAGCAATAATTGGCGAGACGACCATGTGACGACACATTGATATAGATCAAGATGATGGAGATCATGGTGTCATGCCGGTGACGATGGAAATCATGACGATGCTTTGGAGATGGAGATCAAAGGCACAACATGATGATGGCCATATCATGTCTTGCTTAGTTTGACGATAGCATTATAAGATGATCTCTCACTAAATTATCAAGGTATAAGTGTCCTCCCTGAGTATGCACCATTGCCAAAGTTCGTCGTGTCGAGACACCACGTGATGATCGGGTGTGATAAGCTCTACGTTCATCTACAACGGGTGCAAGCCAGTTTTTGCACACACAGAATACTCGGGTTAAACTTGGCGAGCCTAGCATATGCAGATATGGCCTCGGAATACTGAGACCGAAAGGTCGAGTGTGAATCATATAGTAGATATGATCAACATAAGTGATGTTCACCATTGAAAACTACTCCATCTCACGTGATGATCGGACATGGTTTAGTTCATTTGGATCACGTGATCACTTAGATGATTAGAGGGATGTCTATCTAAGTGGGAGTTCTTAAGTAATATGATTAATTGAACTTTAATTTATCATGAACTTAGTCCTGGTAGTATTAGCATATCTATGTTGTAGATCAATAACTCGCGTTTAGTTCCCCTGTTTCATTTTTGATATGTTCCTAGAGAAAACTAAGTTGAAAGATGTTAGTAGCAATGATGCGGATTGGATCCGTGATCTGAGGACTATCCTCATTGCTGCACAGAAGAATTATGTCCTTAATGCACCGCTAGGTGACAGACCTATTGCAGGAGAAGATGCAGACGTTATGAACGTTTGACAACGCTCGGTATGATGACTACTTGATAGTTTAGTGCACCATGCTTTTAGGCTTAGAACCGGGACTTCAAAAATGTTTTGAATGCCACAGAGCATATAAGATGTTCCAAGAGTTGAAATTGGTATTTCAAACTCATGCCCATGTCTAGAGGTATGAGACCTCTGACAGTACTTTGCCTACAAGATGGAGGAGAATAGCTCAACCAGTGAGCATGTGCTCAGATTGTCTGAGTACTACAATTGCTTGAATCAAGTGGGAGTTAATCTTCCAGATAAGATAGTAATTGACAAAGTTCTCTAGTCACTATCACCAAGTTACTAGAACTTAGTGATGAACTATAAATATAAAAGGGATGACAAAAGGAATTCCCAAGCTCTTCGTGATGCTGAAATCGACGAAGGTAGAAATCAAGAAAAGCATCAAGTGTTGATGGTTGACAAGACCACTAGTTTCAAGAAAAGGGCAAAGGGAAGAAGGGGAACTTCAAGAAGAATGGCAAGTAAGTTGCTGCTCAAGTGAAGAAGCCCAAGTCTGGACCTAAGCCTGAGACTAAGTGCTTCTAGTGCAAAGGGACTGGTCACTTGAAGCGGAACTGCCCCAAGTATTTGGTGGATAAGAAGGATGGCAAGGTGAACAAAGGTATATTGGATATACATGTTATTGATGTGTACTTTACTAGTGTTTATAGCAACCCCTCGGTATTTAATACTAGTTCAGTTGCTAAGAGCATTAACTTGACACGGGAGTTGCAGAATGAACAGAAACTAGTTAAGAGTGAAGTGACGATGTGTGTTGGAAGCATTTCCAAGATTGATATGATCATCATCGCACACTCCCTATACTTTCGGGATTAGTGTTGAACCTAAATAAATGTTATTTGGTGTTTGCGTTGAGAATGAATATGATTTGATCATGTTTATTGCAATACGGTTATTCATTTAAATTAGAGAATAATTGTTGTTCTGTTTACATGATTAAAACCTTCTATGGTCATACACCCAATGAAAATGGTTTGTTGGATCTCGATTGTAGTGATACACATATTCATAATATTGAAGCCAAAATATGCAAAGTTAATAATGATAGTGCAACTTATTTGTGGCACTGCCGTTTAGGTCATATTGGTGTAAAGCGCATGAAGAAACTCCATGCTGATGGTTTTTTTGAATCACTTGATTATGAATCACTTGATGCTTGCGAACCATGCCTCATGGGCAAGATGACTAAGACTCCTTTCCCCGGAACAATGGAGCGAGCAACTGACTTATTGGAAATAATACATACTGATGTATGTGGTCCGATAAGTGTTGAGGCTTGTGGCGGGTAGCTTTATTTTCTGACCTTCACTGATGATTTGAGCAGATATGGGTATATCTACTTGATGAAACATAAGTCTGAAACATTTGAAAAGTTCAAAGAATTTCAGAGTGAAGTGGAAAATCATCGTGACAAGAAAATAAAGTTTCTACGATCTGATCGCGGAGACAAATATTTGAGTTATGAGTTTGGTCTTCAATTAAAACAATGTGGAATAGTTTCACAAATTCGTGCCACCTGGAACTCCACAGCATAATGGTGTGTCCGAACGTCATAACCGTACTTTATTGGATATAGTGCAATCTATGATGTTTCTTATCGATTTACCACTATAGTTTTGGAGTTATGCATTAGTGACAGCTGCATTCACGTTAAAAAGGGCACCATCTAAATCCGATGAGACGACACCGTATGAACTGTGGTTTGGCAAGAAACCAAAGTTGTTGTTTCTTAAAGTTTGGGGTTGCGATGCTTATAAGAAAAAGTTTCATCCTGATAAGCTCAAACCCAAATCGGAGAAATGTGTCTTCAAAGGATACCCAAAGGAGACAGTTGGGTACACCTTCTATCACAGATCCGAAGGCAAGATATTTGTTGCTAAGAATGGATCCTTTCTAGAGAAGGAGTTTCTCTCGAAAGAAGTGAGTGGGAGGAAAGTAGAACTTGATGAGGTAACTGTACCTGCTCCCTTATTGGAAAGTAGTTCATCACAGAAATCTGTTCCTGTGACTACTACACCAATTAGTGAGGAAGCTAATGATTATGATCATGTAACTTCAGATCAAGTTACTACCAAACCTCCTAGGTAAACCAGAGTGAGATCCGCACCAGAGTGGTACGGTAATCCTGTTCTGGAGGTCATGTTACTTGACCATGACGAACCTACGAACTATGAGGAAGCGATGATGAGCCCAGATTCCACGAAATGGCTTGAGGCCAGGAAATCTGAGATGAGATCCATGTATGAGAACAAAGTGTGGACTTTGGTTGACTTGCCCGATGATCGGCAGGCCATAGAAAATAAATGGATCTTCAAGAGGAAGACGGACGCTGATAGTAGTGTTACTATCTACAAAGCTAGACTTGTTGAAAAAGGTTTTTCACAAAGTTCAAGGTGTTGACTGCGATGAGATTTTCTCACTCGTAGCGATGCTTAAGTCTGTCCGAATCATGTTAGCAAATTGCCACATTTTATGAAATCTGGCAAATGGATGTCAAAACTACGTTCCTTAATGGATTTCTTAAAGAAGAGTTGTATATGATGCAACCAGAAGGTTTTGTCAATCCGAAAGGTGTTAACAAAATGTGAAAACTCCAGCGATCCATCTATGGACTGGTGCAAGCATCTCAGAGTTGGAATATACGCTTTGATGAGTTGATCAAAGCATATAGTTTTATACAGACTTGCGGTGAAGCCTGTATTTACAAGAAAGTGAGTGGGAGCACTACAGCATTTCTGATAAATATATGTGAATGACATATTATTGATCGGAAATAATGTAGAATTTTCTGGAAAGCATAAAGGAGTATTTAAAAGGAGTTTTTCAAAGAAAGACCTCGGTGAAGCTGCTTACATATTGAGCATCAAGATCTATAGAGATAGATCAAGACGCTTGATAAGTTTTTTCAATGAGTACATACCTTGACAAGATTTTGAAGTAGTTCAAAATGGAACAGTCAAAGAAAGAGTTCTTGCCTGTGTTACAAGGTGTAAAATTGAGTAAGACTCAAAGCCCGACCACGGCAGAAGATAGAAAGATAATGAAAGTCATTCCCTATGCCGCAACCATAGGTTCTATAAAGTATGCCATGATGTGTACCAGATCTATTGTATACCCTACAGTAAGTTTGACAAGGGAGTACAATAGTGATCTAGGAGTAGATCACTGAACAGCGGTCAAAATTATCCTTAGTGGAATAAGGATATGTTTCTCGATTATGGAGGTGACAAAAGGTTTGTCGTAAAGGGTTACGTCGATGCAAGTTTTGACATTGATCCAGATGACTCTAAGTCTCAATCTGGATACATATTAAACGTGGGAGCAATTAGCTAAAGTAGCTCCATGCACAACATTGTAGACATAGAAATTTGCAAAATACATATGGATCTGAATGTGACAGACCCGTTGACTAAGCTTCTCTCACAAGCAAAACATGATCATACCTTAGTACTCTTTGGGTGTTAATCACATAGGGATGTGAACTAGTTTATTGACTAGTAAAACCCTTTGGATATTAGTCACATGGCGATGTGAACTAATCACATGGTGATGAGAACTATTGGTGATAAATCACTTGGCGATGTGAACTAGATTATTGACTCTAGTGCAAGTGGGAGACTGAAGGAAATATGCCCTAGAGGCAATAATAAAGTTATTATTTATTTCCTTATTTCATGATAAATGTTTATTATTCATGCTAGAATTGTATTAACCGGAAACATAATACATGTGTGAATACATAGACAAAACAGAGTGTCACTAGTATGCCTCTACTTGACTAGCTCGTTGATCAAAGATGGTTAAGTTTCCTAGCCATAGACATGAGTTGTCATTTGATAAACGGTATCACATCATTAGGAGAATGATGTGATTGACTTGACCCATTCCGTTAGCTTAGCACTTGATCGTTTAGTATGTTGCTATTGCTTTCTTCATGACTTATACATGTTCCTATGACTATGAGATTATGCAACTCCCGTTTACCGGAGGAACACTTTGTGTGCTACCAAACGTCACAACATAACTGGGTGATTATAAATGTGCTCTACAGGTGTCTCCGAAGGTACTTGTTGGGTTGGCGTATTTCGAGATTAGGATTTTTCACTCCGATTGTCGGAGAGGTGTCTCTGGGACCTCTTGGTAATGCACATCACTATAAGCCTTGCAAGCATTGTGACTAATGGGTTAGTTGCGAGATGACGTATTACGGAACGAGTAAAGAGACTTGCCGGTAACGAGATTGAACTAGGTATTGAGATACCGACGATCGAATCTCGGGCAAGTAACATATCGATGACAAAGGGAACAACGTATGTTGTTATGCGGTTTGACCGATAAAGATCTTCGTAGAATATGTAGGAGCCAATATGAGCATCCAGGTTACTCTATTGGTTATTGACTGGAGACGTGTCTCGGTCATGTCTACATAGTTCTCGAACCCGTAGGGTTCGCACGCTGTAACGCCCACGATGCGGCTATATCTCCCACGTGTCGAGGCACGACTTAGAGGCATAACCGCATAGTGGTTTTGTCGCAAGAAGGGTCATCTTCACACAATCCCATGTAATGAACAAGAATGGGTTAAAGAGTTGGCTTACAATCGCCACTTCACACAATACATAAATATAATTCATACATCATCCAAAATACACACATAGACCGACTACGGTCAAGATCCAAATGAAAATAAGATAACCCCAAATGCTAGATCCCCGATCGTCCCAACTAAGCTCCACTACTGATCATCAGGAAAAGACACATAGTAACGACCACGTTCCTCATCGAACTCCCACTTGAGATCGATCCCATCATCTGCACTGGCATCGTCGGCACCTGCAACTGTTTTGGTAGAATCTGTGAGTCACGAGGACTCAGCAATCTCACACCCGCGAGATCAAGACTATTTAAGCTTATAGGAAAGGGTGGTGTAATGAGGTGGAGCTGCAGCAGGCACTAAGCATATATGGTGGCTAACTTGCGCAAAAGAGAGCGAGAAGAGAAGCAACGGAACGGTCGTCATCTAACAATGACCAAGAAGTGATCCTGAACTCCTACTTACGTCATTCATAACTCAAACCGTGTTCACTTCTCGGACTCCGCCGAGAAGAGACCATCACGGCTACACACACAGTTGATGTATTTTAACTGGGTCAAGTGACAAGTTCTCTACAACCGGACATTAACAAATTCCCATCTGCCTCATAACCGCGGGCACGGCTTTCAAAAGATAATACCCTGCAGGGGTGTCCCAACTTAGCCCATCATAAGCTCTCACGGTCAACGAAGGATAAACCTTCTCCCGGAAAGACCCGATCAGTCTTGGAATCCCGGTCTACAAGACATTCCGACAATGGTAAAGCAAGACCAGCAAAGCTGCCCGAATGTGCCGACAAATCCCGATAGGAGCTGCACGTATCTCGTTCTCAGGGCACACCAGATGAGCAGTCCGTACAACTAAAAACAATCCTGGAGTTTCCCCAAGGTGGCGCTGCAAAGGGCTCTAGTTTGGACCAGCACTCAGAGGAACACTGGCCCGGGGGTTTAAAATAAAGATGACCCTCGGGCTCTAGAAAACTCGGGGGAAAAAGGCTTAGGTGGCAAATGGTAAAACCAAGGTTGGGCCTTGCTGGAGGAGTTTTATTCAAGGCGAACTGTCAAGGGGGTCCCATAAATCACCCAACCGCGTAAGGAACGCAAACTCAAGGAACATAATAACGGTATGACAGAAACTAGGGCGGCAAGAGTGGAACAAAACACCAGGCATAAGGCCGAGCCTTCCACCCTTTACCAAATATATAGATGCATTAATTAAATAAGAGATATTGTGATATCCCAACATATCCATGTTCCAACATGGAACAAACTTCAACTTCACCTGCAACTAGCAACGCTATAAGAAGGGCTGAGCAAATGCGGTAACTTAGCCAAACAACGGTTTGCTAGGAAAGGATGGTTAGAGGCTGACATGGCAATATGGGAGACATGATATAGCAAGTGATAGGTAGCGCAGCTTGGCAATAGAACGAACAACTAGCAAAGCAAAGATAGAAGTGATTTCGAGGGGTGGTCATCTTGCCTGCAAGGTTCTCAGAGTTGTCGAAAGCTTGATCCTCGTAAGCGTACTCAACAGGTTCCTCGTTCACGAACTCGTCTCCCGGCTCTACCCAAGACAAGAACACAAGCAATGTAACCACAATTAATCACGGGAAATGCACAAACAACATGATGCAAAACATGTATGATATGCGAGATATGATATGCGGTGCGTATGCGTGCTCCGGGAGGAAAATGATGAACAAGGCAGTAACTTGGCAAACCAAGCATGCCACTGGAAAGAAGAGATGATTTTGGTCGAAATCGATATAAAGATCACCGGAAACGGATGCACGGTTTGCAAATGGCAAGCAAAACAAAAATGACACGAATCTGCGATAAACAGCATGATAGCACTTAGAATGCAACAAGTAACAATGCTACAGCACTCCAACGTAGCAATAAAGCATATGGCAGTAATCTAAAGGAGATGCTTGACAAAAGATGAACAGTGAGCTACGGCTAGATCACAACATAACAAGCTCAAACAAGCATGGCAAAAGTGCAAAAGATAACAGGATCACGGACTTAGTGAAATTACTGGACATGCCTGAAACAGCATCAGGTAGCAATGTTCAGAGCACGAAATCAACATGCTATAGGAACTTAACATGGCAAAACAAGGCATGGAAGTGTTCTACTAAAAGCATATGACAAAATTCCCTTAGTGACCATAAGCCAAAAAGGACCAGAAGATATGATGGCAACCTTGTAAACATAGCAAGTACCGTTAACAGAGCATGGCAGAAACAATAATATGAAGGCATCTTGGTGAGGTTGATACACTCACCACAGAGCAATTAATGACAAAAAAAGCATACCTTCAGCAAGATGGCATGTTTATGAAGCTATCCATGGCAAGAACAACTACATAGCATGTATGGATGAACTACAACAAGCTTGGCAAAATTGCATATCATGTTAAGAATCTGCCAGAAATATTTTATAGCAAAAGTAGAGCAATATTGAGTCATGCTATGGGACTCCATAATTGCAAAACAGGACAGGAAAGGATCAATTACAACAATATCTACAAAACATCCTCACTGAACATCACCAAAATATGCATGGATCTCTCTGTAGCATCAAGTTTACATGGCAATAAAATAACAGCAGACAAGGACAGAGAAATCATTAAGTCCCTGAAATCCGAAACATTACGGAGCCTAGTTTGCATGCTTGTGATAGTCACCACAGAGATGAAAAAACTACATAGCCGACACCACTGGAAAGATGGCATGGCATACAACAAAACACAAGTAGAACTCATGCCCAGAAGATTCACAGATTAAATGATACAAAAATAACAAATCTCCAAGTTCTGCTAAGAACCAGCAGATAACAGCAACTAGCACTCTTGCACCAGAGATTTGGGCATCAAGATGATCTCTAATGAACATGGTGCAATTGAACAAAATGTAGAGCATCACGAGACGAACAATTTGACATATCGCACGCGCGAAACGGAGCTACATTCAGAGAGTTATGCCATGATGAACAGGGGTATATGCTGAGAAAATGCAAAAAAAACTTAGGAAAAACGGGGGTCTCGGGGTCAACCTCGTTGACTGGATCCAGATCGAGGGAGCTCGGGGACGAGCTCGCCGTGGCCGGCGCCGGGGACGGCAGCGGGGACGAGGAGGAGGGACGGCGAGGGGAGGATGGCGGCCGGAGGGGGCGACGTGGGCGCGG